>NW_028301596.1:37437500-37744642 GCF_987345545.1 Pholcus phalangioides | reverse complement strand
TATTTGTGGAGGATAGAAAAACCGATAAATGCCAAAAAAAGGCAACCCTGAATCCTTTGCTTTTCGCCAAGTTGGAACAGTAAATGAATTTCCAAATTATTGATCTCCATTGATCATGGTATGCGCCACAAACCACTTGCAGCGACAAACGGAAATCCCGACAGAAATCACGAAGTACGGCTTATACGACAAAATTAAAATTTGAAAATTTTATTTGATCGCAATTCATCATTCTTATCGGCGCCCCCACGCCCCTCGCCGCGAGAAATTCAAATCCCGACAGAAATCGAAAAGTGCGGCTTATACGGCGAAATTGAATTTTTAAATTCGATGGTGTCGGGATTTTGACCGTGTCGGGATTTCGACCCTGTCGTGATTCTGACCGTGTCGGGATTTCGTCTGTCGGGATTATGACCCACACCCCGTATGGACACAAAACGTTAAGAACTCTTGTGATAAGGGGCCATTCAAGTATTACGTAAGCAGATTTTCAGTCATTTTTGACCCCCCCCCCCTTGTCAGCAAAACACTGACCCCCCTTCCCCCTGTCAGCAAAATTTCGTGAGCAGCTTAGAATATTTCATATCTTTAAAAAGGGGTGGTTGATGACGTTAGCAACCTTCAAACCCCCCCCCCCCTCCCCCTTGTCACTGAAAGTCAGCAAATCCGAAACCCCTTCCCCCCCCCGATGCTGACGTAATACTTGAATGACCCCTAAGCGGTCACGTCTGCATTGTATGGAATAGGGTGGCCAGATGTCCCGGTTTTTCGCTATTATTTTCACTGACTCGAAAAGGGCTTCCTTGACGCCTGTTAACACCAGTTTTTCCATTGCGCAGTCAAAGATCTTATGAAATATAGCTATTTCATCCGTAAATTTCAAACTGTAACGGCTCACTAGATAGCGATATATAGTGTCTATATAAGTATTTTTAATAGGGTTACCGAATTCTGCAACTTGTGGAAATGTGGGCGCATTTACACGCCCGCTTGGCAACACCACTTACAGCTGTTTTCAACACAGATGACACCACTATATCAACAAGAACAGTAATTGTTTTCTGACCTAATTTTTTTGTCGTGTTTTTTTTTTCTTTTTGTCGGTTTGTGGGGAACAAACCCACGAATTCGGAACCCAGATATACGAATTCGAAAAACTTATCAAAAAGGTTGGGAAAGAACAGCGTTAAGTGCGGGTAAAACCGTTTAACGCAATAACTCGTTATTGCGCGGAAATTCTTCGGAACGGATGGTGACATTACAACTGAAGGTTCGACTGTAATTATAAATTATTTCCCAATACCGACACTTCATTCTTTCCTTTTCTTCTTGCTGAAATAACGAAATTTGTATCGAAATCCGATCAATTTAATTAATTGATAATATATGTATTTAAGCTACGGGGTATCAAATGTACTTCAAAGAGTATCAGTTTGAATGAATAAAACATTTCACAACCGTCAAAGGGTTTTATCCTCTTAAAAACATCCACTTTATCTTAATTCGTACTTAAAAGGGGAAACCGTTTCGAAATAAAACGACGGGACGCTTGAAAAGGGCTCATACGCGCCATTACAATCATTGATTTCTGCCCGCCTGAATATATATCTGACGGCTGCCATTTCCAACTTGATAAAAGTTTTCAACCATGGTGATGGTATCCCCGTCCTTGAACAAGAACTTATCAATTACATTTTAATTAATGCATCTTTATCCTCCTCTGTGTGAGGAATTTACTCTGTTTTTCCTTGCTTTGTGTGTGTGTGTATGTCTGGTCTTCGCTATCTATTCACAGACAATACAGTGAACGATGTACTCCAGGCACTGAAATTAATGGCATCCGGATCAAAGCTGACCTGAATTTCGTGGATCTGACATTGAATTATTCAATGGAATCTCTCTCCAAGAGAGAGAGAGGTTTTCATTCTCTCGACGCTATTTATAGTATTCATTCTTTTAAAAAAAAACCCACGAATTTCGATAAATGAAGTCCTTGGCCTATTTATTTTAAAGAATGTACGTTGATGCAATTGCGTTCAACATTATTCATTGTAGTGATTCCGAAAAAATCAATTGGTTTGGATAAAAGGCGCTCGGCATAGCATTACAAATGACAGATGGCTTTTTGTTGCTCAGTTGCGATTCCACTTAATAAAATGAATAGCTCTACTTATTTTTTTCTTTTCGAAGTAGATGAAGTTTTTTTTTTCACCATGACGAATTAACCCCTTAACGATCATGAGCGAGATATCTCGTCCAAACGCAAATAAAAGAGATTTTCATCATCGCGAAGTTTCATTATAACCTTATGAATGGAGAAGTTTTTTTTCCGCTCCCCATTCTTTTTATACTCGTGTCCAATGGTATTTCACACACACATATATAATGTATCTTTTTGCTGTACGTATATTTATGAGAGAGAGAGAGAGAAAAAAAAGCCGAACAAATAAGAGAGGATGAGAAAGAGAGAAGGTGCGCATGAAAGTGAAATTTACTGCTCTGATCTTTTGTTTTGTCCCCTGCTAGAAATAGAAAGGGACATAGAAACCATTTTTTTTTTAGTTTCATCGCCGAAAGTCATCTAAATTTGTTGTCAAACGCCTGTGCGTGAAGGGGTTCAGTGCATAAAATCACCAGTTTCCTCGTCTGAAAATGAGAAGAAAATGCTTGGGAGGTTCACCACACTAATATTAGTTGCACAACTACAAAAATGAATAAAAACCAGAAAAATAACCGAAGTAAAAAACGGTTTGCAGGGTTAGCATCGCTAGCTCACGAGTGTTTATTTAAGGGAAAAAACTCAAAAACAGCCGATAGGTGGCGCTGGTACGAACGACTTTAGTTTAAATATGCAAATGAGACGGTTATAAGAACTTGCGCTCCTAACCCACAATCAGTTAACCATTGTAAACCGTGTATATGGACCTGATGCACTCTGCCGTTGCTGGATTTGTGACTCTCGTGCAACGTGTTATCCCCCTGTAGTGGTGGTGGTCATGTAGAACACATACTGCCGTAATAAATGATTTGGAGGCATTCTGATCGTTATTTGCTTTAACCCTGCAAACAATTTTTTTTTTGGTTATTTTTCCGGTTTTGATGTTTTTACGGACTTTTTGCCCAGCCTATATTGTATCATCCGGCAATAGATTGCTCAACTGCCTGCTACCGAAATATACAAAGAACCTGCAAGAACGATCGGACCGCGTGACTGTCTGGTTTGAGCCGCCAAACGAAAGTCCAGTTCCTCAGTCGCGCTCTTTCCCCTATTACGCGGACAGCGCCATCCAGTGGTGGACGCTGGATATTGACTACTAGTATCGTAAAATGAAATTTTGTTTAGGCGCCTCCCGCTGAACATTCAACAACGTGCCGCCACTAGAAGCTGGGCATGTATGTGTTGTGAAACTGGAGTGATGTCTGTTTCTGCGCAATGCGTCTAGTGCTGCCATCTGCAATCCACTTTTATAATTATAAGTGAAGTGCAATGTTTTAACTATTGTACCGTTGTAGGCCTGTTGCTCTCTGTGGCGAGACTTTTCAGCGGGGTGGGTGGGGGGGGGGAAGGAAGAATCGACTCGCATTATCGCCTCGAAATTGGGAACCCACAGAAAAACAAACTTCAGCCGACCACCACTGTGGTATCGAAGGGGGGTTCGAACCCGGGTTCTCCCGATTTCCTGGGTGCATAGAAAAGTTAAAGTTGCCGCATTTTACTGGAAAACCGTTGATTCTAGAGCAGCGGTTCTCAACCTTTTCTGACTCGTGGAGCCCTTTTCAGTGTATAAATTTCCATGGCGGTGCCTGTTTCGGCACCTTGTTTTCGGCGGCCTGTTTTCGAGGAACCCTTTTTAGTATATTATTTATATGGGGGTACCCTTTAGGCCTTTGGTGATTTATTTTATTATCCTCGAGTGGCCGCGGAGCCACTGGGAATTGCACACGGAGCACCGGTTGTGAACCGCTGTTCTAAGACATATACATTCAATCACAAAAAGTGCCCAAACAACGGATAGGACTCAGATACGTCATTTATGTTGTAAGGGGTTATAAAGTTATAAAAAAATAATAACTTTCCATAGGGACACCATGTGGTGAAAAAACCCAATTCGAAAGTTTTTGCCCTGTCTCTTTTGAGGCCAACAAAATAATTCCAAGTACAATATTCGCTGAGATTTCAAAATTCGGAAAACGGAGTAAAAAATGGGGAAGAGCAGCGTAAACGAGGGAAAGAAGAGTTGTCTGTTGTTAGCTTAAGCTGTTCTTTCCCAACTTTCCTCCGATATTTGGATTCAAATACAGTCGAATCCCGTTTTAACGAATACCATTTTAGCGAAAATCTCGTTTTAACGAACACTTTTCTAATCCCCCAAATAAGTTTATATAGGAACAATGCTAGGTAACATGAAATTCCTTTATTACGATATTTCGTTTTAACGAAGTGATCCCTCCGGTTTCTTGGCGTTCGTTATAACGTGACTATATCGACTGCATCTCGGCGAATATTGCACTTTTAGGAATGTGAAACTTTCCTGTTTGGCGTCAGGGTAGACAGGCACCGACTTTCTCATTGAAAGTTGGAGAGCAGGGTGTCCGTATAAAAATTTAATTTTTATGAATTTGGAATCTAATCGTTATTCGGACACTTTTTCCAAATTGAAAGTATGTTTGTAGGATCAACAGTTTGCCAGTAATTTACGGGGAAAAAGAATTCTCTGTGCACGCACAGTAAAATCCGAGTTAAAAGAAAAAATTAATATCAAAATTTTGTATAGAAACCCCCCCCCCCCATCACGTGATTTTGGACTGAAACCTTCAACGATGATTTTCATTTGAAAAAACTACTACTACTTAGCCGTACATGCACCTCGTACACATGCCTCTACGGAATTTCTAAGAAACTGGTTATATACATGCCGGAATGTGTTTGTGAACCTAACATGAAGTTTGTTTCAGTGTAATGCCTCGTTAAAGTGCTGCCATCTGCCATCGAATTTTTTTAACTGTGAGTGAAGTGCGATGTAATGCGAAGTAATTACACAGTTGTAGGCCTGTTGCTCTCTGTGGTGAGTTTTTTTTCGACAGGAAGATCGCTTCGCTCTTGCGGCTAGAAGTCTTTAACCACAGAAAACCAATTTCAGCCGACCACCACCATTTGGGAAAAACTGTGGATACATCCTTTGGTCAAATTGTAATAAAACTGATTTTCTGTATGTTTATTTGTCTGTGTGTGTATGTTCTCTAAACGAATCTACAGTTATAGACTGACTGTTGACCAATTTTGCATATACAGTCAAATCCCGTTTTAACGAATACCGTTATAGCGAAAATCTCGTTTTAACGAACTTTTTTTTTTTAAATCCGCCAGAAAAGTTTACATAGGAACAAAGCAAAAAACCTGAAATTCCTTTGTAACGAAATTTCATTGTAACGAAGTGATTTCTACAGTCTCGTGGAGTTCGTTATAACGGGATTCGACTGTATTCAAAATTGAGTCCGACTTATACGATAAGCTACTTTAAAACTTTTTGAGAACTGGGAAAGTGCCTGAAATGGGCAAAGAGAAACTGTTGCGCAACAGTGGTTCCAGGGACCTCAACAATGAATTTTGGAATGTATATACAACTTAGATTTCCGTGGTTCTCTAACATTTCGTTTCAAGCATGCACAAGCCTTTACAATGGTTTGTCACTTCTTTAACGCTGCAACTATATGTATAATAATTTATTCTTTTATAATGGTTTGTCCCATTTTCAGTCCTCCCAATAATTGGAGAAAACTCGGTCAAAGTGCCGGGTATATTATAGATGGTACAAAAATATTCTGAAAAATGATTTTATATGAATGGAAATCCCTATAAAAACCCTTACATATTTTTCCCCCCAGCTCCCTATTCGTTAAAATTTCCTATAGGATTATCAGTATTGAGGACGTAAAAATATTCTCCAATACATGTACGAAAGAAGGAAACGGCTTGAAAAATCGAGTTTGATCATTTCCTCTCTTTTCCAGTTCTCGTCCTCAAAAATTTACGTATGTCGGAATAAGATAAGGCAGACTCTCTTCAATGTTGTGTGGATACCATTTCGTTTCCGAGAGACGGACTGGGGGGTGAAGAAGACGCACCGTAATATAAGAAATGCTTTCCTATGTCTCGGATGCGCTTATATGGACCAAATTGCGTTTATTCTTCTATTTTATCAGCTTTGCTTCGTTTGCATGTCTTTGCGTTACTTTGACCTAGTTTTCGAAGTTTCTCTTCTGGAAAGCCAAATTTTATATTCCGAAATCTCTAGAGCAGTGGTTGTTAACATTTTATTCCTTCGAGCAACCTGGAAAATACGTTTTTTCTAATCTATTTCAACCAGCGGTTCTCAACCTTTTTTGACTCACCTATTTAGTATATAATTTCTATGGCGGAGCTCCGCAGACCTCTTGACATACATGTATATACAGTCGAATCCCGTTATAACGAACGCCAAGAGACTGGAGGAACCACTTCGTTATATTGAAATTTCGTTATAAAGGAATTCCTGGTTACCTAGCATTGTTCCTATGTCAACTTATTTAGGGGATTAAAAAAGTATTCGTTAAAACGAGATTTCCGTTACAACGGTATTCGACTGTATACAGTTGAACTGGATTATAACGACTTCGTTTGCAACCACAACTCGGTTATAACGTCATTAATTGGCGGCCCTGACTAATTTACATAGACAATAATGTTAATTGGCCTCGCTTATGACGTCGATTAAAACGCAATGACCTCGGATTATAACTACGTATTTTTGTTGTTATTCCGTTGTACCATAATTAGGGTGATAATATGACTACTACACAGAAAATTTCGTGATCTTGTGCTTCTTCGCATTTTTTCTTTTTCTTTTTAAAAAGGTCCTTTCTTTTCAACAAAGCTTACTTCTTTAATTCATAACCCTCACTAAAATAGAAGACGCGCGCGTGTAATTATGACTACAAATATCAATATTATACATGTCACATATTTGCCATGGTCAATGCCGTCTTAGCGCATGGGCTCACCCGGGCACGGTTCGGGAACAACAAGTGCATCAAGGGCCTCGTGAAAGTGAGATCTGGTATAATTTTAGACAGTGAGTCAGGCCCGTCATTTAAGAGGGGCGGGGGGGGGCCGTTGCCCCCCTGGCTTTTGAAAATACACTAAAAATGGTACATATATATACAAATATATATATACATGCATTGAGTACATGTGCTTTGCCCCCCCCCCCCCTGGAAAAAGTTGAAATGACGGCCCTGCAGTGAGTATGAAATTGGGTAGCAGGTATTTCTCTCTCTCTCTCTCTGTAGCCAAGTAGAAAGTCCCGAAAAAAATCACTTTTGCCCGTGGGCCTGTGATGCCATCAAGACGGTCGTACTAATTTGGTCGTGTCCAATTTTTTTTTTCTCGTCAATTTTTATTTTTAAGGAACTGGTGATGATTTGTCTCACAATTCGAACATTTTAGCGGGAATTGGCGACGTCCAGTATTTATGATCTCAATGTCCCGAAATTTTCCTGATCAATTATGGTCACCCCTGAATTATCATAAAACCACCAACTTCATGCACACTACTTGATTGCATCTTATTATATTTTCATACTTAAAAGGTCTTGGAAACCTTTGTTGTAACGCCACCTTGGTTATAATGACAAAATTTCGCCGAATGTTCGATATCGCGTTATAATCGATTTCGATTGTATATATGAAATTCATGTGATTTCATTTTATTTTCCTCGAGCGGCAGTGGAGCCCCTGGGAAGTGCACACGGAGCACCGGTTGAGAACCGCTGTGTTAGACTGACTGACTGTTGAGGTAAATGTATTTTCTCAGAGCGTACCGAGTCTATAGACTCCCATAGGCTTTCCTGTTCGATGCTGCTCCGTACGAGCTGGATGGAGAAGATAAGAAATTGCTTGTATGGGATTGTGTACGTGTATAACATGTGTGTCAATAAAAGATAATTATTACTTAATTAATAGTCAATAAAAGATACTTATTATCTGTTAGAAAATTTCGTTTTTTCCCTGAAATTAATTACATTAATCCGTTAATTAATTTCTACGACTAAATTTTTTTACGTATTATTTAATGCCCTTTTAGATTATGGTTCATATTTAATTTCGGCTTTATTATTTTTATGAATAATTCAAAAACGAAACTAAAAAATACAATTTTTTAACATTTTTTGAAAACAAAAATGAAAAACAGATTCATTATTTTCAATAAATCCTTCACTTATTACTTCCAGCCACAATCATTCTAAATTAATGTTTCTTTGATACTTGACTACATTTTTTGACGTTATTCCTGAGACATGTTCACGACAGTGTCAAATCTAAGCACAACATGCTAATAACACGAGGTACCAATGTAAGCAAACCGCGAAATAGTTTAGGTAGGTAATGGTGTTTCTTTTTCTCGACCGAAATAGAAAACATGTACTATCGCTAATCGAAAAAGAAACGTTTACAACTCAAATTTCACGTGACATATTTCTGTAACCCGAAGGCGAGAGATGAGGTGTCGAAATATTGGTGTGATTCATATTTTTTTGAAAAATTAAATTTTTACCATCACATTTCAATCTTCCCGAATCAATCAACAAATTATGCCATGTCATATTACACCTGAGTCAATAATATCTGTACGTGAGGTTAGAAATATTATATACAGTAGAACCTTTCGATAACGGACACCCACGGGACCAAATATTGTCCGCTAACGGGGAGTGTTCCTTAATGGGGAGGTACGATATACAGTGGAACCTTGGTTATACGACTTTCACATTTATACGACGTTTGATTTTAAAATTACTTGTTATTTATTTCAATGTTAAAATGAAACACATATCCTCTCGGTAAAGAAAGTTTGATTAAATTCCCCCCCCCCCCTACTACATTTTATATCACTTTAACCGATGATTATGCACAGTCTCCAAATAAAGTCGGGAAGTCTGATAACTATGGGAAAAACTTATAATTCTTCTTCTCTTCATCCAATCAATGTTTTTTATCTGAACATGATATGTGCGCTACACATATTTTAAAATAAAAGTCAAGTTAATTAAAAATAAATGTGAAGAAGATGAAAACATTCATAACACCACATCATCAGTCTTGTAATGTTGGCTTTCTTCACACGTATCAACATGTGTAAACAAAACCAACATTATTATTTGGAATCAGCATCCTGGACCATAGAAAATGAAATAATTAATTGACGGTTTGTCATATTTTTACCAACACGAGCTTGGGGTTAAACATAATATTAATTAAATATGATAAGTTATCGGTTTAATGACCAAAATATTCACAAATTATAGTTTGGAGAAAAAAAAAATTGGAGTTTGTCTGATGCTACTGTCCGCTACCGAGAGTGTCCCAAACGGCGAGTGAAATACAATAAAGCCCTATTGCATGATACTGGGGAACAGAAAAGTGTCCGTTAGAGG
This sequence comes from Pholcus phalangioides, assembly GCF_987345545.1. Classification (NCBI taxonomy): domain Eukaryota; kingdom Metazoa; phylum Arthropoda; class Arachnida; order Araneae; family Pholcidae; genus Pholcus; species Pholcus phalangioides. The sequence continues at coordinate 37,735,168 of NW_028301596.1, read as the reverse complement.
AGGTTCCACTGTATTTGCTTTCGTTATAACTCAGCATAAACTCATTGTCGATTTGTTGAAATGTATTCGTTTTCCTTTCGATACTTCCTCTGGGTACAGGCTATAAATCTTAATATATCATCATCTATAAAGATGATGTTTTGATCGGGTTAAACTCTGTCAGTGAATATGGCCGTTAGTTACTCAATCGGTCACTCCCACGTCACACACCATCTGAGTCACTCTTTCAGTCATTCACATGCTTGCACACGCTCTTTTGGTCGCTCACTGACATGGTTCTTTGCTTTATAGGCCACTCTTTAGATCGTTCACATTCCCTAGGTCACTCTTTTAGCCATCCGCGTGCTTGCACACGCTTTAGGTCACTCTTTTGCTCACTCACTGACTCAATCTCTTGCTCTCTAAGCAGAGAACTATTGAGGCTTATAAATCCTCTCATTCTACTAGTTTTCTTGGCCACTCATTCCTCAAATTTGCCGCCCTGGGCTATTATAGCCCACTTACTCCTCTGTAAACACGTCACTGTCTCTACATGAGATTAGAAATCTTGTCTATTTGCTCCCGTTTTAACTGAGCATGAACTCGATGTCGATTTGTCAAATTATAAATTCGTCCGTAAGAGAGAAGTGATCGTTAATCAGGGGTTTGGAATACATACTTTTATTATATAAGGGTAAATTATTGTTCGGCAGCATAAGGTGTCCGTTAACAGGTGGTTTGACTGTGCATAGATTAGGAACATCCCCCCCCCCCCCCACAGTGACCTCAAGGGACTAGGTTCGTCTTTCCACAGTAGTTCTACAAGAAATAAAATTGCTTGTTGCCAAATTGCCTGTTGGCACATGGCAATCGTCATTAAATTTTTAACGATTTTTAACAATTTATGTCGTTATAAAATTAGTCTTTCACATTTTTTAAAATTTTAATATAAAATAGCACAAAGAATTAGTTAATATATTAATTACCTTTACATTCTATCTTATTAATCTCTTTTTTTTTTATCAACATAAGGTCATAGAAATATAAATAAACTCTTTTGAATGTATTTAAACAAAGGCTTCATGATAATTTGTTGAACAATGTAATTACGCTTTCGAAAGTGTTTCATTTTTTTTTTTAAATTTAAATTCATTTAAAAAAATAATTCAATTTCATTAAATTGGTATCAAATCCATTTGAAGAATTAAATTAATTGCTGAAAGTTTTCCCGGAAGGAGTATGTATTCGCACCCTCTTCAGGAGCAGCCCCAGGCAATCAGTGTAGCCTATATCATATTGTTTTGAAGAAGGAAAAATGCTTTTCGAATCTGCAGCATGTTACTTTTCGCAATTTTTTTAATATTTATTTTTACACAAATTTATCGAAATAATACAAGTAAATTGCTAGATTTTTCAACTTCCCGTTTTGAAAAAGAAATCTCAAATAATTTAATTCCAAGTCTCTATGCATACTATTCGCATAGGTGAGAATACGAGTACAAAACTCAACAGGGCATCACGTATAGAAAAATATACGTGACATTTTGAGAAAGAGTTATGCATCTCTCAACAGGGCATCACGTAATACATATAGGAAAATATACGTGGTAATTTTGGGAAAGAGTTATGCCTCTCAGAGTCTAAATGGATTTTTCTTACTCACCCTATAGTACGTGAGAATTTTGTAACGATTATATGGGCTTGTTAAAGTTACAGTGGTGTAAGTAAGTCACATTTTCAACAATTCTGACTAAGTCACTCCAGAAATGCAATCTGAAATTTTCAAAGAAAAAAATGAACTAAGTACTAAGTCAACAGTTTCAATACTTTGCCTCTAAATTTATGAAATCACAAAATTTTTAAACATGGGGAAACCTATAAGAACAATTCTAGAAAAACCTTCTTTTCCTCAAAATGAAGATTATTGACTTACACCACTGTAACTTTAACCCGTCAATATGGCGAATGGTGAATGAGTAATGATTATTCAACTGAGAATAACTTCCTTCGTTAAAATTTTCCACGTACGACGAAAAATACGGAGCTTTAATCTGAATCTCGTTATACGTTGAGAAATTCAAGTCTCGAGAAGCTTTTCCACTTTCTATATACATACTTAATCAAAGGTTTACCTCGTGTGGGACGAAGCCTAAGCAATCGAATATGTCTTCCGGCAGTGAAAAGTGTTCGAAATATGCTATGTGCGGAGCTGGAACTTTAATCTCGTATTCTTTCGTCATCCATTTCAATTTTTCTCACACTTGTACTTCTCTTTCTTGGTTGCCTGGAAGAATAATAATTCATTTTGAATTACTTTTGAGCTGCTTTGAAAGAGCTGTTCATGTTCGAGCGATATATGGAGTCTCATGTGAACGTGACGGTAATCTTATTTACATATGTTTCATTGAAGATCCGTCGAGTTACTTTGAGGTTCAGCGTAATGCAGAATAGGTGGAAAATATACAATTCATTTTAAAAATAGAATAAAAAATGAACCGATTGGCATAAAAATTGTGATTTGAATTAAAATACGTATTATAACGTAGAGGTTTTTTTTTTAAATAATTTTAAATAATAGTTCAAAATTTTATTCACAGATGGTGCTATATAAAGAAAAATTGACTAAGATTGTCCTAAAAAGTGTAATTTTAAATATATTTTGAATAATCGTTGAAAATTTCACTCACAGATGGCACTACATAATGAAAACTCAGCACATGAAATGTGACACGAACAGTGTCCAAAATTAATGTGGTTTTTTTTATTAAAACACCGATTGGCATAAGTATGATTTGAACAATACTTATTATGACGCGCGCGTAGGGTTTTTTATTTATTAAAGATTTCAGATAATAGTTTAAAATTTTACTCATAGATGGCGCTACATAATTAAAACTCCACTTACATAAAATGTGGCGCAAACAGTGCGTGCGCGTAATTATTATTATTATTAATTTTTCTTTTTTTTTGAGTTGTGTAAAACTACCACATTTTTCATTATGAGTTCTATTTTTATCCATCCTAGGCATAGCTGTTCAAGTACGTCCTATCGGAGTACGGTTTGAATAATTCAGGGTGGGCGAAAAGTCCTCCACGCACTTGGAAAATTTATAAAACATCAAGAGGTGCAGTAGTCCAGGTCGATAAGATACTCGCCTAAAGTACCAAAGGATGTTTAGAGGTGTCACGAGTTCGATACCCGGTTCGTCCTTGTCCGAAAACTTTCCTGACACAGCGGTACAAGAGAAACGGCGACATGACCGCAGAAAAAATTACTCCCGCAGGGAGTTTTCCCCATCGAGGGGTTACCGCACCAACCTCTTTATGAGTATGAACACAAGCCTGCCGTGTGATGATCAGCAGTAACTCCTGCGCCCGAGTGGCGTGGTGGTAAGATGCTCGTCTACCACCGTGAAGGTTGCTGTCACGGTCCTTGGGTTCGAGCCTGAGGGAGGCTATGGATGAGATATTTTCCCTAACGAACTTGAGGCGACCACCAGCAGACAGTGCCTTCCTCTATCCATCTGGTGTTCGGTCTTCCTCTTTTTCCTTCAATTCTTCTAAGCAATATCATTTTTTTTTTCCTAATGAGCCTTCTGTTCGCATTATATGGCCAAAGTGAGATAGTTTCTGTTTAGCGACTTTTGCTTCTGGTCAGCTTTGGCTTTTTCGATAACTGATTTATTAGTCCTTTTAGCTGTAAATTTGGAATTCTAAACATCCTTCTCCAGCACCAAAGTTCAAATTAATTCCCACTTATTAATTTGACATAAAGGAACAAGTGTGTGAGTGGAAAATTCAAGCACATATGCGTATGATGTACATAGCACCGTCTTGTTTTTAATCTTGCCATTAACTGATCAAAATCTCTACCTAAGTAGATAAACCAAGACGAAGAAGGCGGGAGTGCTTCGCACCAACCAGCAACAGCATGATGTGTACCTATATGCGGTTTATAACTTATGATAATGTCATTTTATCTGGTAAGAGCATGGTCCTCTTCTAACTCAGCGGTTCCCAAATACCTTTTGTCTTGCACCCCTCCCCTCTCCCGGAAATCGTGTTATCTGGCATGGACGCCCACTTTGAATCATAGACCCATTTCCCCCCCCCCCCTCAGAAATATTTGTGTCTGCCATGAACTCACCCATTTATAGCAGAATAAAATTACACCCATCCTCAGCGAGAACGTTCTCGCATAATGAACGACCAATACTATTAATTGGGATGCGATAGTAATACCATCTACTGGACTGTAAGAGAACTAAAAAAATGTTTTATACTCCTGTCGAGAGAGGTCGCTAAAGTGCAATTTTTTGTCAAATCATATCTATATTACTGCTGCAGTCTACCAACGTACAAAAGCACAGGTTTAATTAAATTAAAATTTAATTAAACCTGTTCCGTTAAAGTATTACACATGTATTAGTCGTTTTTTGAACTTTATGAGATTTATTTACAATTTTACAATTGGATCCTGGACCCCCCCCCCCCCGTAAAAAAGCCTGGACCTCTGGAGGTCCAGATACCATCAATTGAATACCCACTGGTCTTACTTGATACTGGATCCACTATAATTTCCTAGCCCATAAAAGGCTACTTACAATTTAAAGTAGTTTCTATTAAATATACTCTATTAAGGGTATTTTCTTTAGTTCACTAATGTGTGTTTTCGAATCGGCATGGATATGATGAAGAGGCTTTTCTTTCTTTCGAAACGAACACTGTCGGGCAATTTTAGTTTATCTCCAATGGGTCTGGACCGTGGCGAACTTTATTATGCACATGGTACTCTATAATCATTTCAATATGATGCAAACATTACCTAATTTCTAATCAACTATACAAAACTTATTTTAAGGTTTTCTAATCTGCAAATTGTATGAAGTTGTTAATGCACCCAAGTCAAGTAGATATTGATCCCATTCTTCTACATGTCCTATTAGTTTTGGGAACTACTAATAAACCGCACATGCCCCTCGTAAAAATTCTTCTCAAGAATTTCTACCGAAGCATTGTTTCTCGGGAATGCATGTTCTGTGTTCGGGAAGCGCTGCCATCAGTCTTTCAAATTCGGAAGCAACAACTCGGCAGACTTTTATAAGCAACAACTCGGTTGTATATGTGATAAGCGAATTTGGTTTTGGGAACTGTAAGTCCAGACATGGTCCACGCTCTGTCCCAAGAGGGATGTAAGCGTTTTACCCCGAGGGGTTGGACCACGCTGGGGAGGGTTTTGGGAACTGAATATTTGCCGTTTCTAAAAGAAGTATCCCACTATATTGGAAAACTGCTTGAACAACGTTAAATCAAAGCTATCTACTACAGTAGACACTCACTATAACGACCTCCCCCCCCCCTAATTCCGTCGAAAACTGACTTTACATCTGGTGATCATTGTATTGACAGGAAAACATGTAGGTAGGTCGTTATGTCAAAACATTTAGGACTTCGTTCTAAGGACATTGTCGCTATAACGTGGTGTCATTATGACGAGCGCTCACTGTATTACTTCTTAATCGTGCATGCACCTAGTAAACATTTCTCTGTGGAATTTCTATCGAACATGCAAGAGCATATTGTGCGTGTTGTGTGTGTGTGTGTGTGTCAGATAGAAATTCCATGTTCGATGAACTTGGCTACGCCATTGACAATAGCGAACAAAGCTCTCTCGAAAGGGACCCGCGGTGTCACGTTTCAGACAAAACTGGGCTCTTTCAAAATTGGTTCATTATTTTTACCATGAAACCAAAAAAAGTCAATAAACATCCAAACAGTTTCAACAAGGGAGGAGAAGGCCTCGCATCAAACAGGGTAGGGAACATCAAGTTGAGTATGGTAAAAAAAGAATCACATTGAGTACATTCCAATCAAAAGAAAGGCAGATACTATTTCTTTTTTGTTGCTTTACAACAGTGTTTCCCAAAGTGGAATGGTCCAGGGGGGCGGTAGAAGCTTTGGGTTTTGTATAGGATCCGATAGGATGGCTTGAGTTGGGAGGTGATGAGAAGAGAAATTTTTGAAATAAGGGGGCGATGGAACAAATGTTTGGGAAACTATGGGAACTAAACCTTAAAACCCTTCTCAAAAATCTGGCAACAGTTCCTACAATAATTATTTTTTCTCCATCAGCATCACTGTTTGTGATTGGCTCCTACAACAGCGAGTAACTCCCGCTATAAGGAGTACTTTCTCTATTCTTTCTTTGCTACTAATGAAGGAACTTCATATAGTTCCTAAACGCGTTTAACCGTGGTTCCTTTTTGCAATGTTGGGTCTACATACGTTGGTCTTTCCCTAGTGTTATGCTTTATAGCTTCCCACTAAGTAGGTCTAAGAAGTAGATTGAAGAATGATTTATTAAACGGACCTGGTCATTCAGTAATTTTTACTAGAGCGATATAAAAATTGAATTAGTCCTCCAAAACTAATGACAAGGGGGACCGTTGTCAGTTCCAAACCAGTTTCTAGCATTTTCATACATTATTATCCTTATCGGGAGTAGTTAGGGAGCTATAAAGGGGTTGCTAAAATATTTCATTCAACATCACAGAACTTATGGTGCGTTTTCAAATCTAGTATCAAACTACATAAACATTATTGCAACTAAAACGTCTCTAGGGGGTTTTATTTGCTGTGATCATAGGTCTACTTTTTACCGCATTATTTATTTCAATTGTTTATTGCATGGGAAATGTAGTTTCGGTCCAAATAACCCAAACCCGGGGGTTACTTGAAGTCAAATTTCACAATAAGGGGTCATTCGGAGGGGAGGGGGTTTCGGATTTGCTTACTTTTGATGACAAGGGGGGAGCGGGGTTTGAAGGTATCTTACGTCATCAACCACCCTTTTTGAAAATATGAAATATTTTAAGCTGCTGACGAAATTTTGCTGCCGGGGGAGGGGTCAAAAATGGTTGAAAATCTGCTTACGTAATACTTTAATGGCCCCTAATCTATTAAATATACACAAAATTAAAGGCTTGGTTTGCAAAAAAAATAATTTAGAATCTTAGAAAAATATCACAAAAAGAGTAAAAATTAAGTTATCAACATAATTAATGTTTTTAAGACTATCCTTTGGGTACGAAATGTGCAAAATATTCACTTTTTGGGTCTAAGTAACCCCAGAGAGTTTACGGTACTACTCAATTTAATTATCTTTCAAAATCTGAATCTATTAACTGGAATTCCAGCTTCCATCGCATTGATAAGCAAATAATAACTGTAAAATTAAGTTTCCGCACGTCTGAACAATTTCAAGGTACAAAATAAATTTAGTTTACTAAATAACTGAGAGATGTACACTTTAACTACTACTACTACTGGAAAGAATTTTCACGCTAAATCATTCCAATCATGTATTCAAGTAAAGTCTTCGTGAAGTTATTGTAACGCAATCAAGTGGAAATACTATTAGAAAAAAAAAAAGCTTCGATGATGCAGAATATAAACAGAAGTCGCCATGCATAAAGAATGAAGCTCACACTTGAAGGGGAAAAGAAATTATTTTCATTTTTTTTTCAATATGCTTTAAAATGTTTTTTTTTTAAACAAAATTAAAGCGAACACTGAAAAATGATAGAAAAATATTTTCGCAAGCGTGAGAAATCCGAAATCAAAGGGGGGAAAAAATGGAGGCAATAATTCCCTATATAAGAATCTTCTTCTAGCAAACACGGGAAGAATTCTTATACAAAAAGGAAAAGTTTCCTCGATGTTTTCAAAACTTTCAACAATAGTAAAGAATTGTGCTAATAAATTTAAGCAATGAGGGAAAAAGAAATGTCTAGGGGAAAAAAGAAAAAGTCGATTTTTCTCCCAAGAAATGATTTTAGTTGTGTGTGTTTTTCTTCTCCGTCACTGAAGTATTCTATAATATTTCCGGCACAAAATATTGTATCATACATGATACATTTCACAAACATGAATATAAATATCGTAATAAAAATAATAGTTATTATCTAATATCGATGGGCAATGAAGGGAACTAGTTCGAATGTAGATGTCATCATCATGAAATCCCCGCCCTACTTTATTACAGCTACTAGCAGTAATACCAGATATGCGACCAAGATTTCCTTAACAACCCTAGGAAGCTGCTATTAGGAGTGTGCGGCAGGTGCGGTCGCACCGGGCCCCGAGATTTCGGAGGGGGGGGGGTGCCCGCATTTAGGGTGGGTAATAGAAGAAGAAATGTACTTTATATATCAAAAATAAATTTTAAATTAGTAAACAAGGTTGTCTGAGTTTCTACTGATTCAACAACAGCTCTGAAATTATCATTCTCACTAATTCTGAATTTCCATCTATTCTAAGATTTTTTCTCCTCATCAATTCTGAATTTTCCTCAGTTCTGGGATTTTTTCTTTCAAATTGTGAGTTTTCATCAGTTCTGGAATTACTTTTCTCATTAATTCTGAATCAGTTTATTAATTCTATCAGTTCTGGGATTTTTATCTCTGATGCATTATGAATTTTCATTAGTTTTGAGTTTTTTTACTTTCACTAATTCTGAATTTTCATTGGTGAGCATATATTTTGCAGCATTCCTGCATATTCTGTAATAATGCACGAATCTTTTATTTTTTTTAATTTTTGTTACAAAAACATTTCCTCATGCGCCACACAGTATAACATAGGGCCATATGTAATGCTACAATCAGCATTCGTATTTACCGTGAAAAATAATAATAAATAATAATTAAAATGCTACTAATAATAAAAATAATAGAAACAATAATAATAATATGAATAACAAAACAGTCGTATTTGGACAGTAGAGCTTGGAAAATTCTACAACTTTTTTCAGAAAGATTAAGGCAAAGGAGTTCCGCTTGGAAAACCGAGCAGCCATCACAAATGCGAAATTGAGATGATGTGAAATTTCAATCCCTTGTTGATAGGGATCATAGGCCAATTCAACTTTGCCGTATATTTTTCTTCCGTCAGTGTAACACACAATATTATACTTCTCCTGGATTAGCCTATCAAAATTGTTAATTGGCATCGGTTTTCTGGCAGCCGGATGAGGGATTATCGACCCACTAAGTATTCCATTTTCAACAACGTTGTCATTTCATGAAGTGATGGAACTTCGAGAAAGCTTGTGGTCGAAGATATATTCATATCAATTGGAGGAATTCCTGCAAATATAAAAAGAGCTTCATAACTTATTGTCCTGCATCCCTTCACTATTCTTAGAATAACGAATCTTTGAATGCCGAATTCTCCTCCCTCACGTAATATATAAAATCAGGGTAACGAGCAACGGAATTAATTTCTCAAAGAGCCCTGCGTCTGAAAAGAGTGGCCCTGCAACCCTAGCCTAGTAGGTTTAAAAATTTAAAAACCTTGACGTAAACTGTATTGTTTGACCCTTAAATGCATGATTTTTTTTCTTGAAGCTGATAATTTCTTCATAATTAATGACGCGTATAGAAAACCGGAAAAATCATTTTGAATTTTACCGGATATACAGGGCCTTAAAGATGACGTACGGAGACTAAAAAAATTTCACATGAAATAAATGTATTGAAGTACAGTAAAACCCTTCTTGACTGACACTCCTCAGATGCGGTGACCTCTTTTACGGCTAAATTATAATTTCTCCCGTATAATAAAAGTATGCATTTCCAACCCCCGATTAACGGTCACCCCCCTCGTTTACGGACGAAGTTTTTGTCCCACCACTGTCCACAAAAGAGAGGTTTCAATATTGCATTACAAATATATAACTACTTTCTTTGTGATTCAAACTATAGTGAGAAAAAATCTGTATTGCAAACTTTAAGGTAAAAAAGAAAGAAATGCATATGTAAAACATTTGTTAATGAATTATGGAAATAATAGCCACCCATGTTCTGCAGCAAACAAAGAGTAGTTGTCGTTAATTGGAACATCTACCAGCAAATACAAAATATAAAATGGAAAGAAGATATGACTTTACCTAATGTGCAAGGCGATTCTGAATTTCCATCTTCAAACTGGCTGCAATGATAAAGGTTTTCACATATGCAAATGGCCGTAAAACAGGAGTCCTTAAACTTAATAATATTTTTTTTCAGAAAAAAAAGTTTATTATTTATTTATTTGTTACCAGAATAATAATAGTTCCTTAAATTTTTACCGTTGGTGTACACATCCCGAGAAATCTCAGTTTCTTGTCATTTCAGCCAAATTCCAGACATTCGCTTTGTAATTTTGTTAAAAACTTAAATATATTGCAAGATAGTATAAGAAAGTTGAAATCTTCACCAGAGGGAAGGGGGAGTTTGGTGCTCCCCATCATGTAGCGTATGACTGATTTAGTATACCTGAACGTTATTTCAAACCCCCTACCTTTATTAAATCACATTTGAACATCCCGTCTGCTAACGACGAATATGCAGCCTCTGACGATCAGTTTCTACCTCTCCGAATCATTTCGGGATGCCTGGGAGCAAAAAGATAAATATTTAAGAGAAATGCGGAACATGGGAAATTCCTATATATCAAATTCAGTAGCTCTTTGGATACGGCAACTAGAATAATGGAAGGGGTGTAGTCACACACAGTAATATGGGTACGTTAACCATGGTGAAACAAGTTAAAGCGCCACCTAGAGTCTGAGACTATAACACGTACTTATTCATGATTAATAACACATAAACTTTAATGAAATACAGTCGAATCTCGTTATAACGAACTCCAAGAGACCGCAGAAATCACTTCGTTATAACAAAATTTCGTTATAACAAAATTTCGTTATACAAAAATTCCTGGTTATTTAAAATCTCCGTATGTAAACTTATCTGAGAGATTAGAAAAGTGTTCGTTAAAACGAAATTTTCGCTATAACGGTATTCGTTAAAACGGAATTCGACTGTATAGGCTACTTATAAAGTACACCTGGACGTAAAATATTCCATTATATTGATACAATCAATATTTAAGTAAAGTTTTGATATTTTTTTACAATTTATTTGAAAATTGTTTCTATATAATATAGTAAGTTTTTATATTTATACACAAATTGACTTTTCCATTGCAAAATTGAATTTTCCCATATGAAACCAATTTTTATGTATTATATGAGATTGACTTTTTGAACTCTTTCTTTATAAAAGATTGGTTTCTGAATATTTTGGAAAAATTGATTTGTTTTTATTATTACAAGAAATTGTTTTTTTGTATTTCGTACATTAATTGATTTGTTTTTTATACAAAACTATTTTTTTTTCATTATTATACAAAATTGGTTTGTTAATATTTAAACACGTTGAGATGATAGGGCAAGCTGGTCATATTTTTAATGGTGTTCATATCTCTAATGGATCTTCGTACTCTATGTGTAGAAAATAATACGCCTTGAATTATCAAAATTTGGGCAATCGAAAACTTTTATATTTCATAAAATTAACATTAATAATTTTGTGTACATCATTTTTTGGCTGGGATTACACTATAAAATTTTGGTAGAATTTTTTGCAAAATTTGAAGGAAAAAAAAATAAACCTATTGGTTATACATTCACTCGAAAATTACCGGTACGCCTATTTGTTGCCTTTTTCAAATTTTATAAAAGAACTTTTATCAAACTTTATAGTGTAATCCCCCAGTATTAATGAAACGTATAATACCATCTCAAAAATGTTTATTGCTGTTGAAGAAAAAAATTAATGACATTTTGCTCAGAGAATATATACAAATACAAGGCCACAACAAGCAACATGCCCAAATACCGTCAAACCTCGTTAGTACGTCACCCGGTTAACACGTCACTCCGCTTACCGGGTCACTTTTTGGAAGTCCCAATTTTCCTCAGGCAGGAATTGACACAGCTATGGCTTATTCCGTTTAACGAGTCACTCCGCCTACTAAGTCATATTTTTGCTCTCCCAAGAGTGACTCATTAACGAGGTTTGACTGTATTCGAATGAGAAAGGTACCTGTAAACAATGCATTGCCAGAAAAATATCGGGTATCTAAACACTTATTTGCCTATTGTTTTCTACAACTGTATCCAAATTATTTTCACACCCTGTACGTTCATTTACTATTTACTAATTATTCAATAACGTTGTGATAAGAAATGTTTTCTATCTTGCTTAGAATTTGAGGTAGCACAAAAAAATTGAATCATTCAAGCACCCACCCAACATACCACATGTCGAGATGTTAGTGTGGACTAAAAACCATTTCGCGTATGGGGAGAAATGGATATAAATGACGAAAAGGAATGTAATTTAGATGTCCCGATGCATATACAAGTTATTGTCATCATCTGAGGGCAAAGCTACTCTCATACTTCAGCAGACATCAGAATGGAGGTTCTGTGATGGTATGGCCGACATCCACATCCAGTGGACACGCATATTTAGCAACCCCAGATAAGAGACTGGACGCACAAAAATGCATAGAGGCACTAGGAAATCATTTCACTCTTTTGGTTACATTTTAGAGGAACGAGAACTTTTCTTTTCTTTTCACCACAGGGCAATGTTCCCATGCGGAATGTTCAACGTTGCGGAAAACCTATTTCAAAATGAAAAATGTGACTCAACTGGACTGGCCACCGATTAGTCCTGATCTCAGCAATACACTTATCAAGTCTACTCCAATAGGCGACAGTTCAGATCCACGAACGCCTTGAAACATGCTATAGAAACTGAATAGTATAATTTGGGCCCACAACTCTTACAAAGTTTAGTTCTTTCAGTGGAAAGTCATTTGATTATTCAATAACTTTTTGGGACACGTAAATTTTAAAAAATCAGCGATTATATATACAATTTTTTATTATTTTGCGAAAAATTTTCTTCATACAGTTGAAACTCTCGATAACGGACACCTATGGGACTAAAAAATTTGTCCTTTGAACTGGGAGTCTCTAAGTACTAATGGGAAGGTATGATTTACAGCCTCGTGTATACGACTTTCACATTTATACGACGTTTGGATTCGATAGCAATTAGTCCCTATAAATGTTAATATTAAAATTCTTATGTTACTGAGTGTGTAAAAGTGAACACTGGTGTGGTGGTTATGCATAATCACCAATTTTCTAAATAAAGAAAGTTTGATTTGAAATTTAGGGTAACATTTTTTTATCACCTTTATCCGTGATTATGCATAATTTTCAAATGAAAATGGAAAGTTTGACAAATATGGAAATATTTCTGATCGTTATCCTCTCTATTTAACCAATTAATTATTTTCACCCGTGCATGATACGCGCACTATATGTATTTTGCAATAAAAATTGTGTTAAAATAAGTGTCAAGAAGATAAAAACATTCATATAACAACATTATCAATCTTGTAATGTTGGCTTTCTTCACACGTATCAACATGTGCAGAAAAAACTAACATTACCGTTCAAAAAAACCCCACCCTGAACCATAGTTAAGTTCAGTTAATTAATCAAGTAATTGATAGTGGTATTATCATATTTACTAATACGAGCTTCGGATTATACATATAATCACCGTTGAACATAATAAATTCTGGATTAATCAACAAAAATTAATAAATTTGCCTGCTTTTACTGTCTGCTAAAAGAGAGCGTCTGCTAACGTGGAGTGTAACACATTAAAGCCCTATTCCACGGTACCGGGGATCAGAAAAGTGTCCGCTAACGGGGAGTGAAATGCATTAAAGCCCTATTCTACGGGATCAGAAAAGTGTCTGCTAATGTTGAGTGAAACACATTAAAGCCCTATTCTACATTACCGGGATCAGAAAAGTGTCCGCTAACGTGGACTGAAACACATTAAAGCCCTATTCCACGGTACAGGGGATCAGAAAAGTGTCCGCTAACATGATTGAAATACATTAACACCCTATTCCACGGGACCGGGGATCAGAAAAGTGTCCGCTAACGTGGAGTAAAACACATTAAAGCCGTATTCCACGGTACAGGGGGATCAGAAAAGTGTCCGCTAACGTGGAGTGAAACACATTAAAGGTACAGGGGGATCAGAAAAGTGCCCGCTAACGTGGAGAGAAATACATTAAACCCTATTCCATGGAACCGGGGATCAGAAAAGTGTCCGCTAACGGGGAGTGAAATACATTTAATCCCTATTCTACGGTACAGGGGATCAGAAAAGTGTCCGTTTATGGAAGGTCCACTCCCCGCTAACGGGGAGTGTGAAATATATTTAAAGCCCATAAAGTCCACGATACCGGAGAATCGGGAGTGAAATTGCTCGTTCGTTAGCGCGAGTGTCCACTAGTAACGTTAGCGGGAGTGTGAAATACATTAAAGCCTTATTCCACGGGACCGGAGAATCAGAAAAGTTCCCGCTAACGGGAGGTCTCCATTAACGGGGAGTATCCGTTTAGGGGATGTTTTCCACTGTATTATTGGAAAAATGCTTTTCCTTTTCGGTGAAAAAATTGCATTTCATTTCATTGCGTGAAACGAAAGTTATAGAGAAAAAAAACAGGATTCCATATATACACTGGTGAAATAAATTACGAGAATTTGCATATTTTATCGAATTTGATGAAAAGAACTGAACTGAATGTAAAACCACAGCTTCTAGACAAAAATGCAAATCTTGTACGTCAAATACGTAAGCGTACACGTGTGTGTAGGCGGAGCCAGTAGAGAAGCAGGGTGCCCGAGTGGCATGGTGGTAAGATGCTCGTCTACCATCGTGAAGGTTGTTGTCAGGGTCCCGGGTTCGAACCCAAGGGAGGAGGATATTGATAAGATATTTTCCCTAACGAACTCGAGGCGACCACCGATAGACAGCGCCTTCACTTCCAACCCATCTCACTAATGGCAGTAAATTGCAATATAGCGATATGGCCAGAGTTGGTGTTTGGTGAAGTAGTAGAGAAACAGGCGCGTAAGTTAAGACGCATTTCGTTCGCTTGCACACCTCGGCGAATTTCTTGGTGTTATTTTGCAGCAATCGGTTAATTTCAAATTGTAACAGTAAAAATGAGTAACCACCAACGTTTAGATGATGAAATGAGGAGGCGAATTGTGGGGAGGCTAGAAGCAGGCCAATCTCAAGTCCAGATTTGTAGAGCATTCAATTTGACGCCCAGCGTCGTGTGTAACTTATGGAAACAGTTCCAGGATACCGGATCCATCGAGAGAAAGCCTGGGCAAGGTCGTCCAAGAGCCACGACGGCCAGAGAAGATCGCCATTTGTCGATTATAGCGAGGCGTAACAGGAGTGCTACAGCTTTTCATCTCTCTCGTGACTTGTATGCAGTCACAGGAACCCGTGTATCAAGGGTGACTGTTTCCAAAAGACTTCATGAGAGAGGGTTGTTTGCAAGAAGACCTGCTGTTAGCGTCCCGCTCACTTCTACGTGCAGGAGAATGCATTTATCATTGTCGGGGCCGAAATAGCTTTTCATTGGGAGAGCAAATGCGTAGAAGAAACGATTTCATTTTACGTAATACAAAAGCGAGACATGCGTACACGTAGGTGTCGAACGAACATATCATACTAGGGAAAAAATATACAAGGGAAAAGAAGACAAGCGAAAAGTCACGTAACGGATCAGTTTCGCCATCTGGAGGTGACCAGAGGGATTACAAACGTAACCTCGCACTATTCCCAACAATCATGGTGCAGAGAGCATAGAGATTGGAGTATGGATCATTGGGCGACCGTTCTCTTCACTGATGAGTCCCGGTTCATCCTAAGCACCGATTCTCGCCGTACGTTCATATGGAGAGAACCAGGGACCCACTACCTACCCTCCAATGTTCGCGAAATCGACCATTATGGCGGAGGAGGTTCAATGGTCCGGGCAGGCATCATGTTGAATGGCCGCACGCCTCTCCATGTCTTTGAAAGAGGCATTGTGACTGGTGTGAGGTATAGGGATGAGTTCTTGGACCCTAAGGTTCGCCTTTTCAGGGGTGCAGTTGGCGCTGAGTTAATTTTAATGGACGATAACTCGAGGCCACATAGAGCTCTTCTGCTCGACAATTTTCTAGAGAGTGAGGATATTCGCCGGATGGATTGGCCAGCCAGATCTCCAGACCTTAACCCTATAGAGCATGTCTGGAACGCTATGGGGAGGGCAATTGCAACTCGCAACCCCCCTCCGGGAACCATCCAGGGAATGAAAACAGCGTTGCTGAACGAGTGGGACCAATTGACACAGGAAATGATAAACTACCTTATTTCAAGTATGAAATCACGCTGCGAGACCTGTATATCTGTAAGAGGGGACCATACCCCATATTAACCCATTTTTTTGTTTATTCTGCAACCGCTGTTTCATACCTTCCGACTCCAACGAGTGTTACGCACGATCATGCGTGTGTATTACAATTATTGAATGGTTATTTGTTTTGTATTGTATCAATGTATGTACATATCAAATTTCATTAAAATCGGTACAGTAGTTCTAGAGATAATCGACCAAGTCTTCAAATTCTCTTAATTTCTTACACCAGTGTATATATATATATATATATATGTGTGTGAACTTTTTGGGACAGGACTTTAAAATAACAACATGATATTGTTTTTTAAAAAATCTTTTGGGAAATCGAAAGTTCCGTAGAAAATTTTTCACGCAAAAATTCCAAGCGATTGGCACAGGGTAAGGTATTTCACCGTGTGTGTATATATAAGGAAAGAAAGAAAATTTTAAAGGGCTCCGGTGACTTTGAACGTGGGCGTCGGTTGCCATGGCAACGATACCCGATGGTGGGCGGAAAAATTCAAGTGAGCGATACCTTGATGCGGAAATATAATCGAAATATTTTCAACTTTACTGCGGAATTTCAAAGGATAATATGAAAATATATATATGTGTATATAATACGCCTTTTCAAAAATTTATATTAGATGCTATTTAAATAAAATTCCTAATTTATTTCTTTTAAATTTCTTCTTTATTTTTATTTTTTATTTTTTGCTAGAGATTGAACGAATTATGTTATTGATTTCGTGTCCGGAAAATTCAACGCCATGCGATTCGCCATGAGCGAGTGAGTGAATGAACGGGAGTTAATAATCGGGTGAGCAAATGAGCGAGCGAATGAGTGAGAAAGTGAGTCACTGATTGGAAAAATGAGTCAGTAAGTCAGCGCTAGGTAGCTCATTCTATCACTCACTCACTCGATCCCTCCACTTTCTCAGTAGGTCGGTCACTCACTTAATGTCTGGGTCGCTCATTTACTCCATAGATCATTCACTTACTCACTAGGTCGCTCACTTTGTCATTCACTCACTGGGCCGCTCAATATATCATCAACTCACTAGGTCGCTCAGTTTGTCATCCACTCACTGGGTCACTCAATACATCGTCAACTCACTAAATTGCTCACTTTGTTACACGCTCAATCATCTGATCGCTCACTCTGTCACTCGCTCGTTCATTAACTAGGTCGCTCACTCTGTTATTCTCTGACTAGGACGCTCATTCTATCACCAGGTCGCTCACTAACGCTAACAGGAAGAGTTGGGTTGTTTAGTTAGTACAGGAATATTTGTTTTTTTCTCTAATAGGATTGTTAATAAATGGAATAGCTTAGGGGGTAGTAAATTCTAACACGATTGACACGTTTAAAAAGAAATTCGATTAACATGTGGGGGGGGGGGGTAAATCGAGAAGTTCTCTATACTTAGAATATGACTATTGTATTATCATGTACGTATAATGTTTAGTTTGTGTAATTGCATTTTTAATTAGGTTGGTGTATATTGACATCCATATTTGTTATAGGCAGCTTTTTCCTCAGGCACCTCATTAAGCATTTTGCCTGTTGTGGCCTCGTATTGGTATAAGTTAAAAAAAAGTTTAGTTGAACCTTAGGGACCGTTCAAGTATTACGTAAGCAAATTTTTAGCCATTTTTGACCCCCTCCCCGCCCTTGTCAGTAAAAGTCAGCAAAACGCTGACCCCCTTCCACCCCCCTTGTCAGCAAAATTTCGTCATCAGCTCTGCCCCCCTGAATCCCAACTCATATTTTCATAAAGGGTGGTTGATGACGTAAACATTATCAGAACCCCCCCCCCCTTGTCATCAAAAGTCACCAAATCGGAACCCACCTCCTCCCCCCGATGATGACGTAATACTTGAACGGCTCCTAAGCATCAGAATGCTCAAAATAAGAAACTTTCAACAGAAAAAAAAAATTGATAACATTATCCAAAGTCTCGATAACTATAAACACATTTTTTCCCATATTATGATATTGACCCGTTCCGGTCTTTACAAAATCGATACCAATACCCGAATGATAACATTATCCGTTATTCTAATAATTGGCGTTGACCGCAGATGTATATTTGATTAGAAAAAAAACTGATAACATTATCCAAAGTCTCGATAACTATAAACACATTTTTTCTCATATTATGATATTGACCCGTTCCGGTCTTTACAAAATCGATACCAATACCCGAATGATAACATTATCCGTCATTCTAATAATTGACGTCGACCGCAGATGTATATTTTATTAGAAAAAAAATTGATAACATTATCCAAAGTCTCGATAACTATAAACACATTTTTTTCCCATATTGATATTGACCCGTTCCTTTCTTTACAAAATCGATACCAATACCCGAATTATAACATTATCCGTCATTCTAATAATTGCCGTCGACCGTAGATGTATTTGTTTTGAATTGTATAAGAACATTTGAGGTAAATATGTAATATTGAGTGCTTGGCCAATCTCTAGGGGGGAGCTTTAGGAATAAAATCTTTCGTTCCTCCTCGCGAAACTTTCCCACTCATCCAATAGTACTATATGATATATTGAAATTTATGTGTACCACTATAACTATTTTATGTTTCTTCTCTTATGAAACATAAGATGCTCCAATACACGGAGCCTTAAATGAAGTTTATTTTACCCTGTGCTCCTGGAAATAAATATTTGATCTGTTATAAGAAATTTATTTGCTTTTGGAATCATGAAAGACCTATTGCTTTTTATTCCCCCACCATCTTTTACGAACCAATACATTTTTAAGGCTACGTTTCCATTCAGACTAGAATATGCAATGGGGGAACCTAAAGTCCACCTATAGAGCTTTGAGAGAAGACGGCGAACATCAAAAATGAATCATATTAACAGGGAAGGAGAGGGTACGAAACACTTAAAGAACAGCTCTAAATGCGGAAAAACCGTTTTATTTGAATTTAACGCTGTTCCCCCCCCCCCCGTAAATTTCCTCCGTTTTTCGAATTCGAATATCTCAGTGAATATTGCACTTGGAAACGTGGAAAGTTTTTTGTTGGCATCAGGAGAGACAGGACAATGATCTTCTAACTGGATTTTGGGGAACAGGACTGTATATAATTTTTTTTAAAATAAACTATACAACCCCTTGAATGACATATCTGAGTAGTATATACGTTTTATTTGGATACTTTTTCTAATTGGAAGTATACCTCTACGAATGAATGAATGAACACCAGAACTTTGCCACTGGACTTATCCTGTTGCCGAGATCTCTTCCAGCCCAGCTTCGTGGCAGAGTCTGGAACAAGTATACCTCTACGATCAACGGTTCGCCATTAAAATGCCACCCCCCTCCCGTTTGCTAAACTCCCTGTATAACTATTCATCAATTTTTTGATTCTTTCCTGTAATTAGTGATAAATTTATAGAGGTTTTAATTACGCAAATACGCGCACAACATACACAATGTTATTTTAATGAATATGTTACGGTAATTGTGAGGCTGGTATTACACTGTGAAATTTTGATAAAAGTTCTTTTATCAAACTCGAAAAATACAACCAATAAGGGGCCATTCAAGTATTACGTAAGCAGATTTTCGGCCATTTTTGACTCCCCCTTCCCCCTTGTCAGAAAAAGTCAGCAAAACACTGACCCCGCCCTCCCCCCGTCAGCAAAATTTCGTCAGCAGCTCAGAATATTTCATATCTTCAAAAAGGGGAGGTTGATGACGTAAGCAACCTTCAAACCCCCCACCCCCCTTCCCTTGTCATCAAAAGTCAGCAAATCCGAAACTCCCCCTCCCCTCTGTTCGATGCTTACGTAATACTTGAATGACCCCTAGGCGCATCGGTTGCATTCGAGTAAATGCAACCGGTGATCTTATTGGTTGAATTTTTCGAGTTTTATCAAAGAGCTTTTACAAAACTTTTATAGTGTAATCCCGGCCTTAAGGCCGAAATTAGACTATAAAAGTTTGATAAAATATCTTTTTCAAAACGTGAAAAAACAACCAATAAGACTGTTGAACGCTTATTGGTTGCATTTTTCAAGTTTTATAAAATGACTTTCATGAAACTTTTATAGTGTAATCTCGTATTTACACCCAAGCGTCGTTGGTAAATTCGATAAATACTTGAAATTTACTGCCTCTTGTGTTTACACATAATGCCCCAGTGCAATTGGTGAATTTGATAAATGTGAAAAAAAATTCGAAATGATTCTATAGATGATGAATATATTCTGGATCCACAAATTTCATCATCGTACCCCGATATAATAGCAAATTTTGTGATCGTACCTTGATAAAATTATTAAATGCATATGGGAATTATGTATATTATATAGTACATCATATAGTACGATTTATCATGTTTACCAACGACGCGACTCGTGGGTGTTATGCATAATCACCGGAGAAAGTGATAAATTTAGGAGAATTCATCAAACTTTCCCACGACGCTCGGGTAACTATGCATAATCGACGGTAAAAGTGATAAATTTAGATAAATTTATCAAACTTACCAAACTTCTCAGCGGTTAGTCCCAATAACCGAATTTATCACATTAAAATAAATGTATATGTAATGAAACATGTTTTTACAGTTATGTATTTTTCTTTTGATGATAGGACACCCGTACTCACGTAGTTGGTGAACTGTACGAAACGGAAAAATCGTACGTAGAGTCTCTGCAGATCGTAGTGAAGGTAAGTGGTACTGATACACCGTCAATTGATATATTTCAACGCATAATCTCAATGATGATTATGAACTGTTAAATAATTCATGTAATATATGAGAAGGTTAAAAACTCATTTCTGAGGTTAACAAAGAAAAAATTGGTGATTGAATAGTTTTTTTTTTACAAAAAAGCATGTCCTATTTTCATAAAGCGAGGACGTAAATTCATGCACATGTTCATTATAACGTATTCATCATAATCTTTTGAATATTCAACATGTTTCAGCTGAATTGAATAACGACGTTAGTCGCACATCGAACAGAAGGCTCCGCCAATCAGCGCCGTGTAAATTATGCATGAGATGAATATTTCAAATATATCATAAGGAAATATAAATTAATTTATTTCCAGCAGATGGCGAGGAATTCCGGTGATTTTCATTTTATGATATTGAGAACCGTGATTCTCTAACGCGGCGCGCCTGAACAAAATACAGTGTGGGCAAAAAGTCAGTCGAAATTTTAGAAATGAATAAAAACCGGAAAAATAACCGAAATGAAAAACGGTTTGCAGGATTAGCACCGCTAGGTCACGGGAATTTTTTCATTTGAGGAACAAAAATAACTCAAAAAACTGCTGATAGGTGGCGCTGATACGAGCGACTTCGGTGGAAATATGCAAATGAGACGGTTATAAGAACTTGCGATCCTGATCCACAACCAGTTCAGCGTTGTGCCACAACCGTGCATGTGGACCCTGCTTGCACTCTGCCGTTGCTGGATTTGTGACTCGCCTGCAATGTAGTGGTGGTGGTCATGTGGAAAACATACTGCTGTAATAAACGATTTGGAGGCATTCTGTTTTCGTTATTTGCGTATCATTTGTAATTTTGTACGTCAGCGCCAGCTATCGGCTGTTTTTGAGTGTTTTTCCCCGTCGTAAAAAAATTCCCTTGACCTAGCGATGCTAACCCTGCAAACCATTTTTCATTTCGGTTATTTTTCCGGTTTTTATTCATATATATATAATTTATATATATATATATGCAGGGTTAGCATCGCTAGGTCACGGGAATATACGTATATATACATACACAGAGTGTTCTGAAAGTGCTGTAAATACGGCCTTTATATCTCATCAACCGCGCGTCCGTCGTAGAAGTATGATTTCAATTTAAAAAATGCTCAACAGACGTTCAAAAATTACCTTGTGTCGGTTTCGAGAGTGGAAATACAGTGTGTAGCAAAATAAGAAATCTAAATTTTTATTCGTGTTCTTCTGTTAGAAAGTTTCTACCTTGTCTCTCCTGATGCCAACAAAAAAAAAAAATTCCACGTTTCTATGTGCAATATTCACAGAGATATTCGAAAAACAGAGGAAATTTTGGAAAAGAACAGCGTTAAATGCGGAAAACCCGTTTTACCCGCATTTAACGCGCTGTCCTTTCCCCAAATTTCCTCCGTTTCCCTCGAACTCGAATATCTCAGTGAATATTGCACTTAAAAACGTGGATTTTTTTTTTATTTTGGCATCAGGTGAAAACATCTTTTTTTGGTAGGAAATATCTTTCTTTCAGATATTTAATGTATGTACAGGGTATGGTATTTCAATGGCCAGCCGTTGATCCTGGATGTATGCTTCCAATTAGAAAAACTATCCAAATAACGTGTAGTATATGTTGCAGGGGGTTCTATAGTCATTAAAATAAAAATGTCAACTTTTTATACCCTGAGGAAGAGATTATACCCCTGTGCTCAAAACCCCCGTTAGGAAGTTGTTGCCCTGTCTCTCCCGATGCCAACAAAAACAGTTCGACGTTTCTAAGTGCAATATTCACTGAGATATTCGAATTCGAAAAACGGTGGAAAGTTGGGGGAAAAACCGCTCTAAAAATCCGAAAAAACCGTTTTATCACCATTTAGAGCTGTTTTCCCCTCAGCCTCCCTGTTTTTCGAATTCAAATATCTCAGTGAATATATTCCACTTAGAAACGTGTATTTTTTTCACATCAAGAGAGACGGGGCAACAACTTTCTGATTGGGTTTCGGGCACATAGGAACTGTATAAAAAGTTTTTTTTTAAATTTTGATAGCTATACAAGCCCTTGCAGCATGAATGACACACACCTGAGTACTATACGTTATTTACACACCTTTACTAGTTGGAAGTATGCCTCTAGGACCAACGGTTCTTCAGTAAAATATCCTACGCCCTGTAAAAGTAGTCCAAGAGTACTCAATCGCTTCGAGCATGCGACCCACTTGGGATATCTAGACATATACCTCGCACCATTCAGATGATCTGAAAATGTGCCGCGGTCCCTAGAATTACCTATTTGAGTAATCTGGAAATGTGCCGCAAGTCACTCAGGTGATTTGAAAGCGTAGCGTGGGCCGCTTGAGTGACCCATAAAAGTGTCGCGGACAATTTAGGTGATCTAGGAATGCGCTTCGAGTCACTTTTAGGATCTGGAATATGCCAAGAGCAACTTCCAATAAAAGTGAATTATGGAAATGTACCGTACCACCAGCCAATTCAACGAACTGGTGGTACGCGCATTTACAGTACGTATAAACAATATTGTAAATTAATATTAAAATTTTATTTATGACTTAATATAAACAATCTTTCATGAAAAGTACTGCATACTTCAGTGTCCGAAAAATTCATAAATAGTTTACAAATTTACAAAAATTGAAGGAATTGCTATATTTGAATGCTGTTTGCAAGAAAGATAAAACTAACCCACGGAAGGAGTTTTTTTTTTTTTCATACAGAAACAACATTATTCAAAATTTTTGTTGATAGAGAGCGCTGCAAGAAAGCAAATAATTGGAAATTTGAAAATAGAGTCCTATAAAATGCGAAAAGAGTATGATTATAATATATAGAGAGATTTTATTGAAATGTTGACATTGACACTATCGGTGAAGTTCTTTTACCTCGTCTCAAATCGCAAGCAGATGCTTTACAAATGTTTTGCAGAATTGGAAAAATTAAAGTTTGTGAACATCCCCAGTAGAGTACATCGACGTAGAGGTTTCAATACCGTTCGGCGTGTAAATGGCATACATTTGTCGGCGTAGTTCGATTTAGAGAAATTTGGATTAATTCAAAAGTGACTAATTATCGTACAAGACATCCTCCTTCGAAACGAAATGCTGTAAAAATGAGAGTAAAACTATACTATTTTTAGGAGAAAAAAAGATGTTTCAGCGTTTATTGAATGAATACATTTTTACTATATCGTTTGATATCGGACACGTAAAAATTTTGGAACTCTTTTCGACGTTCGGTATTCACTCGACTTTTCGACGTCGGATCGATATCGACACGATATCCTAACGATATTGTTGTGCAACTAGGGATATGAATAACACAAAGATTGGTTAAAAATTTAAAATATGGAGGTGTGTATTATTTCATATTTGCATATACCACACGTTAAATTCCCTATCGAAGTTTGTGCCATGGTTAAGGACATGTACCACACATTAATATGTTGTATTGAAGTTGATGAAAATCGTCGTAATCATTGCTATTATAACTTATTTCGTGTCCTCGTGCAAAAAGTAAGTTATTTTCGCTCCCTTAATTCTGTTTTCCAATTGCCTAACGTAAGTGGTCACTTGATCCCACTACGAACAATGGGAGGGCCAGGAAAGTCGAAGAGAGTCAGGAAATTCCGAAAATTCGAGGCATTTTCCGGTTGGTGGTGAACGAGGACAGACGTATTATCACGCGTTGGAGGTCTTCGCTGACTGGCCTCCCAAAAATGAAGGGGATCCCACCTTACGAGTTTTTCCTATGGTTCCTCTACCTGGCAGTCCTGATCATAGGTAGATTGCGCTATAGCTCTCAGGCCTCTACGGACGGTACGCATCCTTGATCTCCCCGCCCCCCTCTCTACTGCTCCCAGATGACTCTCCAGCTGATCCTGCGGAATCGCTCAACTGACGGAACACGTCACAGAACCCCCCCCCCATCTCTTACTCCTCCCAGATAACTCTCCAGGTGATCCTGTGGAATCCCTCAACTGACGGAACACTTCACAGAACACCACCACCCCCGCTCCTCCCAAATGGCTCTCCAGCTGATCCTGTGGAATCGCTCAACTGACGGAACACGTCACAGAACTCCCCCCCCCCTCCCCCTGCTCCTCCCAGATGACTCTCCAGCTTTCCTGCGGGTCGCTCAACTGATATGGAACACGTCTCCGATCCTTCTCTGTTCCTTCCTGATGGCTCTCCTGATGCTCCCCGAACCGCCCCACGGGCTGAACATCGATCGTTCCTGAGGATGCTCTAGTCTTTGCCAGACCGCCCGAGAGAAAAAGACATACCTGTAAGCTATGTTTGATTTTCCTTTCCCCGTAGGTAATTCACTTCGAGGTTTATTTCCCACATAATTTAGCTTCACATGTTTCGATTATTATGCAAATTCATGAGATTTAATTTTAAATTATCTAACTGGGGCCCCATGTTTTTAATAGTTTTCATATTCATTAAAAATTCAATGTACTCATTTAAATTGTTGACTCTTGTATGGTTTATTTGTGTCAATGTTGATTTCACGTTAAGTCAAGGGTAAAATTCTTGAGTTAGAGCAGTGATTCCCAAAGTGGGCGTTAACGCCTCCTGGGGGCGATGGAATGTTCCAGGGTTGCGGTAGAAGCTACGGATATTACATAGGATCCTATGGGTTAGATTGCGTTGGGAGGGGGGGGGGGTTGATGGCAGAAAAAACATTTCTGAAGAAAAAGGGGCGATGGGACAAAAAGGTTGGGAAACTATGGTTTAGAGCAGTGATTCCCAAGATGTGCGTTAACACCCCCTGGGGGCGGTGGAATGTTCCGGGAGGCAGTAGAAGCTACGTGTATTACATAGAATCCTACGGGTTAGATTTCGTTTGGAGGAAATGGGAGAAAATGATTTCTGAAAAAGTTGGAGATGAGACAAAAAAAGGTTGGGAAACTGAGGTTTAGAGTGAATATGGGTATGTCTATTTTTGGAACCTCCTACCCCCCCCCCTTCACAGCCACCCCGTAGTTTTAAAAATTAAAATTAATTGAGACAGTTTATTGAAATTCAAATATAAAAGACCATAACATAAATATTTCGTACACAGCAGAGATTGAAGAAAGGTTCAGTTCCAGAATTATGTGATTTGCTTCCATGCAGCACCTTCTATTGACAAAAATTTGAAGTAATTTTTTTTTTTCCATACCAAAAACTATCTACCTTCTTCCCCGGTGAGAATGTTTTTCGAAAACCACATTCAAATAACACCGGTCCCGACAGTAAAAATCCCTTCAATATTTGTTAATAATAATTTTATTCATGAAAGTTTATTCCATTTTCGTATAAGTTTCTAAACTATTCAGAAATTTACATCCTCGGTATAAATAATCAAACACAAGAAACTGAATCTTCCACGAAAAAACTTGACAAACATGATTTTTTAAATAATGGAAACAGAATGACATGGTTAAACTTTATGGCATTATATTTATGCAACATCACATAAGCAAAAAAGTTGAAATTCCCCCCCATTATGCAGATGATGTTAGAATGAGAAAGAAAAAAGGCGAAGTTTATTCCTACAACAAAATTGTTATTCATTTCGAAATCCTTTTCACAACCATATAGAAAAATGTTTGTTGTCATCATGTCGAATCAGATAACATTTCATTTTCAAGGTAAGAAAGAATTCTCAAGATATATAGTTTTTTCTCGTTTTCCAGATCAAATGTCTGTCTGTGTTGTTTGAACCAATATTTTGACCTTCACCTGTACTTATTTCCATGGTAACCGACAATATCCCCCCCCCCCCTCTCGCTTAATCATTAAAAAGGAATTTCTTCACTTTGAAAATGATGAGATGACCTTGGAATATACACACAAAATATACTTTTCCACTGGTAATTCGATAAGATACGAAGAGGAAAAATACATCGTTTAAAGAAAATTTCGCAAGAAACGACGTTATCGTTGGTGAGATCAACTGCCGTATGAATTCCAATTACAAGAAGAAGTAAATATAAAAATGAAGAAAATTAAATTGCATATTTCTCGCGTAAACTGATACTCAACACACGTGTAAAGACATACATACGTTAGAACGTAAAGAAAACATTTCAAGGATTGAAATACGGCGACTACCTTTCTTAAAGGGGGGGAGGGTCGTTTTGTTTTGGATAAAACGAATGTAGTTTTGGTTTGGATATGGTATAAATTTAAGAAATTGAATGTTATTTTTCTCTCTCTCTCTATCATAAATATTTTAGCGGAAAAAAAAACTTATTGCCAATTTCATATGCAAAATTAGCATGTTTTTCAGTTCCTGTGACAGTTGTCATTGCAGCGTTCAAGTGGCGTGGTGATAAAATGCTCGTATATTTTCCCTAACGAGTCTGGGGCGACCACCGATAGATAGCGCCTTTATTTCCTACCCATGTCATTAATGGCAGTAAATTGCAATATAGCGATATGGGTCAAAGTTAGTGTGTGTGTGGTGAAATAGCAGTCATTGCACACACTAACACTTGAAAGACGGATGGACCCAGCGCGCTCTTTCTGCTCCCATATCTCAAATATGAATAAATCAAAAGCTTAAAGATTTCCCAACTTTTCTTGAATTATCATGTTGTAACCAAAGTTACCATGTTGCACACCAAAGCTTTTTTAATTCTTTCTTAGCAACGGAGATACGAACGGATATACCTAGAAAAAAGGGAGAGGGTCACACTCACCGTATAATAACTTCCACCATTGTCACAATTGGTTTTTGTATGATCAAAATTCTTCTGAGAGTCCCTTTATGCATCTAATACGGTGTAATCCGCGCGGGAGACTTTTTTTACATTCATTCTTATCTGCGGGTGTCGGCCAGCAGATGCTCAGCTTCTTTCGTCAAATATTTTTGTCATTTTCTCCGATAAATTGTTTGTTATGCAAGTAGACATATTCACGAGCTTATGAATGCTGTAAAAATGCCAAATATTCACCGAAGAGAAAACTTTTCAGACGTTGCCAAAGATTGGGTGAGGAAAAACCCTGAAGCGGTGATGGGGTTATGATGAGAATTCAGAGGAGAATGAAAACTACCCCAGGAAAAAAACACCTTTGCGAAGAAGCAGCGGTATTTATGATGGATGTGTGAATCAGAACGGAATCATATGTCCAACAATGCATCAGCTGATGCAAAATGAAATGCTACTAGATACAATAAACGCAAGCCACCAATGGAAACCTTGTCCTTAAACCCAAACGTCAACTGATTTACATAAATTTATCCGAGATTTCAATAATATCCCGGTAGCCAAAAAACCTGCTGCAGATGAAATATTGTGAGACATTCTCCTCATATCAATAGGACGCGTCAAGGATTCCAAAATATTTCACGATAAACTCATCGCTTACATATACGCGTATTCCACATCAATCGAATTATGCAAATTTTTTTTTCAAATTCAAATCGACAAGCTTGGTTGATATAATTCGGAAAGAACATTGTCAGGTGCTTCCAGCTGGGAAAAATATAAAGCAAGATCACATTCGTTGATCTTATTCAAAACCTAGAGCCGATGTAGCACTGAAATCCTATCGGGAATATAAAAAGTACAAATCCCAGTCTCTAGTTTCCTCAACACTGGCGCACATCGGGAGATGTTCATATACACAATGCCTTAAAACTAAATAATAAAGATGTATTTTTATGACAGAATAGAATAGAGTTACAACACAAAGAATTAGCGCGTAAAGCCATTGTGATTTCTTTATATAATTTTATTACTTAGTTTTTAAGGGGACACGTGATGTTTCAATGAAAATGTCTTATATTACACTATATTTCTTCCTCTTAAAAATGCTTTAATGACATTTCAGTATCAATATAATAACAATTTTAGGTCTCCTGCGTCTCAAAATGCCATTGAAAAGCATCATTTTTTTTTTTTTTTTACTCTGTAGGCATATCAGTGAATTATATCATGCATTTTGTATCATGAGTAGACATTGATGAAAAAAAATTTTAAACCTGTTTTTATGGCACAAATTTGCAAATTTTTCATCATTTTCAACTTTTTTTTGCCAAAATTATCATGAAAATGAAATCACACAGTAAAATGCATGCTACAATTCATTGTTGTATGCCTACAGAGCGAAGATAAAATTCATGCTTTACAATAAAATTGCAGACGCGGAGGACAAAAAATGACCGTTCCAATTTGGTGCTTCTTGGTGTATAAATAAGGCGCTAAGCTTGTTGAAACACATATTTTTCAAACTAAGAGACCTGAAATTGATATTATAATGATACTGAAATGTCATTAAAGAGAATATTTTTCAGAAGAAAAATTTTAGAGCATTTTGAGAAGAAAAATTTCAGAGCATTTTGAGAAGAAAAATTTTAGAGCATTTTGAGAAGAAAAATTTTAGAGCATTTTGAGAAGAAAAATTTTAGAGCATTTTGAGAAGAAAAATTTTAGAGCATTTTGAGAAGAAAAATTTTAGAGCATTTTTCAGAAATAAAGAATAAAATTATACTACGTTTGTGTTTCTAAACCGTTCCGAAAAGAAGTACCAGTAAAGTGCCTGAAACGATTTGACGGACCACTTGCGTCCCGTATTACGGGACATACCTGTAATTTTCGTTCTGATTTTGTTTGTATACATTTGTCCCGTTTTTTCAACGATACTCATTTGAATTTGTAATAATTACTAAAATCGTAATACACGCACAGCGTTTTTATATTAGTATAAATTATACTATGATAATTGTAGAAAAAATTAAAAATATTCATCTCACACATTTGTCAAGTTCAACATTTTTTTTTCCGCCAAATTTTCAGCAACTTTAATTACGGTTGGTTATTAAAGCTTGCTTAATATTAATTAAGTCCTTGCTTTTGGCGATGTTTCTTGATGAAAATCGGTGATGTCCCGTATTTCACGGATTTTTATTTAAGATAAGCAGGTATTACCGTATTTATCTTAATGAGATTATTTATCGTTATATATCTCATTTTTGAATGCTTCCTCCGTGAAATACTGCGCATTTTTGTTAACTGCGATTTGCTGCGGAATCTCACGTCCACTCCCTTCAGCAATTTAAGCAGAGGTTAGCAAATTGAATTCGAAGCAATAAATTGAAACTTTTGGCAAAATTCAGCGATATCCCGGATTTCCCGCATCCTCCTCAGTGATGCATGGTGAACATGAGAGTACGAACCTAAGGCATAATTTTAATTGAACCCACATGGATGTTACTAATATCAACAACAACGGGAGAATAATTTTATCGAGTTTGCCATAGGTTGAGAGAAACGCTTGATAATATATATAGTATTTCTCTCGAAAACTGATACTCACGGCACGTGTAAGGACGTTCGTTAGAACGTTAGGGAAAAGAAAAAAAAACACCCAACATTTGTTATAAAAGGGAAATGGAACCTACAACTACGTGTTACGGTGTCTTAATTACAGTCTCGCATAATAAATGATGAGCATTGTGCGAAATATAAACGACTATAATTAAGTTTTACCGTCTCGCTGTTGTTGTCGGAAACAGGTGCAGTTGCTTTAAGAGCTGTGGAAAAATACTATATTTCATCTCTCTCTGTAATGAAGCCTTGTTTTGTGTTTTTTTACATGTGTTAATTGGAGAAATGCGTATTTTTCGGCGTGTTTTATACCTTATGGTAGGAAATGAATATGCGCCCGTCACTGATCATTATCATTCAAAATTTTTTTACTCCTGTCATTAGTGATTTTTTTTTTCCTTGGCTATATAATTATAATTAATGCCGCTTTCCCGTCCGATGTGGAGGTTTATCTTTCTATTATTTGTCTGGTATAAAAGCGCGATATCTAAGTCATTTGTTAACCGAACCGTGTAAGGAAACTTACCGTAATATCCCGAGTATGATAATAATTTTCTGTGGTTTTTATTACCGTAAACGCGCTGGCTATTTTGGCTTATTCTCTTCAGAAACAAAAAAATATTCTCACCTTCTAATTAACCTAATATTCTTATTACTTTTAAGTTCTGGTAACTTTTTTTTTTTTTTCGCGGTGGCCCCGGTCGATAGGGGTACTTACTCGCCTGAAGTACCAAAGGGTGTTTAGAGGTGTCGCGAGTTCGATACCCGGTTCATCCTTGTCAAAAAGTTTCCTGGCAAAAAGAGTAAAAACAGAAACGGTGATATCAACCCGCTGAAAAAGATTGCTACCGTATGGAGTCCCACGCCTAGGGGTTGGCGAACCAATCTCTCGGTGTGTATTAAAAACAAAAGGCTGTCTTTCGGAATCGGCAATAAACTGTGGGACGCGGTCTAATTAGCCCTGCAGAAAATGACTGTGATGTGAGCGACAAAAATGATCAAATGATTTTTTTTATTATTATTATATTGATAGGTCATCTTACTTTATATTATGCATATGAAAGTAATAAACAGATTTTTTTTGTTAATTAAAAAATATTCTGTGCAAATGTTACTTGCATTTGGGTAACTTTGACCAAAAATTCACTTTTTCCTATCTAAAAACATTAAATCACGGGCCTTAAACCTATGACCCCAGGGCCAAATATGGCCATCCGAATGTTTTGCCGTGGGTGCCGACAATTTTGCGAAAATAGCTACTAAACATTAAAAAAAAATCGATTAAATTAGAAAAAATAAATCATTAAAGAGATGTGGCCACTGAAATCTGTAGTGCTACATCTAGAATAATGATAATTTCCAAATTCACACAGACATAATAGTTATGCCGTGCATTCAATACGTTAAAAGTGCCGTCGTAACGAATTCGTTGGACGCGGAGCCAAAACACTTTTTGAGACACGATTTCAAATAGGCTAAATATTTTGAAAGGCGAAATTC
Organism: Pholcus phalangioides; assembly: GCF_987345545.1. Lineage (NCBI taxonomy): Eukaryota > Metazoa > Arthropoda > Arachnida > Araneae > Pholcidae > Pholcus > Pholcus phalangioides. The sequence goes on along the minus strand of NW_028301596.1, from coordinate 37,703,456 downwards.
GGCATTCAAATGGTATGCATAATTACAGAATTTGCGCAATCCGCTTAAGTTTCCCACACAAACTTTTCGTTCCATCAACTCTTCTTCGATTTTTTTTTCTCAACGCCTCCCAATAAAAGTCAACCTGTAGAATCTTAAACTAAACTCTGAGCTACTGCCCCCTCCCCTCCCCCGGACCTTCCCATCACCCCAGGGCCGATATTGCCTATTTTGAGAACACACTCAGAGTGACAAGAATGCGTAAAGTGCTAGCTGTCCACCCTGTAAATGTGTCTTGTGGACATATGACATTGGACCCACATGTATGCATAGGTGTACGAGACACCTGTAGACTGTGAAAGGGCTCCGATAAGCGACATTGTTTTTCGCGCATAATGACTACAAGTCCGGTTTATTTATTGGGAGTTCCCAGCCTAGGTTCAGCAGCAAAAAATTGCTACCGCAGGGAGTCCCCCATCGAGGGGTTATCGCACCAACCTCTCGATGAGTATAAAAACAAGCCTGCCGTTCGGAATCGGTAATAAATTGTAGGTCCCGGTCTAATTAGCTCTCGTGTGCAGAAAATGACCGTGGTGCGACAAAAATTATCAAATGATCCCAGCGTAGGTTTGTATCTTGCCCAGTTGGGTGCGTTCGTGCGTGTGTGTGCTATTGTAATTGATTAGTTAAATCAATGCACACATTCAGGAGTGCAGCGCTACCTATTGCCAATAATTTCAACTAATTTTTTTTTTCTTGCGTCAGAAAAACACCGACTCTCTGACAAGTCTAAGAGCACAAACAGCATCCTGGTGCGTCAATTTTCCAATTTTTCCATGTTTTTTCCTTTTTTAATCTGTCCAAATTTATGGGACACCCTGCCATGCTCTTAAACTTCACAGCTGAAATTATCAATTCAATTGTTTGTACAATGTGATAATTTCATAGCATATTTCTTAGTTAATTTCAACATTTAAAACGTTCTTGCAGAATTTTCACTTGATGTACCCTTTACATACAAACATACAATTACGTTAAGTATAGCTCATTATCGAACCTGCTTCTCCTCAACTACAAGCGTTCTTGACACTTGGCTCTTAATTATGGCGAAGCGATATTTGCGCTGATTAACTACGAATAATCTAATGGAGTAATATAGATAATGAGTGATTTTCATCTTTTCAATGCACAGTGTAAGTGTATCAACAACTTGGGAACGGGGGGAGGAATGAAAACGGTTTTTCCCTGGAAAATCAAAGAAAACAGATATGAAAGCCGTATCGATCAAAATGTTCTCGATAATGAAGCTATAACTATACTCTTAATATTTGATACAACTTATATTAGCATTTTAAGAGTGCACGCGACAAATTAAAGAAAATGCCGGTTTGATACGCAAATTAATAAACTCGAATATTTCTGTTCAAAAATTCTACGTTGTTTCAAGGAATTTCTTGTATTTATATACATTTTTTTCACATTTTCCACGAAAGTATGTTATTTTCTAAATTTCTGAGAATTTCTATATTATTTTGTTTCCCTTAGAAAAAATAAATGTAATGCCTTCAGGAACTATTGAAACGTATAAAAGGTTCCGCGTTTGACTTCAAGCTGTTTCAATAAACTCGTTTACTATGTGCCAATTCGATGTGAGCGGACGTGAAACTTGACACTGAATGTGATTTGAAAAAGAAAGAAAGAAAAATATATCAATGCCAGGTTGGATCAAACATACGTTATATTTTTCCTTATACATTTTCGCAGGAGAAATACATTTTTTTCCATCTTTTCCACATTTCTTGTTTGTTTTTTTTTTTTTCTCGCTTTATTCGAACTCGTTTAGAACATGATGAAATTGAAAAGTTTCGTACTATAGGATGAAAGGAAAAATCTTCGACTTAATCCGATTGTGAAATGTGTGAAAGGAAGGCGTTGACTCTCAGTCAATCGTAGTAGGACGTCACTAGCGTCACAGATGTCAGTCCTCAAACATGTATGGAGTGTGGCGTGTAAGGAGTAGTACTAGTCCTGTCCTCAAACATCTATGCTTACGAGGAGTGTGTAAGGAGTACTATTAGTCCTCATAGATGTGTTTCCGAGGATCCTCCCAATGATTCATGCGTGACATCAACGATTAAGTAATACATGCTCGTAGGCATTCATGCGCGCATGAACATCTTCACCATTAGTGATTAGTGTCACGCATTCACATTCATGGGTGGTTTCACATTCTTGTAGGATGCAAACCTCATGGTACATGCATCCTCAAAGGCAGGGTTTCCCATTCGTGTAGGATATAGACCTCATAAGCCCCGTTCACATGGGAAATGGAAAAAGCGGGTTTAAAACCTGCTTCAAGAATTTTCACCAATTACTGCTCTCCATTCCTTTCCTTACGAAGGAAAAAAGTCGTCAAGCGGGTGCTAGCACTCCCTAAGGTACCGCAATCTCTGCACATGTGAACGAAGAGCAAGGTTTTGCATTAGGGTAAACCTTTATGGTACATGCATCCTTAAGATCAGGGTTTCACATTCTTCTAGGATATTGTTGCGGATAATTTTCCACAAGACTTCGAGGTTGCAAAACAAGAAGCGGTTCGACGGACAAACACAGATTTATTTACAGAACAGCAATTTATACGTATTTACAAGCTAATCGAAGAGCTAGCAACTTTCTCGCAAAGTTTAAATACGACTGACTGAATCTCCTTGTGCCCGTCTGAGCCTGTCTAGCCCGCCATCTTGTGAGCGCCGCACTATTTATAACCCCGACAGAAACTTCGAGAAATAGAACATTCTACAAAATTCTATCTTACAGTTTCCTAGTCGGCGGCGCCACCGTACGGAGGGGTTGAACCAATGTCTGTAGTGGCGGGACTTTCTGGAATGTTCTCACCAATAGCATCTTCCTCCGATGAACCGAAACCGGCATCAACCGATTTCGATATTTCTGAGAGCCATCGAACAAATCGCGCCGTCTATCGCCTACAGATCGTAACAATATAAATAGACCTCATAGTATACATGATTGATTCTTTTTCTTTTTTTCCAATGCAGTTGATGTATTCGTATATATCAGATATGTATGACGTAAGCCTCTTGGGAATATAAGGATGAAGTAATCCATGTATCCCATGTATCGGAGGTTTACCCGAGATAGCCATGTTTTTTCCTTGCTCAGTAAATAAAGGTTTAATGAATATATTCATTGGCTAAGCTAATCAGATCCACTTTTCTCAAGGGAATTCCGATAAAATATAAAACTTACCCATCATAATCAATATTTCTGTACTTCAGAACCGTACTATCGCGTATATCCATTTTCCTCAATTTCGAGACATTGCTGTATTCTTGTAGTTCTCATTCTGTTGTTTAGGGCCATATAGTATTGTATTTTAACTAAAATACTTTTTAATTGAAATACTTTTCGAGAAATTAAAAAAATAATGAGATAAATTATTGTTTTATCTTCATGCTGTAAAATCACTCAGATGAGCATACGATGGTATGGTTCTGACGTACAGATTTATTATCCAATCGCTATATCCCTCCAGTTCATTTTTGTATGATATCGATTTGAAAAATCGAGTAATAATGATAAAAAAAAAAAAAAAGATCGCTCAGTGAGTCGTAAGTAATGGCTCATGAACCTATAGATGGAGTTTTCGTTTACTTATCAGAAAAATTCATAAGAAATTCCTTACACGTTTTACGAGCCGTCGTCACATTCGTCGTTAAAGAAATTTTTGTTGGTATTTTTTCTGGTTTTTTTTTTTTTTGGTTGCCCTTTTTATCCTCGTGGGAACACAAAGTACCGAGAATCGGTTTCTTCGGTAAACAGACTCGATGTGAGAAAATGAAAGACACGCTCGGGTATCGATTGCTTACTTACCTCTCTCAATATAGAGCCATTGCAAGATGATATCTTTACCGGGTGGTACGCCCACGGAATAGTTATATGTTTTCCCTTTATGTACACACTCCCGATTGGGTTCATGAAGTCATTTATAAATTAGAACTAGATGGAAGAATCGAGAGATTGGATATGCCAGAATCATATGCTCCTGTGTGTGGTAATCAATATCCCTTTTTATTAGTTCCATCCGATAAAGATGACTATATGTCCTGAGATCCCCACGCAAAAAAAAAATCCAAGTGCTCGATTGTTATTGTATGGTTCTGAATATATCATGATCCAATGAACATATTGAAGTAATATACATATTGTATTATATATGGTAATGGTACAATACATTAATTTCATGTAATGTGGATATAAATGGCTCCCCTGATCGTGAATGTTAACGTAACATGGGGCTACTTTGCACCGTTTTTGAGAATTCATTATGAGAAAACCCTGCTATGCATATGAATATATAAAATTGTGTTTGATATATTCTAAGACAAAATCTGAAAACAGTTATATTGCCATAAAAAAGCCATCACAATTTTTTTTTAATTTTTATGAATTTCTTTAATATATTGGTGCAAAGTATCCCATAGGAACGGTATACTTCAGCTGAATTAAGCCTAAAACGAAATGAAAAAGTACATTGGTGTGTGGACCAAAAATCATTTTTCAAGTATGTCAACAATGGATTTAAGGAGACACCCCCCCCCCCCCATAGAAGGATCTAGGGCAGAGAGAACAATGTAGGCATGTGTAGTGCTTTCAATGACTTTCTCACGTCAGTTTTTAACCGAGAAGGCGATATCCAAAGTACGGGTTTCTCATCTTCACCGATGATATTCCAGTGAATGATGTGGAAGTCCTCAAACTTCTAAAAAGTGTATGTGCAAGCAAAGCACCAGGACCATATAATATTTATCTTAGGGTTCTTATAGGGGAATGTGCAAATGAATTGTTGGGGCCAGTTTTACACAGATTTCCAGAAGTAGTGTTGCTGATCTTGCACAAGACATTCGAAGCTTGCTAATGTGCTTCTAATATTTAAAAAGGGTAATAGAGATATTAATAGTGTAGTAGATATCCAATTATCGTCCAGTGAGTTTGACGAGTTCCCTCTCGAAAATTTTGGAAATTTTTGTCAAAATGCAATTGGTGAAGTTGATAGCCGAGAATAATATTTTGTCGGATAATCAGCATAAGTACAGAAAGGGGCAAGACATGTGTAACCAGCATCCTTTGCTTCTATGATCACGTGACTTAAGTTTTGGGAAAAGACAAAAACGTCGATGTTGTTTATCTTGATTTCCAGAAGGCATTTTAATCAGGTCCAACATGGTAAACTCTTGAAGCGCTTATATGACATTGAGTGCAACTTGTTGAATTTGCTAGAATCATGGTTGTGGGATAGGTCACAACGGGTTATGGTGAACGGGAAACTTCCTGATTGAAAATTTGTGTGAAGACATAGGCAGAGTTAGGCATGAAAGGCGAGGAGGAGGGGGGGCACACGATAATGAAAGCTGGGAAGTCATGATAATGATACCGATTCATTACGTTAGATCATTCGGCTTCGTCAATAGCGCTAGGGGGGGGGGTTGCCGCCTCCATATCTCCACCCATGTGTGAGAAGAGTGGTGTCCCTAATAGTTACATCTGTAGATAACTCAGAACAGAAAACTACGCACCCATACAACGTAAGTAATGTAACGTAACGCGTCTGAAAGAAAATAAATGTCCATAGTCCGATATAATAATCTAATAAAACCTTCGACCACATTTTCCAATGATTCTAGACATCAATATTGAGCCCTTTTTCAAAAAAAAAAAAAGATGTCATATATATCTCAACTTTCTTCATTTTATTCCGAATACAATTCAAGTAATTTATATGGCAGGTTTTTTTTATATATAGGAGAGAGGTAAAAAGAATTCTTTTCACAACATGATTCTTTCATCCATGCTTATGGTACGTACTGTATTTGAAATATGTCATAAAATATTTGCGAGGCATCTTTCGCAGATGGAACTCGTTCAGCCATACACGACTTTATCGTGAAACATTTCCCCTCAAAAAACTCTTACGTTACATAACGGAGAACAAAAAAAATGAAGTTATGAAATACGGGGATTTTTCAAAGAAGAGAGAATGGTCTCGGAACAACAAATTTCCTTTCTTTCCTGAGGAATTTGTCATTTTAGAATGCATTACAATGGAATCCACATTCTTTTGCCAGTGACGTACGAATTTACTTCGGACATGTTTTGTGACGTAAACATTTGTTCTTGTCCTACGGACGATTGAGGAAAAAAGAAAGAAAGTAAGTAAATATTTTATCGAATGATATTCATTCCCTGCCCTAGCTTTGCCTCCGGTAAATACATAGAGTTCTGTTCCAGTCTTCATCTTTCTATTTCGATATATAAGAATGTGTCATCTACATGCAACACTGCTACATCAGCTGCGTAATGCAGGAGTAGTGCATAAAATGCTCAATCCATGGCCATTGAAGTCATCAGACGTATCCCGCGATAAAAATGAGCAAAGCTTAAAGCCCGCTTAAATCCCCCAATCACATTTGCAGGTCATTTAAAAGACTCGTGGCACAGTTTCATAACACTTAAACAGCCCGTGGTACATTCAATGTAAATACACTCCACATTTAAACATCACTTAAGTGACCCGCGGTACATTCTTAGATCAGCCCTTTGACGTTATTCCAGCTTGCAACCGTTCTTACATTTTAACTTACAGGATAATGACGCACTGTAGTAATACTGTGGGTCCTTTCTGTGGTTCTCAACTTCGACGTGCGAATGCAAGCCGATCTCCCCCATTAAAAAGTCTCGCCGTAGAGAGCAACAGGCCTACAACGGTAAAATCATCAAAAACATTACATTTCTCTCATAATTCAAAAAATATGTGATAGATGGCAGCACTATAACAAGCATTACACAGAAACAAGCTTCACGTTAGGTTTACAAGACTCACACGCACATTCCCGTTAGAAGTTCCGCAGAGGAATATGAACGGGTACATGTGTGTGGTTTAGTAGTGATACTGAGTCCGGGCCTTTTATTCAATGTGACGCAGATTTGCATACGGTTTTTTCTTCCCCAGGTTACATTTGCATGCATGGTGTGTTCCTTTTCTCCTGATAAATTTCAACAGGAATGCCGTTATAACGTTTGCGGGGCGGCCGTTTCGAGACGCGCTACCGCGTTTGCGTTTTATGTTAGACCATGCATTCTTTGATAACAATTGCTTGTATTGGTTTGTACTATCACCTCTTAAAGCTTTTCCAATCTTTTCTGAATGACCCTGTATACGTAAGTTGATCTTACTTCCCATATTCCTCGGGACAGTCATGGTTTTGTTTTTCTTTTACTCGCCATCCCGACTTTTTTGCAAAAACGCGTTCCGGATTTTCCCGGTTTTTCTTCTTTTAATCAAGACTAACTTGAATCTTTGGATCCACCTTGAATCCAAAATTTATTTTTCAGCTTTTAAATTATATTATGATAATTAAAACTAAATAGGAATATTGATCTGTTGTTTATCATGGTAAATGTTTTTTTTTTCACGCAATTCATTTTAATCTTCTGAAACTTGCAGTAGTGCTTCATTTCCCGTGACTTTAGCAATATTTGCTTACTTTTTGGCATTATTTTTGGCGATGAGTGGCGATGATCCACCTGTGGGAGGGGAGGGGGATCTGTAAATTCCTGTATTTTCCCGTATTTGAATTTCTCGTATGTCTTTTGAGGAAATATGGTCAGTTTTCATATTGCATATACGGGATCATGTGAATCAGCAAGTTGGAGCGTCAAACATGTTACAACGTTGGATATGAATTTAAACGACACAAACATTGCATTAAATGTGATAAGCTCAAAATCTAGGAATTTGGAAACAAAAGCTACAAAAATAAATTTGTCTTTCTATCTGAGGTGATTCGCGTTTTCATCTCGACATTATAATATAAGGGGCCATTCAGCCATTCAAGTATTACGTAAGCAGATTTTCAGCCATTTTTGACTCCCCCCCCCCCCACCTTGTCAGCAAAAGTCAACAAAACACTGACCCCCTCTGATCTGGGGAACTGGTCACTGACCGCTGGTCACTTAATTGATGTGCAATGTGCCGCGAGTGACACGGGATCTGGCAAAGTGCTACCAAGTTGCTTTTTCAAAAAAAATTATGTTTGAGGTCGTGGTAGAGACATCAGATAACTTCGAAGGCCAAATTTGTACCCCGTGGGTTATGGGCAGAGTGAGTATGATCTACATGTTGCTTAATTCATGATTCATGTTGGTGGGAGAAAGAATCTCCGTGAATTTTGTAGTTTTTATACACAGTCGTCCTAGAAATTCGAATTGAGAATTCCGAAACGGGAAAACGCACATGTGCCAATTTCATTTTACGCAGAGACTTCTCTATTTCAATGCACATTTTAATACAAACTGTTTGCCCAACAGGGATACACATTTCAAAATGAAGAAAATTATGTTTTTCGTGAGGACAAAGCCCCATTGAATATCCTCGCGCAATATGAGATGAATCGATAGTGCCTTAGGGAATTATTATTCCTCTGCTGCTGCTGCTGTAGCTCCCCCTCCTCAAATTTGATCGATTTCTCGCTCAATGATCCGAAAACATCTACAGCTGATGACCTTTCGTTCATATTTGATCCAATAACATGGTTACATATTGGCTAATGATCTGTTGAGACGTGGCATGACTAACACGTCTCTGTATAAAAATGTTAATAATTTTAGATTGAAGTCCATGTGCGGTGGATGTTGTTTCAATTATTTGTTTTGTATTTGGTAAACGAGTAATGGATTTGGCGGTGTGCAACCTCTGGACCACCGCCGAGTGTTTCTATCCGGACAGCGAAAAGTGTTCTGGTAGAAAAGTATCAATACACGCGAAAAAAAACTTAGGCTGATAATGTTTCCTTCATAAAAATACGGTAAATCGGAATCAATAGGTGATGTCGCCATTTATCGGAGAAAAAAATTGTCTAAAGTTGCCAATTGTAGCCAAAAACTGTCTTGGGCAAGTGAACAAGTTCACCAAAAATGAACCGTTGCCAATTTCAGCCAAAAAGAGCAAAGGCGAGTGAATTTGCCAATTACATCTAAAAAATTGTTAAATTACCAATGACATCTAGAAAATTGTTAAATTATCAATTACATCTAGAAAATTGTCGAATTACCAATTACATCTAAAAAAAACTGTCAAATTACCAATTACATCCACAAAATTGTCAAATTACCAATTACATCTAAAAAATTGTTAAATTATCAATTACATCTACAAAATTGTCAAATTACCAATTACATCTAAAAAATTGTTAAATTACCAATTACATCTAAAAAAACTGTCAAATTACCAATTACATCCACAAAATTGTCAAATTACCAATTACATCTAAAAATTGTCAAATTACCAATTACATCTAAAAAATTGTTAAATTATCAATTACATCTACAAAATTGTCAAATTACCAATTACATCTAAAAAATTGTTAAATTACCAATTACATCTACAAAATTGTCAAATTACCAATTACATCTACAAAATTGTCAAATTACCAATTACATCTAAAAAAATTGTTAAATTACCAATTACATCTAAAAAAATGTTAAATTACCAATTACATCTAAAAAATTGTTAAATTTCCAATTACATCTAAAAAATTGTTAAATTACCAATTACAGCCACAAAACTGTCAATGACAAAATTGCCAATTACAGCGAAAAAAATGTCAAATACCAGAAAAGTTACCAGCTACAGCGAAAAAAATGTCAAATACCAGCAAAGTTACCAGCTACAGAGAAAAATGTTCTCAAAGACTAGTAAATGACAGCAAAAAATCTTGCCAAAGGCAAGTAAAGTTGTCAATTTACAACCGAAAATATTGTCAAAGGCAAGTAAAGTTGTCAATTTACAACCGAAAATATTGTCAAAGGCAAGTAAAGTTGTCAATTTACAACCGAAAATATTGTCAAAGGCAAGTAAAGTTGTCAATTTACAACCGAAAATATTGTCAAAGGCAATCATTTATGTCATGAGAATAATCTCAATTTCTAGATTTTAAAAATTCAACGAAGCTCTGTTGAGGGGAGGGAGGAAACGGTACATTTTGAAAAGTTGGGGCAACCAAAATTACGGGAATTTCCCATAAAATAGGGTGATATAATTACCCTATAGACAAATTTCTGACCCCGACCGACAGAATTACCGCATATTTGGTCCGTAGACTTAAAACATTGTTTACGCCTGGATTTGTGGTTCCGGGAAGGAAGGGCGGGAATAGGCCCTTCTTGTGGTTTTTTTATTACATATATGTTTTTTAATTATTAATATTAATGACAATATTAATTAATAACACAGTAAAAACCCCTCTTAATGGACGACTAACGGAAAATGAATATGGGGGGGGGGGAAGGAAAGGAAACAACCAATTACTCGCGGTCCGATATGAATGATGTCGATACCCTGGTATCGGGCCGCAGCCCGGTGGTTGAGAAACACTGATCTAGAGGAGAATAGCCAGAAACACGAATATGCAAATTATCCCTTCTGTTGTTTTTTTTTTATCAGCTGGTTGGATAGCTTAGTTTGCTATCTAAGTAGTTGCTCAAACGCCAATGTGTTTCCCTTATTGAAATGTTCAAAACATTTTAGGAAAAAAACTTCCATACAGTAACATGGATAGAGTAAACATTCAACCGCCATTTCCCACGTCCTCTTGTTTTTCCGAGGACAAGGATAATATTCTTCTCTCGCACATGCGGGATTTTTAAAAGAATGTCTCTCATATATATTATAGGCGATATACGCGAAAAGATGGGGCAGGAAAAGCCAATGTCTCCTCATTAAACAGACGGAAATTTCCGACATTATATACGAGCCTGTGATCATCCCGGAAAACGACTAAAACACGACATTTTTATGTTGATGGGTACAAAATATGTTCGAGAAGAATCGATCCTGTGCTGTTATTAACCAGGTCAAGGTTATGGAGGATTAGAATTCGGCTTTTAGCTTCTTCTTCGGAAGCTTGTTATTAGGGTCGGAATTTAGTGTCTTGTTTGAGGTATTCATACTTCCACTATGAAGGTTGTGATCCGGGTCCGGGGGAAGAACATTGAAGACAAGTTCTTTTGATACCGAGCCTGGGGTGACCACTGATAGATGGTGCCTTCATTTCCCCACCCAACTCCACTGGTTGGAAATTGCCGTATGAAGATATACATATGGCCGGAGTTGGTGTGCGGTAAAATAGGTAAAATTCACATTGTCCAAATACAAAGTGTGATACCGTTCGTTCTTTTTTCATATGTGACTCCGTGTGTAATTTTTGTCTCAATTTTCTTTTAGAAATACATGAAGCCTTTGAAAAGCGGCGAACTCTCCGGCGTGATAGAAGTTACGCAAGTTGATGAAATTTTCTACAAGGTTCCCGAGATCTTAAGCCATCACGAAGCCTTTCTGGATGTTCTACGTCAAAGGATATCGAGTTGGGACACCAAACAAAAGATTGGCGACGTTTTCGTTGACGTGGTGAGTCTCGGTTTCTCCTTGTCACTGATGAAATTATTTCTTTTAGCGCCAGTTATTTCATTTTATTTGACGCGGTCTTCAATCGATTTACCAGCATTTTTATTTCTCCGTTGAAAATGTCGATTTTAAGATGAAAGCCTTATAAATGTACAAAATATTTCTCGATATTGATCTTTCGAATAGTCGATAGGTAGACAGACATTCGTTCGATCACCCTCTGATGCATACATGGTCAACCCATGACCCGCGGTCCAAATATGGCCCTAGGAGTTACCTGATGTGGCCCGCGACACCCAAATCTAATTTTGTAGGAAAAAAATAACTAAACGCCACACATTCACACATCACTTACGTAGCTTGCTGCACATTAAGTAGCTTGCGGTCACTTAAGGGACCCGCAGCATATTCACAGGTCACTTAAGTGACCGCGACACATTTACAGAGCACTTAAGCTGCCCGAAGTGCAGTTTCACATCACTCAAGTTACCCGCAACCCAGTTCCAGATCACTTGAGTGATCCGCATGACAATTACAGATCGCTCCATTGATCCGCGGCACGCTTATAGATCTATAGTTATGTGAGCTGGCTTTGAGACATAACTATATTAATCGAAGCAGTAGATTAAACAATAAAACAATTATTTATTTACAAATATAAACGAAGGTAAAATAATACGGAATTTGGACGAGAGCAGCGACATGTACAAAGATACGACCGACAAATATAAACAATAATAGCTCTCTGGCCAGACGGCCTTGACATTGGATCTTTGTGTTGTTGCCACAAAGAGAAAAATAATTTTTCTGTCTTCATAGCTTAGTTGGTAGAGCACTCGTCCGGCAAAACAAGAGGATAGGGGTTCGAGTTCCCGTAAAGGCAGACATGGATTTACCTTCTATGAAACACCGATATTTCTTCATTCAGAAAATTTTTCCGTAGCTGTTATACAAATTATTTTAGTTCGATATCCACGGCGTACTTTTCGAAAATATCTCACCCCAAAACAGTCATACACCTACAACATTCACATTGCAATCAGGAATAGGACATTCAATGCCAGTTTTTAACCACCAGATATAGGTGGCAGCACAGTTAGGTTCCACAAAAACACAGACTACTTCTTCGAGGATAAAACGGTAGTAAGTATAGCTGTCTGGTATTGTATCGCCCCTACGGTGTTAGATTTGGTTTTATAAAGTGACGTTTGTTCTATCCCGTGTTTGTTTCCATTTTCTTCCCTGGAATTTGAAGAAAGAAAATACGAAAGCGATTACATAATGATAGTCGCAACACACAAACGTACTCTCCAACTCATAACTCTCCATTCCGTCGCGTTCTATGTTAAAGTGCTCGGTAATTTCCGGTCCATTTCCGCAATGGTCCTGACAGCATTTTCCTTTATTTTTGTTTTCCCTTGAGGATAGAAATGTAGAGCAATTTCCCCGAGTTCCTTATTTACGAAGGTGAGGGGAAAAAAAAGTATGGAGCAGATACAACAAAACATGGGGAAAAAGAAGGAAAAAAGGAATTACACATTAAAAGTTTCCGTTTCCACCTGTGATTCTCGGACGAACAACCGAATGGAAAACTGGAATTGTTTCGTTGAGGAGTTGATTTCCATAATATCGATCGCTGGAAGTTAATTTCTTCTGATTTTTAATTAATATGTAGATTTTTAATCCGAGTCTCGCCAATACCTTCCTTGGCGAGACGGGAATGTTTTATTTCTTCTCCTCCTTCTTCTGCGTGTTCGATATGACAAAGTAGTTCTATCGAGTAAATTCTACAAGAGCAAAAGGCATTACTTATTTATTCATTGAATTTCGATGTCGATAGCAATTCAATTTAGTTTAAAAATTTTTACCGATTAGTTTTTGACAACAAATTTGTGAAACTTTAGGTTCAAACGATAAATCAACAAAACTGATTTCTTTGTTCCCATGTAGGAAACAGTGGAAAAAATATTACTTGTGGTTTACTGTTTCTCTATAACCGACCAACAGCCTTCTTTACGGCCGTGTTCATCAACAGAGTTTTAACTACAATCGCAGGTGAAAGGATTGGAGATCGATTGGTTAAATTCAGGATTTTTACCAATCCGTGTCGATCTCTAATCCTTTAACCTGCGATTGTAGTTTAAACTCTGTCGGTGAATACGCGCATAAGTCACTTTTTTGTTACTTACTAACTTGGTTTATAGTAAAACAAAGATTTCTCTATACACAGGGTGGATACTCTCGACCTCCCCAAAGACTACACCACGTGATTTCTTGTCAAAAATTTATGTTGGAAAGTTGTTTGAGTTTTTTTTATTTGTCCAATAGTTCCGGAATTATAACGTTGTGATATTTTGTGATGTTTCAGAAAACGTTGATCACTGTTGCACGCCAAACACCCAACGATGTAAGTTTGCCCCCCCCCCCTTCCCCGCTGCAGGTTGCAACTTCTGGAAAATGAAATGGAATTAGAAGCCAAGTTCGGTCTTCTTCTTTCACGATCGGCGTTTTTTCTCTTCGTGAAGAGTTGTACCTTGTTACCTTGGCCCACTACAGAAACTTTTCATTAATCAAAAATTGTGTCTCACAAGAAGTAAGATTCTCAGACAATATCGGGGCCCCTTGTTCGATCCGAGGCCTAGGGGCCCCGTTGAGCCCTACTTATAGGACGCCAATGTGAGGCGTCTTCAGAAATTGCGAGGATTTTTTTTGGCCCGTAATGTCAAAAAACTTGACCGCTGATTTACTTAAATATAGTTTTTCAAAATGTTTCTTCACTTTTGAATCACTCTGTGTGATTGACTGTATTGCAATATTTATTTGCAATTCCTTTTTATAAGATCCGTCAAAAGTTCATTAAAACTTTAAAAATCAATCAAAAAAGGAACAAATTATCAAAAATATTCTGATAGGCTGATGTTTGACACTCATAAAAGCACGGAAGGTCTCGGTATTTGACTGTTATTTTCTCTACGAAGTGTATAGAAAACTCCTCAGAATCTCATTTAAGGGGAAATGTTGGCCCTAAATGGCCTACATATTTAATATTTACTTCTTCTCCCATCATTAACGATTCTTTCCATTCTTTTCTACGTAATTATTTTTGGCTATAAAACCCCAGGGAAGAAACATATAGACGGACTTTAGTGAAGCCCTAGTCGGACTTTTACATGTTGTATTGTATGAAGTTATTGCAAAAAAAAAAAGGACCCGAGTTTCGGCTCAGCGGGAAAACAAAGAACGGTGATGATATTGGGCTCGCATTTTGGCCCGTTTTTTCTTATAAATTTTCTTTCGACGACATCTTTCTGAGAAAATGTTTTATCACATATTTACGGCTTGCATTTTTTTTCTCTTTTTTTGGAGAATTTGAATTTCAAATGAGATTCAATATACACCAGTGTCCTTCATGGGTTTCGTTTATTTTCTTGAGAAGGATAAAAGCGACGAAATATATACCAGAATGATGAATTAGTCTCATATGAAGATTTTTTTTTTTCGAGGCAAATATGGCCATAGTGATATTTTCAAGGCGATGTCACCAGGTAGTTATGAATACTGAAATAACATATAATGTGGCATGGATGTGGAACAGTCGAAAGAATGTGGAGAAACTTCTATGTTGTATGTTTCAATGAAGAATTTGAAATGATCTAAAACTCTACGCGAAATCTTCTGGGGGAAACCGTCATCACTTCAGGCCATGGTCAGAAATCTAGATTTGACGTTGCACAATATGAGAATGAAATAAGAGTTTGCCCATTCACACAGAGCAGCTTTAACCAATAATCTTATCAGTGGCAAACTCTGTATGCATATTCTTCAAATGATTTGCTCAACGATTCTGAAATGGAAATACATCGGTTTGTTGTTTTAGTTGGGCGCGGTAGCCCAGGTCGATAAGATACTCGCCTAAAGTATTTAAAAATGTTTAGAAGTGTCGCTAGTTCGATACCCGGTTTGTCCTTGTCAGAAACTTTCCTGACGCAGGGGTACAACACATACGGCGACATAACCACAGAAAAAGATTGCTATCGCAGGGAGTCCCACACCGAGAGATTTGCGCGCCAACCCTTCGGTGACTATAAAAAAAAGAGCTGGTTTTTGGAATCGGCAATAAACTGTAGATCGCGGTCTAATTACCACTCGTGTGCGGAAAATGGCCGTGGTGTGAAAAAATTATCAATTGATTCTTTTAATAATATATCGTATTTTTTTCTAGATATTATTATTTTCTATATATATACCGTATATACTCGGTCAGCAATCAGCGGTCATGTCTGTCTGTATAAGCCGACCCCCCCCCCCAACCAAAAAAAAAATCTATGCATTTTGGAAGGGGAAAAAAGCAAGTTTAAGTTAAATTTAAATGCAAAAAAAAAAGTTATAATGAAGAATGATTCAAACTTTCTCTGATCCAAACTCTACATCGAAAGCGATCATACGGTGTAGAATTTTCATTTTCACCTTCAACTGTGCTGTCATCGGCGTCGTCACTTTCAAAGAACAGATACTTGCCAGTAAAAGCGATAGTGCTTTCAGTATTCATCAAATTTACCAACCAGGCTTGGGTATTAAGCATATTCGTCGGTAAAAGTAATGAATGTATCAAACTTACCAAGAGGATTGGTAAGTGTGCATAATACCCCTTTATTATATATAACCGATTCGTCATATTAACCGTAACATCTACACTTCATCTGCAAGTTTTAGCTCCCAAAAGTAATTGCCATGATATTTCGATGTGATAATTGCCATGATATTAAAAGCGATGACAGGTGATTTGGAGGAACATTGGAAATTTTGGAGGAACATTTTGTGTAGATTTTTTTATTTTTTACAAGCTTAAGATGGTTTTTTGTCCAGCATTTCCCCAGGAAGACGTTAAGCATGCGAACTGAGATATCCCAAGCATCTTTATCGGTCTTTGGCCTTCCCCCGATGCTGACATAATACTTGAATGGCCCTTAAGCCATTAGGAAATGTTGTCTGCAAAGCATGAACAAATGTCGTGTTAGATAGTGTAATTCGGACTTTTTGCTGTCCCCCTCTCCCCACCCTGAGCCAGCAACACAAAGTCCCTTTGGCTGGCACCTGGAGCGGTCGACAACGTGAAGGCTTGACTGAAAAGAACACGAATAAGGAATCCGTTCGCTTCACGGCGATATCCGAGAACTGCTTTTTAAACTTTTGTAAATATATTGCTATTGTGAATTTTTGCTATTTGTAATTTTTCCTCCTCTCTCTCTCTCTCTCTCTTTTTCAAATGTATTTCATTGTCGTGCATGTAACACATTTGTAATTTATGCATGCATAATAAAACACCCGACACCATCCAGCCCCGCATCCGGGGCAATGGCTAAAAGTGGCAATTCTGTGTAGAGATGGCAAAATGTCATAAGTCACTTTTCCCAAAAAAAATTGAGTTGCTCGCACTCCGGAGTCTCATACGTCAAAACTGTGAAAGGAGGCAAAATTTTGTCGTTCTTTTTTTTCAGTTCACGAGGAAACAACGGAGGCAAATTGCAATAAATGAAAAAGCACGGTATCACATTTTAGCAAAATATTGTTTATAAATCTGCCATCATGAAATTTCGAAAAAGTGACTTTTATAACATTTTGCCATCTGAGCAGAGAATTAGCGATAGAGCCTGGGCGGTATACGATATGAAATGAAATAAAATGTCCCCCCCACCCCCCGAGCTTCGAATAAACCAAGTTCGACGGTATTTTAAATATCGATCAACAAAATATAATACCAAAAATGCAAAATTACATTTTGGGAATGTTAGAAAGACCAGTCAGTGGATGCAAGTGATTTCAACAGGCTCTAACAATTAAGAACCTTCAAAATATTACAAATCCATTGTACAAGTTTGATGAACTCACCCGCGAGTAATTATTCGGAGCTCGTCCAATTTCTCAGGCGTTGTATTCATGTACCGAGCATGTTCAACATGTATTTGACAAATGTATATGAAGACTGGCACTGGCTGCTGCTGTCAGGAGGTGTGTTATAATATCTGAGCATTAGGGCCGAATATGTGGGGTTGTTGCTTCAATCGTGTTTGCATCGAACGCTCGAGTTTATATGGGCTCGGCATTAGATTTATCTCTCGCTAGATTGCTCCTCGAGCTTCAGAGAGAAGTAGGGGGGGGATGAATATTAATTGAGGACGATGAAATCCGTTAATCGAGATCAGTGAAATAATCAAGAAAACTCAATTGAGATGTATCCGCATTCCCTCGTTTAAATCGAAAGGTATTTGAAACATCTGAAAATGATCATGTAGGATTTCAATTGACTCTAAATTTCCACCAATTCTAAAATTATTTCTTCGGTGTCCGTCGTTGGCGAGTGTAAAAATATGGAAATTTAACCTCCTTATAGGATCACTGCAGTGATATTACGTCCAAACACCAGTGTAATAAATTCAAACGTCTGTGTACTCCGTGTTTTCTTTCGAATTATTGTGTTTTATTTCCTATCTCTTCAACATCGCGAAGCATTATAGTAACCCTATTATATGTGGAGAAGTTTTTTTTTTCTTTTCCTCATTTATTTCTATACTCCTATTAATATGTGATTTATTTTTTTCCACTCATACAATGTATCTTTCTACTATATACATGTAAGAACGAAAGAGTAGGGTGAGGATGAAAAAAGGACTAAGGAAAACTCTCTTATTTGTCTTCATCTATTACACTTTTTTCCTTTTCTATTTTTTTAAAATAAATTTTATTCAATGTTCCCGGTGTATGGCCTGGAGCCAGCTAAGCTTTGAATGCTTCACCCCGGAGCGATGCTTAAAGTGCATCCAGCAACACCCAAACCTACTCTGGCCAAACGTACGAGGGGAGACAAACCTCAGTGCATCAACTGAGGCCCTGTTCCATACAGCAAAGTACAGAAACTGCTCCTTTTCGCCCCATAAAGTTGACGAAAAATCCAGAGAAGTCCAAGTTCACCGGGTGGGGGGGGGGGACCATCCAAGGCCAACTTTGTGCATATCCTGAAGAAATAAAAATTAGTGGTCCACTGATAAAGCATTTTAAGCTCAGATCTCCAGAGATCCTGATGATGAGGAGATTCAAGCTGGTGCAAAAAACAAGCTGGGTTCAATACTCGAACAATCGTTCCTGAAAGCCATCAAAATTGGTGGGAACAACCTGATCCTGAAGAATATCTACAACTTCTACAAGAAAAGATCAACGAGACAAAAATTCGACGTACCAGGGCATCATCAAATATGAATTAAGAAACATCACATTAAGAGGGGGGGGGTTGCGTTACACCCTTAACTGGCTAGTGTTTTTCCCTCTTCCAAACTCGGAGCAGTTACTTGAAATCCTGAGTCCCTCAAAGGGTTAAGGCAACTACTAAACCACATATTCACCTTGTCCCTATCCCTCTGCGGAACTTCTAACGAATTGGTGCATGTTGGAATGTGCATGTCCGTGTTGTGAACCTAACGTAAAGTTTGCTCATGTGGAATGCTTGCTATGTGTAGTGCTGCCATCAGGCATCAATTTTTCTAACTATGAGTGAAGTGTAATGATTGAAGATTTTTAACGTTTGTAGGGTTAAGACCTCGCATATCGGGGTAAAAATTTGATTCTAGTCTGCATGATAAAAAAAGACAAAACTATATAAGCTCGGTACTCCATTGAACGAATAACTGTAACGGTATTAGCATTAGGTGGAGAACAAAACGATCGCAATTATGCAAATTTGACTGTAAACACGACTACAAACAGAATAAAAATTTGATAAAAAAAAATAAACTATTCAATCAAAATCATTTTTCCATGTACAAAACTGGAAGAGGAAAAAAACATTACAAAGCAAAATCCAGGATCACAGAAATTCGGATTATCGAAACTAAATAAACACCAGATTTTCCGGTGTTATTCGATGCTGTGTTCGCTAGATAAACAAATTCCATTTTGTTTCCCTTTTTTTTAGGAAAGAAACAAATTTAAATAAGTACGAATCGTACACATAAATACCTTCCACGAAGATATGAATGTATTCGAAAATGATTTATCATTCTGTATTCGGTACACACACACACACAAACATGCTGCCAAAAATATTCAAACCACACTTATTTGCTGTTTCATCAGCAACCGTAGAATGGAATTTTCCTTGAGGGTAGTCTGTGTGTGTGCGTGCATTTAGAAATATCAAATATACATGTTTCAAACACACGCTTCATCTATAATGCATGCATCATCCGCAGTAGCGTCGGAACGTCTCTGATAAACAGATGTAAGTTTCCTTTCACTTACAGCACCCACGCATAAGAATTCCTCTGCACAGATGAAATTTCTGTGTGTGTACCCTGTTCCTTTTAAGTAGATACCGAATTCGACAAGATTTCTGGAAAAGATATCGGTATGGATCAGAAAAACAGCATGTTTCGACTCAATTTTAAAGAAACAGCTACAAAATCTGCATATCTAATGCCGTGATTTTACTCAGGTCCTCCCCTTCCCTCCCCCCCCCCCACTATGATTTTATATGTATAAAAAGTCGATATTTTTCCATCATTTTTTTTTTCCAAAATTCATTCAACAACTTAACGTGCAAGGTTCTGGCAATAAATTTAGATTATCTCTATCTGACGAATTGGCGATAAATATGGTAACCTTGTCTTAACCTAACCGCTCGTTAGAAAAAAGGAGAAAGGGAAAAAATGAAGCGAAAAGAGGAAGAGAAAAAAACGAATGAAAAAGTGTAAAGGGGTCATACAAGTGTTACGTCGGCATCGAGGGGAGGAGGGGGTTTCGGATTTGCTGACTTTTGATGACAAGGGGGGGGGGAGGGGGTTTGAAGGTTGCTTACATCATCAACCACCCCTTTTTGAAGATATGGAATATTCTAAGCTGCTGACGAAATTTTGCTGACAGGGGAGGGGGCGGGGTTAAAAATGGCTGAAAATCTGCTAACGTAATACTTGAATGGCCCCAAAGATAGTATAATAGATAAGTTAATAAGAATGTAGGTACAAAGTATATTTCCCTTTTCACCCTCATCCAAGCTGCCAGGGAAGTCGGAAGTCAAAAATGTTTGGTATTACTCGAGCAATGAACACATAATATTCGCTTGAATACGTTTGAAGACAATACGTCACACATTCAACAAAAATGTCCCGTTTGTGGTAAATCGCCCATCGCTTGAACTGAGGGTGAATGTACTAAATTTGAATGATGACTGGTGTGTGCGTGTGTGTGTGTTGCAGAGCAATACCTTTCAAACGATTGGTGTTACTTTAGCAACATAAGCATATATGTTCCGACGTCCCTGCAAGCTATTCTCTTTCACTCTTATAAGAAAGATACATTATACATGGGGGGGGGAAATCACTATCACGGTATACAAAAAACCAAGAGGGGGAAAAAAGAGTTATTGGGTTGCAACAAAGCTTCGCGATGATTAGGGGAGAGAAAAGAAAACAACGATTTTTTTCTTGTTTGAATTCATTCCACTGGCGTTTGGACGCAAAATTACGTCCTTGATCGTAAAGTGGTCAATATTTTGAAGCATGATATATAATATTTTATAAGACCGAATAGTAGTTATAACACAAAAGTTTGAAATCATTGATATATTAATCTATTTTTATTAGTAATTAGTTTTTAAAACATTCTGTTCAAATGACTTCTTTTGAAGCGCATCAGTGTGTGGAGAGGAACTCAGGACTACTACTAATTTTTAGTATTTCCCAAACTTATCCACCCGCTGCTCCCCGCAATGCTCTAACAAAGAAAGAGAACAATAGTTTTGTTCTCAACAAAGCACCGAACAGGCGCATATCAATATCGACAGCTCACCGCGATGCTCCGACAATGGTTGGTGACCCCTCTTGGAGCCATTACGCACACTTTGAGAACCACTTCCCTAGCTTATTTAGTTTTTCTTTCTTTCTGTGGTTATCCGGGAAAGTAGGTTTACTGCGGTTTTCCAACTTCTAGGCGTGAATGCGAGCTGGTCTCCATTTTGAAAAAGTCTCGTGGCACAGAGTCGGCAGACCTTCATCGTGAAGTGAATGTAAGCGTCTTTCAACAACCCCTCCCGTCATCAAAAGTAAACAAAGCCGAACCCCCCATCGATGCTGACGTAATACGTGAATGACCCCTAACGATAAACTCTCCAAAATGATCTTTTTTCTTGATCCACAGAGTATCGTTATATTGAGATTTCATTGTACATATCGTTATATTGAGATTTCAATGTACATATCGTTATATTGAGATTTCATTGTACATATCGTTATATTGAGATTTCATTGTACATATCGTTATATTGAGATAACGCATGTCAGCGCCACCTATAGTTGAATTCTATAGCTAAATTTTTCTGATTTAGTTTCATTCGTGACTCTGATGCTTGATATAACTTGAATTCGTATTCGAAAAATTCACCGTCAGCAATTCATCGCTAGGAAAATTCGCCGACCAACAATTCACAGAATGGAAAATTCATCGACCTCATTTCGACATGAGTGAATGAATGATGCGAGTGAGCAAATGAACGAGTGAGTAAACTAATAAGCGAGTAAATGAGTGATTGAGTGATTGAATGAACGAGTGAATAAATGATCAAGTGAGCAAGTGAACGGTTGAGTGCATGAATGAGAGTGTGGGTGAATTGAATGAGAGTGTGAGTGAATGAATGAATGAGCGAAACCGGACTGTCACTTAAGCTTGCTCGCTCTCGCTCACTCACCAAGTCACTCAGTCAGTCACTAGGTAGCTCATTCCATCACACACTCATTGGGTCGATCTTTCTGTCACTCACTCACTAGGTAGCTCATTCCATCACACACTCACTGTGCCGATCTTTCTGTCACTCACTCACTGGGTCGATCTTTCAGTCACTCACTCACTAGGTCACTCATTATATCACTCACTCACTAGTTTACTCACTCAGCAACACTAACCCCTCTGCCACTCACTCACTAACTATTGTATCAATTACTGACTCACTCACTCGGTCATTCCTCGCTCACTTACTGGCTCATTGAACTCTTATCGAACTGTTAGTCGATGAATTTTCCTGGCGGTGAATTGCTGTCGGTGAATTTTCCTAGTAGCCTTCACTTGGAATAAAAAAGATAATTCAGATCTCCTGTGAGATATGTGAATTTCAAGTAAGAACACTGTACTTTTGCCAGTGGATAATATAGCATAATTCCAGACACAAAATAATGAACATTCTTGATTATGGCGTCTAATAACGAAAGTCTTCCGTAAAAACGATCGTAAATCTGCATAAAATAAGCGGAATGATATGTTGATTAGGGGTCCCCTTTTAAATGAAAGACAAAGTAGGCTAAGCTTTCAACAGCAACTTGAATTGTTTCCTGTTTCCCTGATGTTCGAGAGAGAATTCCGCTTATCACAGCGACTTCAAATGAGCAACAACTGTTGTAGATGAATGGAGATGAAACACTGTCAGATGAAGTGCGGCAACAGAGACCCATTGGAAGTTAATCTCAAAGTATAATGGCTGTTTTGCTGCGGGCAACAAACAGTCAGCAAATGCTTCTCGGCGGGATAGTTTACTTGATTCGGCGAATAATATGGTCATGAGATGATTTCGGTTTCCCTATTTGGAGGATTCTTCTCCGATTCGATTTGATTTCAGCTTTTACGAAACAGCTGCAGAGCCCATTTAGAACGCGAGGGCAGAAATTTTCGCCCCGGGGATTACTTTTGTGTGTGGGGAGGGGGAGGGGTGTGACGTTAACTTGAGGCGCTCATTTCCAAAAGGAAGAATTTCTACATCTTTCCCGAAATGCACTTTTTGACGGTTTCTGGATCTTTGGAATGAGCTCCTTCGGATTATGCAAACAGGGTTTATTCAAACGGGAATATTTTTGGTCTTGAAATCACAATGTATAAAGTTTGTCGTTTCTACCAAAAGGGGGAGCACATCCACCTTGTTCATTCACTTCAATATTTTTCATTCCAAAAGGGGAATATAACAAGGACGGTAGTCCTTGTCCTACTGGTGTTAAGGGATTTTTTTTTTTTTCAAAGCGGCACATTTTTCATAAGCGCTTTCAAAGTCGAAATTTGACAGTAGAAACTCTCGCGCACGTCGGTGTAATCGGTTCACAGACCAATCTCCCCTTTAAAATGTGCCGTCAACAGGCCTACAACGGTAAAGTTATTCAATCATTGCATTTCCCTCGTATTAAGAAAATTAATTGCAGGTGGCGGCACTTACACTTAATAAACATTAGTCAGTAACAAGCTTCACGTTAGGTTCACAACAGGTGCGTGCACATTCCAGCATGTACTAATTTCTTAGAAATTCCGCAGAAGAATGCCGACGAGGTGCATGTGTGGTTTGGTAGTCTGTTCACACCATAGACTTAAGATATAAATAGACCGCGCACGCTATTCATAAAACTTGTCGAACGTGAAGAAAAGATGAGCAGTATTGTCGGGGAAAGAACAGGTTCTGCGCTATTACATTTGGCGCGTTTTCGCAGAAGCTAGGATGTTGCTGTAACGAAATTTGACTCAATTCGATCAAGTTGATGAAAACTTTCCTTCATTTTTTCAATGAATTTCACTCATTTTTATGTGAAATATTTAGAGAGTATCAGATTTGAAAAAATAAATTCTATAAAATAAACAAATATTGGAAAACGGAACAACGTATATGTTGTAAAGCCTAATTCATTTATATTTTTAAATATTCTCTTCATTCACTTTGTCGCTTTTAATTTCGAAAATTTATTTATACTAGAGGTTATTAAAACAAAAATATATCTTTCCAGAACATTACAATTACTCTATATACTCATAATTAATGTATAATTAATTATAATGCATCATATTATGTTATATAATGTAACACATTCACACTCATACCATATTCAGTCATGAAATAATATTCAAACAATAAGAAAAAGTTTCATTTCTAACATTCCTGAAAAACCTTTTATAACCTCATCACACAAAACTGTAAACACTTACATAATATTTCAGGATTAAAATAGATTTTACTCAAGAAAATTACAGAATCTCATCATCAATTTCTCTAAATTATAAGAATTAAAATTCCATGTAGAGTATATATGTAATAATTTAAAGTGTATATATATATATATATATATAATATTTTAGGATATAATATTTCATATATATAATATAATATTTACACACGTCACACACACACATATATATATATATATATATATATATGACATATGTAATCTCTTCGCTCCAAAAGTATGCATATGTTAATCTTAATTTAAGGTATTAAATCGTTTTTAGAATGATTCTTTTTCAAGATAACATCTGAGGTACACAATATATGACTTCAGGTCTTAGTACAGATATTGACTCAAAAAATCAATTGAATAATTAATTTTCTTGTTTGAAGCGGCAATTTCACATACAACAAACATAAATTAATGAATAAAAAAATTTCTTTTCTGTAATAGTTTTATCTCAGGTGTGAAGAGGGGTAAAAATACTATTATTTTTAGAGGTTGTTATGCACTTTTATGCAAAACTGCAATTGTCTAGAGTGGGGGGGGGGGAGTTTTCCTCACATTCTATTTAAATAGCATATTTTTCATAAATTTCTCCTCCTGAAAAGCATATTTTCTTCCAAGTTGAGCAAAAGTCGAATGAACTCACTAGCTCGCCAAATCTCGCCAAATCTTGCGGAGACGTATATTTCAGTTAAAACTTCATAAAACTCACAATTTTAATCATTTATTGCCAAAAATTCTATTAAAACATTTAATAATGATTCATGACATTTGAATTTTACCAAAACTTGGAACTTTAATTGAATTAAATCCAAAATGGAGTCGTTAAAAACTGAGATTACGTCAGAAATCCATTGCATCGTCAATTTAATATTCCAATTTTTAATTTATAAGAAGAGGAATAAGCAAAAAAGTATTCCCTTGTGAAAGGATACTGGTCCCCCTTTCCTAAACCGCTCAGAACATCCGAAAGCTGCGCAAGTGTTGGCCATTCTAATCAAAAATAAGACAGCGCGTGTAGATCGTCATACGAGTAGCCATAAGGAAAGCATTGCCAGCGAGATTCCCTGACCAGTATTTCGACTGGAGTCACGTGACTCCGGATCTTTGCTTCACATTGTAACCCCTCGCGCGCACTCTATAGTATTATTACTCTGTGGTTCACACAGTCACCAGCTCCTCTTTCTTTCTTTTTTTGACGTTAATACCCTGTTAGCATCACCTCAAAAATCACCGTTGAAGTGACCTGATGATACTTTAAGACCAGTCATGACCCAGGCTCTGTCCCTTAGGGGATGTAAGCCAGTTACCCCGAGAGGTTGGGTCAACCTGATGATACTGAGAGCATTCGCGAAAAGTTGCGTGAGTGACGAAATCGTTTCAACGCTCATATCTCAAGAAATACGCAACGCAAATCAAAATAAATGCTATCGTCAGATGCACATTGCACAGGTGAATTCATTGATATCACTCCGGTTTAAATATTTGTCCCTTTTGAGCACCAGTCCCGCTGCCCTGATTCATAATCATGTGGTTTTCTACTATTTCTCGATCTGTTTTACAACGAAAATAGACGATATTGCCAGCGTTTGTTAGCTATTCCAAAGACAAAGCCGATGATAATATCACTCCCATACTTTCATCACTATATAATAATATCAGTCAATATTAATATCACTGACATATATGTCAGGGGCCGTAACTAGAGGGGGGCGGAGGGTGCAACAGTTCAGGGCGGAAAAAATTTAGGAGGCGGCAATATTAGGTGGGGGCAAAGAACACTGTTATAATATTATCGAATTTTAAAGTTGTAGGGGTGGCAAAACTCCTAGTTACTGCCCTGTGTACGTCAGTACATACCACGCGATTCAAGGCACAAAAGACATATTCACGTTAAAACTTGCGGCCGTGTCTATGACACAGCCTACCCCAATATATATATATTAGTCATGTTCTGTGACTTGTTGACTTTACTGAGGTGCTCTTCCCCCCCTTTCTGGTCATTGACCTCGTCACTAGTGCAGAGTTATTGTTCCTGTTATTGAGTGGCAATGGGTTCGCTTGGGCTCTACGTTCTCGACTTGCGCCGACATCTTGTGAAGATTTCCTTCTAAGCATGAAATAAGGTTGGCCAGATGTTGCGAGTTGATGGGGCTACGCAGAGCCCGTTTTTCCAGATATACTTGTTTGGTGCTTTTATCCTACCACGACGAAACATTTTTTGTTTCCGGTTGCTCGGTGGCATAGTGTTATAGAGTTCCAACTTTTCCAGACGCGTAGATCATAAGATAAGATCATATTGATCATTCCAATTCAATAAGATGGCTTATTGAATCTGTATAGGTAGGCCAGCAGAGGCCCATGTTCCGTTATCACTATTATCTTCCATCGCGGCCACACTTTTTTTTTTAGTCGACTCCTTTTTGATGCTTGAATGCATCTTTGTGCCGAAACTGCTTCCATAAGGATTCTATTTGAGTTTTCATGCACCTCATGCACGACTTCTGATAATATTCGCGATAATAACGAAAGTGATAAAGAAAACACAGAACTAGGATGAATTTCTTCCAATTGCTTTTGGACACGATATTTCGCCCGTGGTCATAAAAGGGTCAGAGACGCTAACAGATTTTTTGAAGGAAAAAAAAAAGTGTTTTACTGGTTTAGGTAGAATTCAACGACAAATACGCTGATTTTATGGGGCACACCAAAATGGCACTAAAGGTACCAAACGTAAAAGATTGAATGTGTATTCGCAGCAGTTCTGAACCGGTTCTACAGACAAGTGCTTTTCCAACCAGGGCCATATGATCCTTAGAAATTCTCAAAAAATGTCTCGTTGGACGATCACCAATTACAATTTCAATCAAAAAGCTGAAAAGAACATAATTGTCCATCCAAATTAAAAACAAGATTTAATAGAAGAAATTCAGGTAGTTTTGATGAAGGAAAATGAAAAATTCCGATTTTCTTTTGTTAAAATTTAATTCCGGAAACTGAAATTGATCTCAACAAATCGAAAGGAATGCGAAAAAAACTGTTTACAAAACTGAAGTTAAAAGGATCTCTCACACACACAAAAACTTAAAACACTATTTCCGGGTGAAGAAAAAGTTTTACCTTAATGGGAGGGGAAAAAAAAGAAAAATTTCATTGCTTATTCATTTCCAAATAGGTAATTAAGAAGTAAAGAACGTGACATTTAAAACGAAAAAAAAAGAGGAAAATTAAAGGAATTAAGGATTACCAAAGGAAGGATTTACTTCCCGTCAACGTGATCAATAGATTCCTTTTTTTTCCAAGAGGAGAATATTGAAAAATCTTCTTTCTCCAATAATTGAGTGCTTTCAGAAAGAAACGGTCCATACCGAAAAACAGAATTAAGGTGAGACACTTGAGAGCTCGCGTCTGTCTGGTTGTCTGATTAGCTTACTAACACACATACTGAAAATCCAAAAAAGATAAAGGAGATAAAGTAAACAGCACTCTTATAATGACGAACGCACTAAATCCATAAACAGAAATCACGTCTTTGCTTTCGAAGTTGAGATAGAGCAGTATTATTCAACATTTTTCTATTGGCGGACTGGCGAGAAAAAAAACTTTGGAATGGAAATTTCTTAACCTTTTGAATATTATATTTCGTATTTATACTCTGCTATTAAACATGCGAAAAACAGCTTTGAGATGGGACACCTGCTGCCACCTATCAAATAAAAACAAAAATATTTGTTATAATTCCTCAAGTGAAATTCATTGTTGGTTTTAAGCTGGTGTGCATCATGAAAATTAGCAATGTGGTATATACAGGGTGGTAAGACAAATCCTTTCGCCGCATTTTAACGGCGAACCGTTGATCCTGGAGCGGCACACTTTCAATTAGAAAATATATCCAAATAACGTGTGGATCTCAGATACGTCATTCATGTTTCAAGGAGGTGTATAGTTATTGAAATTTAAAAAAAACTAACTTTTTATTCGGACACCCTGTTCTAAAAAACTCCAATTAGAAAACTGTTGTCCTGTTTCTCTTGAGGCTGACAAAGAAAATTCCATGTATTTATTCCATGTCCAACAATGTATTGTTCATTTTTATACTGCATAATAGAGTAAATTTCATGCGCTAAAATACTGGTTATGCATATGTCTGAGCTTATTTAAATGCTTTGTGCGTATTTATCATTTAATTTTACTCTTTTAAATCGTTTATTGACATTTGAACAAGTCTGTAGTTTCCGTTATTTTAGAGGAGAGGAACGAGTTGAAAACGGAAAAGATGTATGTGTTGTCCAAAAGTGGCACAGTCCACATCTACTACTACCGTCCCCCGAGACAACTTCGCCAACTTTTTTTCGTCTTTTTTCAACTGCTTTATTAACTTATAATGTACGAAAATGCTTCAAAACTATCATAAAACATTATAGACACTTTTCTCTCTGTCAGGTCGTATGAACATCTCGAACTCTCCGTCTCCATGGAATTGAATTAATTCACCAAAAGAATGCTTGAAACTTTTTTTTTCCACCATGACACACTTTCCCACGACAAACATTCCAGATTTCATTTGTTTAAAAACTTTACAATCAATCTTCCCTGGGCCACTTCTTTATTCATCATTAATTGATGGGCATGACTAAATTATGTCCATTTTCACAGAAAAATCGAGAACAGTAGGAGCGGCTAATTCCTGTCCAAGCTCTTCAGTAGGTTCCGCATCTTGTTCGGATTCTGATTCAGATGTATCGTGTAAGTAAAACGCCCAATCAGATTCATTCCAGCTATGATGGTCATTCCTCTAATTTCTCTTCATTTTACAAGCTCCCCCCCCCCCCCACCACAATCTGATTCGTTGTAGAGGTACTTCACTGAGCTCATTTCATTAATAACCACTGTCGAGACAGCAAGTTACGTAGCATCGTCATAATTTTGGTACCTACGGCCTTCCTACTAGGTTCTAATACATCTTGGCATCTGAACGACCCGTAAAACAAGGATTTGAATGAAAAATTAATTATGAAAGAATTTGTGGGAATGAAAGTCTAGGCTGTAAAAGTTTCTTTATTTTAACTAAGCTTCCTGGTACAACATTTATTTTCTATACGCTCTAACACGTACCAAGTGGGTCCCTGAGAGCTGCGTAGTGTATGTATTAGTTTGTTGCGTTGTCCTTCACTTGTATTTGCATTTTGTATTTCCATGGTACGGTATCTGTGTTGTGTTGTTAAAATAAAATAATAAAATAAGATAAAATCATATTTGCCAAGTTATACAAGTTAGCCAAGTTATTTTATTAAACCTAATGAAACATAAAATTTACATCTAAATGTGATTCTGAAAGAGGATTGTAGGCCTGTACTGTATTAACCCGTATTTCACCATCGTCTTATATACAGGGTGTCCCGTAAGCGCTAATGCAGCCTTTATCTCGGCCGCTGTGGTGGTCGAGTGGTCATAGTGACGGACTCGCATCGCGAGGATCTGGGTTCGAACCCCACCTTCACCACAGTGGTGGTCGGATGAAGTTGGTTTCCTGTGGTTCACCACTTCGAGGTGCAAATGCGAGCCGATCTCCCCATTAAAAAGTCTCGCCGCAGAGAGCAACAGGCTTATAACAATAAGTCATTTAATCATTACACTTCACTCATAGTTAGAAAAACTGGTGGCAGATGGCAGCACTACACATAACAAGCATTACACAGAGACAAACTTCACGCCAGGTTTCACTACACGTACACGCATTCCAACATGTATCAATTCGGTAGAGGTTCCGCAGGGGAATATGAACGAGGTGCATCTCTGGTTTAGTAGTAGTAGTAGCCTTTATCTCATCAACCGTCCGTTGTAGCGGTATGGTTTCAATTTGAAAAATGCTCAAAAGGCGTTCGAAAATTACAGCGTACCAGTTTTCAGAGTGGAGATACAGTGTGCCACGAAAGGGAAAAATATAAATTTTCATACGGTCCCCTTGTCCTCTAACTTCAAATCAGAAAGTTGTTGCCCCGTCTTCCCTGAGGCAAACAGAAAAAGAAATCCATGTTTCCAAGAACAAAATTCGCTGAAATAACGCGAATTCCCAAATCGGAGAAAAGTTGGGAAAGTACATCTCAGCGAATATTGCACTTACAACATGGAGTTCGTTTTGTTGGTTTTTTTTTCTGTTGTCCTCAGGAGATATAAGGCAATAACTTTCTAACTGGAAGTTAGAGAACAAGGGGGGGGGGGCCATATAAAAATTTTTTTTTACTTTGTGACACTGTATTGGTCAAGCTTCAATGGTCACTCTCAAAACAGGTAAAAGTTAATTTTTGAACAACTTTTAAGCACTTTTTAAATTTGAATTATACATGTACGACGGATGGCTGATGAGATAAATACCGCATAAGCACTTTGAGCACACCCTGTATATAGAACAGCTGCTTGGAATGGTCACAGCGTAAATATAGACACTTATTTCGTTTACTTTGGCATTTCGAGAATTAAGATTAAAGAAATACTGTTGTATCAACATCACTTGAAGTAATTTTGAAGTAAATGAAATTTTTTTTGTTAGTGTTTTATTTTAATGAAATTTTTAACTTTTTTTTTTCAATTTAATGAATATTTTATACGTACTATATTTTATACGTATATTTTATACGAAACTAGAATAGTTTCTACTGGAAGAAGAAAAATGTTTGTTTCTGTTGTTGATAGTTTTTTGTATTTGATGAGATAGAAGAGAAAAGATTTGTGTGTTTAAAAAGTTTTACTTTAGATGGCGTATTTTAGGAGTCTTTGTGACTGTCCTATAAATAGGACAATGGTAAAATGCACTGCTATCAGCAGTGGAATATAATGTGGCATCTTTTTTCCTTGCCTTTTGTTATATTTAGAACGTTTCCTGAGGATTATCCTTATTATCAGCAAAGGGGGCTGGAGATTTCGGGTTTTTCTTTTTTTTCCAGGAACCAGTCTTCTATGTGTAATCTGATGTTATCATGGGAAAAAACAACTGATGCTGGGCTTCTAGCCTCACAAGTAAACAAGGCCAATCAAATGCATTTGCTCACCAACTAGGTGTTGGCGAGATGACTCGCTCCGATGAATATTTTAAATTATACAGTTTTTTTTTTTTCGTTTTGTTTGTTTGCTGTATCTTTGTATACAGGGTGTCCTGTAAATGCTAATGTGTCCATTATCTCATCAACCGTCCATCGTAGAGGTATAGTTTCAGTTAGGGTTCTCTCTCGTGTCCGCGGTGGAGGTTCGTCAGGATGGTCGGGAGTCTCCCTTCGCGGGGCGTGTTGGGGCGTTGTGGGCCGCGTCGGCGTGGCTGAGGGGGGATTGCGCCCGCGGTGCTGTCCTGGCTTGTCGAGCGGTGATGTGCCCTGGGATTGGGGGTGTGGATGTTGGTCCCGGCCGGCTTGAGTTTTTTCCCGGCACGCCCACGATCTCACGATCAATGAGCTTATATCGCAAAAGCGACAGAGCCTGGCCGTGCTCGGTTCTATACTATACTGCACTACTATAGTTTCAGTTTAAAAAATGTTCAGCAGGCGTTCAAAAATTACCCTGTATTAGTTTTGAGAGTGAAAATACAGTGTCGCAAAATCTAAATTTTTATACGGTCCCTTTATTCTTTAACCTTCTATTAGAAAGTTGTTGCCTTGTCTCTCCTGACGCCAACCCAAAAATATTCCATGTTTCTAAGTGCAATTTTCTCGGAGATATTTTTGAATTGACCAGGAAAAGCTATGAAAGAACGTAAAATATAACGTTGACAACGCTCGTTTCGCCTCATTTATCAATTTTTCCCAATTTTGAATTCAAATATATCTCAGCGAATACTACTCTTGGAAACTTGGATTTTTTTTCTGTTGGAATCGGGAGAGACAGGGCAACAACTTTGTAACAGAAAGTTAGAGCACAGACCGTATAAAAATTTAAATTTTTTAATTTTCTCTCACACTGTATTTTCAATCTCAAAACTGGTACAGGGTAATTTTTGAACGGCTTTTGAAAATTTTTTATATTGAAATTACACATCTACGACGGACGGTTGATGAGATAATGGCCGCATCAGCACTTACAGGACACCCTGTATAATATGATAAGTCGAGGGCGTAGCGAGGGGGCGGGGACTTGGGGATCTGGTCCCCCCGAAATGTGAGAAAATGACCGAAAAAAGGGGAAAAAAATGACTGAGTCTATTGTTCTATCACTTTGATCCCCCCGAAATGAAAGTGCCCCCCCCAAACGAAATTTCTGGCTACGCCTCTGTGATAAGTACAAGATATAACAAATAAGATGGCATGGTTCAATCCCCCCCCCCTCCGATTCCTTCTAAAATATACCTTCATTCTAATGTGTATATTCATTCTTCTTAACGAAGAGATCTCGGCAACGGGATAAGTACAGTGGCCAAGATCTGGCGTTCACATTCATTCAGAGTGTCCTAAAATTGAATGGCCTATTTCAGTGATTCCCAACGTGGGCGTTAACGCCCCCGGGAGGCGATGGAATGTTCCAGGGGGTGGTAGAAGCTACGGGTATAGCACAGGATTCTATGGGTTAGATAGCGTTGGGGGGCGCTGGGAGAAAAAAATTTGTGAAGAAGGAGGGCGATGGGACAAAAAAAGGTTGGGAAACTATGGCCTATTTGAAAAAAGAATGAAAAAAGAAAGGGGAGGAACCGCGCAAGAGAGAAATGCAGTTTCCTGCATAGCGCTTATATATAGGAAAACAATTAACTTTCTGTCCCAATCCCTGAATTAGTTATTAAGTTTGACAACCGATGGCGCTGTAGTCTATGCACATACGATATGGTGCTTTCAAAACACCAACTAATCGCAGAAACACATACGTAGTATCATAAAATAAGATCCTCGATCCCGCGATGATCCGGTATCGCATGGACGGAGATACGGGGAGGAATCGCCTCTCCCCCCAGCGTCAAAGGTGGTGTCGACTGATCTAATGTATATATGCATATATGAATTGACATCATCATCATCGTGATCCCTCCCCCAGACTTCCAAGTCTATCTCCGCCTATGCGGTAACGAATCCCATCGACGCCATAATGGTAGTCGACTGAAGTTTGTTTTCTGTAGTTTCTAACTTCGAGGCGTGAATTCGAGCCGATCTCCCCGTTAAAAAGTCTCGCCACAGACTTCACTACAACAGTACAAATATCCTGTCATCACGCTTCACTCATAGTACGAAAAATGGTATCATATGGAGCACTATAACTACATTGCACAGAAACAAACTTCAATTTAGATTCACAACACGCACATTCCAACATGTATCAATTTGTCAGAAGTTCCGCAAAGGAATATGGACGAGGTGCATGTGTGGTTTAGTAGGTAGTCTCGGAAAACAAAATTCACTGAAGATGCGAACTTCCAAGTTGAATCGGGGCTTCGTGATTTTTTTCCTTCTTACGAATGGTAAGAAGTGAAAAAACGAACATCACGAAGCAAGGGTGTAGCGAGAGGGGGACTTGGGGGTCTGGTCCCCCGAAATATGTGAGAAAAAGGGAAAGAGATGGTCAATATCTATTGTACTATCACTTTGGTCCCCCGAACGAAATTTCTGGCTACGCCCATGTCACGAAGTCGTCGTCCCCCCCCCCCCGATTGAACTGATGTGGAATTCCGAAATTATTTGACACCATCTGTTGGTGAACTCCGTAACTAATTTCGAAATTCTGTCTGGCTTCAATTCAGACCCCCCCCCCCCCCGCATGAGACGTTTGTATATATTTCTGCAAATTTTGTTGTCTGAGATTGCGTAATTTCGTTGCTGCGAACGTGGACATTTTGAAAATACCGGAAGGGGGGGGGGGGGTTTACCAGAGACTGCAGCGCCATCTGTTGCCGCATTAATAACAAATCTTGAAATTTTCTCGAAATTTACTAGCGTCGCAAGCACAATATGAAGGCAACGGCGAATTTTTACTGATTTCTTCTTTATTGTTTTCAATTATTCATATATAAGATGGGTTAAGTCCATTTTGGGGCACCCTGTAGCGTCTGAAAGTAAATTTTAAATTTTCTTGTTGTTTTCTTATTTGCTATATGTATTATGATGAACTCTCACTTTCTTCCATTTCTCATTTCAGTTTACTCGACAGACAATGATCGAGACTTACACCACGTTCATAAACAACTGGAAATCGGCGAAGGAAGCCATCAAATTGGCATCCCAGACAAAACCGGCATTCGCTAAATTCTTGGAGGTGAATATGGTCTATTGCGTGTACGATTGCATGATAATTTTTTTCCTTTACTTTAGTGAAGTTTCCTCTAGACCAGTGGTTCTCACAACCTTGGCAAGCCCACGGCCCAGTTTCATTAATTTTCGTGAGTGGAAGGCCCAGTCAAACACATGACCAACGGCAAATGAACGAGGAAAAATGAAACGGCTGATCATTCGCGGCCAAGTATGAATGAGGGCAGGGCCCGGTACTGGGCCTCGGCGCGGCGGTTGGGAAACACTGCTCTAGACCAGAGGTGGTGCACAATTTTTTTCAGTCCGCGGGCCAGATATGCGGTATTTTCTCCACTCGAGTGACCATATGACCCGTACCTCATGGGATATTCCCGTAATTTTTGCAGTTTCCGACTTTTTCCTTCTCTCTTATTTTCAACAAGATTAATTTTTTGAAATCAAGAATTTAGATTATTTTCGTGATTTATAAATTCTGGTAACATTATGACTCTATCAAAAGTAACTCCCATAGTTGTCAAATATCTACATTTTTTTTTTCCTTTGGTGAATTACATTTTTATCCATTGCATTTCCAGTAACCCTTTATTTCCCGTTATTGACGATTTTTCAGCAATTTTGGTGATAATCGGCACAATTTTATTTCATTTTTTTTACTTATACAGTTGAATCCCATTTTAACGAATACCGTTATAGGGAAAATCTCGTTTTAACGAACACTTTTCTAATCCCCAGATAAGTTTATATAGGAGCTATGCAATAACCTGGAATTCCTTTAAAACAAAATTTCGTTATAATTATAACAAAGTGATTTCTCCGGTCTCTTGGAGTTCATTGCGGGATTCAACTGTGTATATATATACCGGTGTAACGAACTCAAAGAGAGACCTGAGAAATCACTTCGTTAAAACGAAATTTCGTTTAAGAATCCCAGGTGTCGGATTCGTTTTCAATGATTGATTGGCCACAATCGTAAGCACTCTGCCACTTTTATATATATAATACTTGGTTTAATCATAATTTTTAACAATAAACATTATACTATTAACACGTCCTCCTCGCTTATAGTGAGCCTTTGATATTACCTCCTACATCACTTAAAGTGTGTCCACAGGACCCACTCTCTAACTGACTGAAAAAAAAACACACCAAGCTTCTTTCTTCTTCTCTGCCAAGGGCCTTTTACTCCCCCCCCCCCCCACGCTTTCTAATCCCGTCATGCCTCTTCCCGATAAGGGAAACCTTTCACCAGGTTTTTGCATTGCTCCTATGCAAACTTATCTGGGGGTTAGAAAAGTGTTCATTAAAACGAGATTTTCGCTATAACGGTATTTGTTGAAACGGGATTCGACTGGATATATATATACTTTTTGGACTGTCATTAGCAACTGACACGTTTCCCGCTGTTATTGGCAGCTTCACTTACCTTTGACAACTTTACTTGCCTTCGACTATTTTTTTTTTTGGCTATCATTGGTACCTGTTTGTGGTCATTCAAGTATTACGTCAGCATTGGGGGGGGGGGGGGTTCGGATCTGCTGACTTTTTTGATGACAAGGGAGGAGGGAGGTTTGAATGTTTCTTACGTCATCAACCACCCCTTTTTGAAGATATCA
Organism: Pholcus phalangioides; assembly: GCF_987345545.1. Classification (NCBI taxonomy): domain Eukaryota; kingdom Metazoa; phylum Arthropoda; class Arachnida; order Araneae; family Pholcidae; genus Pholcus; species Pholcus phalangioides. Next base: position 37,667,152 of record NW_028301596.1, on the reverse strand, counting down.
AATATTCTAAGCTGCTGACGGGGGGGAGGGGGTTCAGTGTTTTGCTGACAAGGGGGGGGGGGTGTCAAAAATGACTGAGAAAATCTGCTTACGTAATACTTGAATGACCCCTTTACATGGGAAATACAAAAAGCGGGAGAATTTTCACCAATGACTGCTCTCAATTTCTTTCTTTACGAAGAAGAAAAAGTCGTCAAGCGGGTGCTAGAATTCCCAATGCTACCGTAATGTTGCACATGTAAACGGGGCTTTACTCGCTTTTGACAACTTTTCTGGCTGTTTTTGCCACTTCACTTGCTTTTGTCAATTTTTCTTTTGACTGTAATTGTCAAATTGGTTTCTTGCGTTACTGCTAATTTGCGCACTGGCAGAAAAGAAATTATTTTTGTGCGGACGGACAAAAATAAAAAAATAAATGGGGAAACTAATTTGCAGACCGGCAAAAAATAAATAAGAAATACTACAACGAGAGTAATTAACCCTACAATGAACCTCGAACACATTCCTCAGGAGAAATCGATATATGCCGGAACGTGTGGGTGTGTGTATGTTATGTATATGCGTGGCCCTAACATATTTATATCATCATTGTTGTGCTTGTTTCGCGTTATTGCTGGTGCTGCCACCACCCTTTCAAATGGGAGCAGGAGGAATAATTTCCGGAACCGGCAAAAAAATAAAAAATAATTGAATGGTTTTGAGAACCGGCAAAAGATGAATGAATAGCGGAAATAACTTCCGGGATCGGCGAAAAATAAATGGGAATAATAATTCGTAGAGCTGCTTATGCCCCCCCCCCAAGACAGAAGAAAACCCTTATAGAGGCGCCTTATATATATATTTATTACAGCTGAAATTATGTACGTATATGCTATATATCAGGGTTTCTCACCCTATGGCCCGCGGACCAACGGTGGTTCACGTCGATAGCATCGTGGTCCGTACACAGACTTGATAATTCAATTCCAACTTAATGGAAAATTATTCAAGTGCTGTAATTGATAAAAGTAGTTATCTATATGGGTTCAAATGAAAATTATACCTTCATACTTAGGTTCACCAACCTCAGCAAGAAAAATGCTGGAAATTGCTGTCTCAAATACGGGATATCAGCAGAGATGCATTTATGGTGTTGCCACCCTTGGGGCTAAACGAATTTCGCCTCCCTTTTCCCATCCTAGTCTAGTTTTCTTGTGACCATTGGTTTCTCGAGTTCACCACCCTGTGCTCTAACCCGCTTGTCCTCCGACCCACCCGGCATCCCATGGGCCCACATGGGCACGGCCCGAGAGCCTCAAGAGAAGAGGGGCCTCACAAAAATGAGATCCAGTTGAAATTTTCTAGGATGTACCAGGTAGGGCTTCCGAAAAACCACTTGGCCCGGGGGCCCATGATACTCTTAAGACGGCCCTGCCCCTCCCCCACTCCTGAAAGTACATCTGTGTCGCTGATGCCCCGTTCACATGTGCAAATACTGCGGTAGCATTGGGGGGTTCTAGCACCCGCTTGACGACTTTTTTTCCTTCGTAAGGAAATAAATGGAGAGCAGTCATTGGTGAAAATCCTTGAAGCGGGTTTAAAACCCGCTTTTTCTATTTCCCATGTGAACGGGGCTTAAGTCACTCTTTTGGTCCCCTTCCATGATCACACCCTCTCGAAGAGGTCACTCCAATGCTCACACGCTCTCTAAAGCCCCGTTCACGTGGGAACATGCTTGAACATTGCGTTGGTCCACACGCTCTAGAGGTGACTCTCTTCGCGCAATAACACGGTTATCGAGCGAATGACCTATAAAGCAAGGAATTGCTTTATAGGTCACTCTTTTCTTCACTCTATTCATCACGGTTTCACACTCTCTGGGTCTCTCTTTTGGTCATATTCACGGTTTCACACTCCCTAGCTCTCTCTTTTGGTCATTCACTCGCTTGAACACGCTCTAGCCCATTCACTGACCTGGTTCCTCACTCTGTAGGTCACTCTTTTGTTCATACAAATGCTTGCTCCCGCTCCAAGTCACTCTTTTTGCCCACTCGTGCTTGCAATTTCTCTAGGTCTCTCTTTTGGTCATATTCACGGTTTCACACTCCCTAGCTCTCTCTTTTGGTCATTCACTCGCTTGAACACGCTCTAGCCCATTCACTGACCTGGTTCCTCACTCTGTAGGTCACTCTTTTGTTCATTCAAATGCTTGCTCACGCTCCAAGTCACTCTTTTTGCCCACTCGTGCTTGCAATTTCTCTAGGTCACTCTTTTGGTCACTCACTGACCTGGTCTCATACTGGCCCGGCAGCAGGGCCGTCTTAAGAGTATCAGGGCCTCAGGGCAAAGTTATACTTTGACAGGCCCGTGGCTTTCGCTAATAACGGTATTCGACTGTATTTCATGAAAACATTCAACGTTAAAGGGAAAAAAAAAAGCATTGGCGATTTCGCCTTGATTTAGCGATTGTTTGTGCTGCAATTGGCGACGTTCCGTATTTTCCCGTATTTGTTGATCATTGCTCTCATATTTTCGTCGAAGAAATATGGTCAGTTTGATAGCTACGATAATTGTGATTGTCAGCGCTACCTAGGAGAGACTTGGTCAAACTTATTTGTAAACAAACATCTGCTCGTGCTCTTTGCTTTCGCTACCGTAAACAGTACAGAGAAGTTCAACGCCATCAAGTAAAATACTTCATTATTTTCTTTGTCATATGACATTTTTCTATTCAAAGGGAGGAAGGGCTTTAGAAATTCTCTTGTAAAATTTATTTGTGTTGTCATTATATGTTGTTTTCCAACTTTTTTTCCATTATATACTGTGAAACCCCCCATTAATGGGCACCCCCCCCCCCCACCCACTCTTTTATGGCCAAATAATAGTTCCCCCTTGTATAATGAGCAGAGCTGACAGGAAGGGGGGTTCACTTAGGAGATCTGTAAAGACGCCGTGCACCACTTGGGCGTGGGTGGAGATATGGTGGGGGGCCATGGAGGAGCATTGTTCCCCTAGTGTTAAAGGTGGAGTCAACTGATCTAATGTATATATGTGTATATATGAATTGACATAATCATCATCATCGTGCCCCCAGACTTTCATGTCTATCTCTGCCTATGGAATCCCCCCCCCACCGTCATAGGTACAGCCCGCCCCCTAAAGCAGAATATGCCAAAGTCTGTGAGGTACGTCGCAGAACAATTAGCGCTACTGCAGAACAATCTGGAAGTATTTTAAGAAAAAGTGCAAGAAAACTCTATTATGGGGATTTTTACTGCAGAACATTTCCAGTCAGCCGAGGGTTAGTTGCAGAACAATGCAAAAACATTCTGCTTTGGGGGTGCAGCCTACTGATGTGATGTATATATGAGTATGTAAGAATTGACATATCGTGATGCCCTTCCCAGTAATCACCATCGTGCTCACCCCCTCCAGACTTTCACGTCTATCTCTGCCTATGCACTTGAGTGATCTGGAACTGTGCCGCAGGTCATCACTCAAGTGATATCTGTGAATATGCCAGAGTTCAATTAAGCAATATGTTAATGTGCTGGGGAGGGGGGCAATCACTAAGTAATCTTGGAAGGTGTATGGTCCACTTGGTGATGTGAATCTGTACCGCAGGAATCACTTAAGTCATCTGTAAATGTGCTATGGGCAGCTTAAATGATCTGGATCTGTGCAAGGGGGTCACTAAAGTGATCTGTAAATGTAACAACAGTCCCTTAAGTGACCTGGAAATGTCCCACGGGACACTTAAGTGATGTAGGAAATGCACAACTTGTCACTTAAATTAATTATCTGTAAATGTGTCATTTATTTCACTTGCACAAAATTAGATTAGAGATAGCGCAGGTCACATCAGATGACACAGAGGGACAAATTTTCCCCTTGGGCCGAGCATGTATGATTTGAATATGGAAACTTCTGTGCACATTCTTGAAACTGTGCACATAGGCTGCATGTTTTACTCCTCTATGCATGAAGAAAACCCACCTAAAAATGCTGAATTACTGGACACGCCAGACTAGCATGTGGCCAAATTATCGAGAGTCTACTGTTTATCAAGTATCGTTGTAGCGAGGTTTCACTGTATTATTTTGTCTCACTATTGTTTTTTCATTATATTGTTTTTGTCTTTAATTCACGTTGGATTTTTCTAACTCATTGATATAGCATGCTTCGAGAGAACACAGAGGTAAGCTCACCCTGGACGCATTGCTCATTATGCCTGTCCAAAGGATACCACGTTATGAGTTGCTCATTAAGGTAAGACACGCCCCATCTATCCATACTTTGTATTTATTGATGTCGTACTTTTCATGATTTTTGCCATGTATTCCAGAATGTCACTCCTAAGATCAATTTATCGCACATTAATGAGAGATACAACTAGGTTCAAAAAGTTCCAAGATATATTTGGTGGAGAAATGAAATTTAGTTACCCTTATGGGTTCCAAGACCACAGGTGGCAACCCGACGCATAATGTAGGGTGACTTTAGGGAAGGACTAGACCCCCAGGCCCCCCCACCCACCACCAACTACGGCCTTCATCCATGTTATAAATCGGAATAATCCAAAGGACATCCATGCGTGTAATAATCCAAATTATAAATCGAACAATCTGAGGTGCACCCGCATGTGTAATAATCCATGCTATAAATTAGAACAATCCAAAGGGTATCCACATGCATAATAATCCACTTTATAAATTGGAACAATCCAAAGGACATCACCACGTGTAATAATCCATGCAAGAAATGGGAACTATCCAAAGGGCGTCCATATGTATAATAATCCACATTATATATCGGAACAATCCAAAGGACATCCACACATATAATAACCCATTTTATAAATCGGAATAATTCAAAGGGCATCCACAGAATTGAATGGATTGTATACTGGTACTACCAAATCGAAGGAACAATCATGAAAATTCAAAATCAAATTCACCGGGAAAAATAAATTCCATAGGTTTTTTGAAGTTTTTGCAAAGCCTTGATCCAACAGAAGCAGTTTAAAGCCGTGAAAAATGGGGGGGGGGCAAATTTTGTTGGAACGTGACTGGGAGCAGAATATACAACAACAGCACCACCGCGGGATGAAAGCAAAATGACACAAGGTTCAGCAATGCAATAGTACAGAAAATTTTTCATCCAATCACTAACATACCTGCATGAAATATGCAAATCTCCGAAGGATGTGTAAAAAAAAAAAAGGCTTGCAGTCCACATTTACATTTTTATATTAGTCATTGTCAAAAATGTATAATTGCACAGGGTTGTTACTTCTTCGTAGTAAACATCAAATAAGCAAGTGCTATCTGTATTCGTTGTTCTTGAATAAAATTAGTCTGAACTTTTTAAACGTAGTGGTACAAAAATTGTTGACAAGACTCATGGATTCAAGGATAGATTAAGATTAGCAAAAAAGTGTAGTATATCCAATGATGTAGCAAAGATTAGCAAATGAGGTTATTATGTGACCTCCACCTTTATAGTAAATTTTACAAAATTTTTTTTTATTATTTACAATAATAAGTTTTTTTTTGTTCTCATTATCTGATTGGAACTCATTAATTCACTGCCTTTGGTTTAGGAACTACTCAAGCACACACCTCTGGACCATCCCGATCACCGTTTGTTGCTCCAGGCGCAGAAAGAAGTCCACGATCTCGCCATCAGCATCAACCAAGTCGAAAGGGAAGCACTGGAACAAGAACAGATGATCCAAAAGCTCAGAGAAATTGAACAACTTATAGAGGGGATAATTGATGTAAAACTCAATTTCTTTATAAACATCACATACTGGGGTCAGTCAAGTGAAAAGTTGACGAGAGTACTTAACAATAACATATACGTATCAGTTGATAAGTCCCTTCAGCCTTGGATCTGATCTTTTTTTCATTTTTTTTTTCAAGGAAGGCTTTGGGCCATTAGAGTAGTATCCTTCACTTAAAGCCCATTTACAAGTGACTTAGTAGTTGACTAAATTTGGTGGACGGGGCTCGTCACTTGGAGGAGTCATTTTAATGTCTTGTGTGGGTTTTTATTTTGATCTTGAGCATGAACATGTTTACACTCTGTTATCGCCCTTTAGCTTGAATTCCTCTGCAGTAGGGAATAGCAAAGTGGTCCGAGGATACAATCTTTAAGTTTGTAGGAAAATATCTTTGCTAGGAATGTCTGTGAAATGTTATGGGCATGATAACTACTGAAACAAACAATCTAAAAATCAATATATGTTAGAAATAGTAGAAGCATACCCCCACACACACACACACACATTCGGCAGCAAAGCGCAAGGCCGGGATCTTTCTCGGGACTCTCAATAGTGAGTCAGCAGTTGAATTGGTCTCACTATTTGCTGATGTGGAGTCATCTCAGAATACACGAATCACAATTTTGTCCAAATGGCGACATAATTGAACGCGGATGGCAAGGATGAAGAGTCCCAGGGGGACACCAGCGGGCATCTAGCCCCTATGTCCAGTTCATGTCGTCCAAGTAGATGCGACCCAGGGACATTCTGGTCAGGTTACCGGTCGAACCAGGAAGTGACGAACAAGCGGAGAGAATGCAACCAGGATGACGTCGCCACACCGAGAGTCAAATCATAGAGCGGCTAGCAATCGAAGAGACGAGGTAATCCAAGCAGTGCCGAGGCATTCTATGAAGTACTCAGTACATAATTACGGTGGAGAGATTATATATACCTGGCATATGCCCCACTGAGCTAAATGACTTAATGACTAGATAGCTGTTTCGAAGAAAATGAAATCTGCTGTAACATGTCACGTCTCTGGCATTTAATAGGAAACATTCCCATCATGCATCATGACAGGATCCAATCACAGGGACAAATCCACAGTACTGAAATCAACATCTCATTTACATATTATCACAAGATAAAAATAATATTGCAAAAAAATGATAATATAACACAGATACTGGCAACAACTGAAAACATAAACATGATGGTCATACTATCAGATGCGGCATACTATCTTGTGAATCAACCACAAAAACAAATTAAAGGTAAGATAAAATAAATATAACATTAAAATGATTGCTCAAGGACTATTTCCGTGGGGTCCTAATGGCTACGTTAAAAGGACATTACCTCCTAGAGATACATCTCCAGGAGATAATCCTGTATCTAGGAGGTAATGAATGAGACCGGTGCGAAACTGGGTTAATACAGATCAATAGTGTGCTTAATAGTTTTTCATGGGCAGGATGCATTTTCAGTGGGCAGGTCCACGGAGCTTGTTTAGGAAAGTTTTGTCATAGGTGCCAAAGCAGCTCTGATACGACAAAAACATTGGTAGGGGTCTAGACCAGTGTTTCATAAAGTGGGCAATATCGCCCCCTGGTGGGCAATGGAATGGTCTGGGGGGTAGAAGCCACGAGTATTACATAGGATCTTATGGGTTTGCTTCAGTTGGGGGCTGATGGAACGAAAAGTTTGGGAAACTATGGCCTTTTCGCAACTTTTTTTACTTCATCGCCCACTTCAGAAATTTTTTCTCCCATCGCCCCCCCTATGTTATACCCATAGCTTCTACCGCCGCCCCCCCCCCCCCCCGCGAACATTCCATCACCCACGTTGGGAATCACTGGTCTAGGCAGACAGGCAACTATGCTGGGACAACTGGAACCCTGAGCTGTATGGGGGCCCCCACAGAAACTGTACACTCATTTTCCATTTTAATTTTTCATAACTCTTTCAAGGAGGGCCCCAAGGAAAAGTATGCCCCGAGAAGACATGTTACGGCCCTGAGGCTAGGGTTGCTAGACGACCAAAAATATGACCCAAAAGGGCTTATGCAGGAATGGATTGCATTGAATGTTCATGAATTATTTAAGAGAGCCTTTTTCTTTTATCTCAAAGTTCCTTAGGGGTGGGGTACTTATGTGGCCTCAGCTCCTAGGTTGCAGTGCGTATGGGGGGGGGTGTATTTAAATGAACTTTAAATTCTTTTTTGGAAATTGAAAAAAAAATTATTGTGTGCGCTATATATATGTTGTCTGGGTTGGGTGAATTCTTGCTTTGGCTTTCAGCATGCATGTGTATGTTTTGAAAAAAGACAAATAATTTGTTTTGTCGTTTTAGCAGTGGCAGATACTTCAGAAAAATTTTAAATAGACTTCAATTCGGGAAAGAAATTAATTTAAAATTATTTGTTCTAACCAATTTTTTTTTTTTTGGCAAAACTTTCAGCTTTTTTCAGGGAAAAATTATCCTTATATTGCAGATATAGGCCGTTTTTACCCTTGCTCTATTTTAAAAATTTCTGCTCCAAAAATGAAAGTTTGCTACTCCAAAATAGATGAGTGGCGCTTGTATCCCTGCGCTATTGAAACAGTGTGTAAAATTACAAGACATTTGTTCTTCATTTCACTATGCAGACATTCTCTCACAATACACATAACCAGTGATAATGACTTCATGTTCAGAAGGCTCATTCAGCAGCTATCCTTGGACATGAAAGACTATAGTTAACATGAAGTGGCACCGTTGACGGTGCAGTGGTAGTCGGCTGAAGGTGGTTTCTGCAGTTTTCCAGCTTCAAGGCGTGAATGTGAGCCGGTCTCCCATTTAAAAAAATCTCTCTGCAGGGAGCAGACAGACCTACGACACGATACTGACATAACATGAAAATTCAAGCATTCCGATCTTTAGTTCAGAAAACTGAAGACAGATGGCAGCGTGAACATGAAACAAGCTTAACTCAACAACATAATATGTTGGGGCCACACATACATTCAGAACACACATTCTAGCATGTGCAGATTCGTTAGAAATTTCGTAGAGGAATGTGTACGAAGTACATGTACAGCTAAGTAGTAGTAGTAGAGTAGTTAACATGAGGCTACTTGTACTGTTTTTTAAAATTATTATCAAGAATTCTTCTGTTTGAATATGTTGTGACATGCTGATGTAGAGCAAAGTTGTCGTGGTGCAAAACATCACACTTAGCTTTTGCATAATGCTCTGTGTATATTTTTCAGCAGTCCTCGTCACCATTTCACTTGGCCACTCCAAATAAATGGGATTTTCATTCCTTAAATTTATTTGAATATATCATTCGATACATGTCTCAACTAAGTGCAAATATTGTATTAATATGTTTCTAAAATTTTATGTTGCAGCTTGCACAGATCGATAGAATGTTCATCAGATATGATTTTGTGACCATTCCCGTGAGTTTGGTTTTACTTGCTAAACACTTACTTTACCTAATTATACATTATATGTTAATAAATGCTTGTTTTTTAAATGAAGTCTCGAGTACCTTATTCCAACTACTGCAATACTTTTCCTAGTAAATTTCTTTTGACAAAATTTTATTGAGGTACCGTCAATCTCCAATATGCATAGCATTAGATTAAAAAACTTGTGGGCTCATGATAAATGGCATAATGTGCACACGTTCAAAACCCGTGAAAAACAGTCATGTTATTTTTCAGTAAATGGATGTTTCAGACAATAATGACATGGATATGTTACGATGAATGTGATAAATTGGTTGTTATGCATACTTACCAATCGTCTTGGTAAGTTTGATAAATTTATCACTTTTACCAGCGAATATGCATACCAAAGTGTCTGAGAATTTGATAAGTAATTGATTGATGTTTATCTCATTCATCTGTGATTGGGCATAATACCCTAGTGCAGCGGTTCTCAACCGGTGCTCCCCGGAGCCCTTGGGGCTCCTTGTGCACTCTCCAGGGGCTCCGCTACCACTCTAGGAAAATTTTAAAAAAAACATTAAAATTAAAAAAAAATTATATAAATATTTTTAAATAGTAAAAATAAATCAATAACCTTAATGAATAATTAAAAATGGGCCTACGGGGCTCCGCCATAGAATTTTTTTACTAAAAAGGGCTTTGGGAGTCAAAAAGGTTGAGAACCGCTGCCTTAGTGTAATTGGTGAATTTGATGGATATGAAAAAATTTTCAAATGAGTCTGGTATATATGTATTATATGAATATATTCGGGCCCTAATATAATGATAAATTTTACAATTGTACCCCAATATAATGATACAATACATTTATGAATTATCATATATAGTATATATATATATGATACAGAACTATTTATCATGTTTGACATGGCACTTGGGTATTATGTATAATCGCCGGTAAAAGTAATAATTTATTTGTTACTTATTAAATTTACCAATGACGCTTGGTACTATGTGTTAGGGACACAGCTTGCTGACTGAGCAGAAACAATGATCGGAAGTTCATTTGGAACTCTTAACTTTTATTCCTTAAACGTTGCAATAAAAAATCAAACAATGTTGAAAAAGATCATTTGCGATCATCGGAAAATAAAACAATAGACAAAAAAACAACCGACAATCAAAGTAAGAAAAAAAAACATAATCGCAGCATACATGGAGAAAGACACAGAGACCCATATAGAGGAAAAAAACAGTCTGTTTAAAGCCATGGTTCCATCAGGGTGAGAGCACATTATTGGTGATTTACCTATTGTATCAGTCGACTGATTCCCTCAAACAGAGAGAGGAAAATAAAGGAAAAAAAAATCTAATGCTATGCATAATCGCCAGTAAAAGTGTTAAATTTCAGGCAAATTATAAAACTTCTTTAAATGCTCACCAAGTGTGCGTGGAAACCAGATTTATCCCATTTACCTTAACAGATATATGATTTGAAGACACATGCATGCATTCTTAAAATTCGTAAGGGAACACATTTCCTGTGCTACAGATGCTGCACATTTTTTTTTTTTTTTTTGAGATATTAATTCTGTAAATTGCAGTTTTCACTATTCTAAGAGGTCACATGATTGTTGTTGTTATTTTTTTCGTTAAGAACATAATTTCTATAATACCATGCCAATAGTTCCTAAATGATTGAGTAGTTAAGGGGTTAAATATAACTTTCAACTGCACCAGCAACCCAATATTAGTTCTTGTATAGATGTCTTCATTCATTATAATTATCCGAATATAATTATAATATTTGAAATTGATATGTATATTCCAGGGTGGACTTGGCATCAAAAAAGACCGCTGCCTGTTTTTATTTTCTGACATCTTGCTCATCACCAATATCAAAAAAAGAGGGGGCGCTGTGAGGAAAACATCTCTAGCTATGTATGACGTCGTTACTTTTTTTTCTCTTATTATTTTCAAGAAATAATAAATGTTTGCTTTTTGTGTCTTCACAGTTTTTCATGTTAATTTTGTTTTTCTCAGTAGCCCTTCGCAGCCTGGATCCCTCGAAGCCAATAAGTATAAGCTGTTGATGAGATTACCTCTGCAAAATGTCGAGATAACAAAAAGTGAGCTTGCATTTTAAAAGTGTTTTTTTCTGCCACTAAGTGTATTACAGTATTACAACCCTCTCTTGCAGACACCAGCAGGACAAAAAAAATTGTCCATAAAGGAGTAATGACCGTTTATCAGCAGTTTGAAATACATAATTTTATTACACAAAGGAAAATTATTATTTGGCCATAAAAGGGGGTGACCGCATCTGAGGGGTTTTACTGTATCATATATATATTTGTGAAACCATTCTGAGAGTTCAACAGTGATTTGCAGCACTAACCTGTAACACTGGCGTTATACATTCTCACATCACTTTAAGCATGTATATGGTTTTTGGTGTGTCATTGTGTCAAAAGTTTTTTCAAACACATAGTGTTTCATCAAATGACAAAAATTAGCTTTTCTCACTTCATTAGCATGTATAATAACATTGATAGCGCATGGTCTGTCTACATCTGGTTCTGCGATAATGATTGTTTTTAAATTGCATATGGAGATGGGTGCAAGAACCAGACAGCTCCAGTTTCGTAAATTTTCCAGAACGGACAAAAAAAACTTTAAAAAGTACTTAATGTTTTTAAAACTAATCAAATTCGGGTAAAACATTAATAATACTTTTCTCTATCACAGATCAGTTTTACTTTTTCAACCTTTTTTAACCTGGGTTTTATTATTATTGGAAAAAAAAAAAAAAAGGAATATGGAGCTGTGAGCTGTCTGGTTTTTTCCATCCAACACTGGAATTCTGTGGCCAGGCTTACCAATAAAATCCTGATAGATACTCAGAAACTCTTTATTAATGCTAAAACAATGTCAACGGAAGCAGTTATTTTGAGCACAAAGCTAATTTGGCATGTGACTATACCTCGAATGGTTTATCTCAGTTTGTTGAAATTTCAAGACCTTTTTCATCTTGTTAAAGCACTTAAATTCCTAAAAAAATAAATGTTCTAGGTTTCTTAGTTTCACGGTAAAATGAAGTTCTACCTATAATGATGGTAGTGGTCATTTTGACAACTATAGAGACATTTAAGTAATAGGATTGCAAAACATGTTGAAATGGACAGTCTTCCTATTCAAAATTAATATTGAGGGAGAACAGATGTTCCCTAATTGGGTGCTTTTCTTCAGTACACATTTTGTACCATTCAAAGGTACACTTTTGAAGAAGCTTGTCATTGGCGTTATTCAATTCATTTATCGTTTCTATGGATCTTTATATTTTACTGCATTGCATTCACTGGAATAATGTCGTGCAACAAAAAGAGTCTTCATTTTTCACAATTTTACCCATGGACAGGGCTCCAGCCAATTCTTATTTTTTTTTGTTTCTCCTCTCTATAAATTCACTATATAGATTGGCCCGGGGGCCCTGCAGAATGATATGGGGGAGCCATTTTTTTACCACATATCATGCTTTTGACTTGGCAGAAAAATAGTTTTGCAGTTAGTAAGCAGAGAGAAAATCTAGGTCTTGCGTACCTGTCTTGCTTTTATGTGCTTTCTTGCACTGTATGAGACAAGTATTGCTTTGCTATTTGCCTTGCCGAGTACAGCTTCCCCCTCCTTTATATCTATCTCTATAGCCATTGCTTGAAACTGTATTGTTCTATTACTGATTGGTAATAGGTAATGTTTATACTTATTAAGGATTTTTTTCCTTTATAAGAATAAGTGAAAAGTGCAGCTGTCTGGTTCTTCCACCCACGTCTTCATATACAGTAATTGTCATTTTTAAACAGTTGAGTCTCTCACATACAGTGTTTCAGAACCTCCTGTAACAGACACTCTCGGTTTGAAAAATATTTCATTGATGGGAATTTTTTAAAAAATCACTGTGAGTAAAAGGGATTTTATGTATTTCAATACCTATTAGTAAAGGACCCATCTATTACCGGATAAAATTTTCAGTCACATGAGTGGTATCTGTGTTATTGAGAAATTTCACTGCATAAATTAGGTTTTCATACCATGTTAAGGTTTTTCTTCCCTGACACCGATTTTACGTTTTTCCCACTTCACATGTTTTCTTCTTTTATGATTCTAGAAAATATTAAAATTAGGCTCCCACTGTGTTCTTAAAGCGATGTCAAAATAAATGAATTCAAAACGCAAGGCTACTTTGGTTCTCACCATTGTTGAACCTGTGATACACCAGTAAATCATCCTCCAGGCTGTAATGATGACTAAAAGCATTATCAATAACTAACAAAGTACTCAAATACACAGGCTCGTCATTTCAACTTTTTCGGGGGGGGGGGGGGAAGTAAAGAACATATATTCAATATATGTATATATATATATTTCACTTTGTTTGTCCATTTCCATTGTATTTTTTAAGTTTTTGTAAAAGCTGGAAAAAGACATTTGCCCCCCCCCCCCAAATTACGTGCCTGCAGAGACAGGTTGTTTCCTTGTTCTAAGACTTCCTATTCGCGTCAAAATGTGATAAGTACTGAAAGCATTGATTGTATCATACTCATATGTCTTGAATTTATACATGAATCATTTATACATACATCTCATGAATTTATACAAATACAAAGACCACAACAGGCAAATTGGTCAATGAGGTGGCTGAAAAAAATTTTGCTCATAAAAAATATGGATGTCAAATATAATCAAAATACCGTAACCCAATATAAAATGTATATATCACAAAAAAAAATACACTGTCTATAAAGAAATATTATGGTTGGTTTATCTAAGTATGATAGTTTCTCGATATATTCTACTATTTCTCACTAGTTTATTATGATGTCGATGATGATTTAGTTGTGTGAAGATAACAATACACTGATTCTCCCATAGAATATTTATTTAATTGCTAAAACAATTAACACATAATTTATATTAATAACATAATTACAAAATGAGTCGTAGGGGAGACAGATGTGTTGTCATGTAGATTATCAGAGACTTACTGCCATCTATGATATATAATGCAAGTTATACACAAATAAGATATTTCCTGCCACAAATTCTATTTGAATGATTGCATTTAAATAAAATTGAATTTTTCTTATATCACAGAAGTAGAAGAGAAGAATGTAAAGAAGTTTCTGAAAGAAGTCTGCGTGCTCGAAGGGGATGTTGCAACTTTAGGAAAGATGAGTGAAATGCTTCATACACTCAACTGTCATCACCAGGTGATTCACGTTTGCATCAATCTTAGGAAGATGGGGAAAATGCTTAAAAGTTATAGTTTAGTCTGATTAGCCAAATGCATAATAAGATACATATTTAAATAATAATTATTCATGATTATGTTGACAGGATCTACCAAACTGATTAAACTCATATATCTTGTTAGTTAATCAATTCATGCTTGTATATTTCTTAGTGAAGCAGCATTCTCACTATGCTGGCTATCTGGTAAGCTTAGCTGACGGCTTGGTTATGATTTCCTTGTTGAGTTAATAAGGGGCCATTCAAGTAATATGTCACTATCAAGGGTGGAGGGGAAGACGTTTTGATATTTGCTGACTTTTGATGACTGGGGGGGGGGGGGAAATTGGACTATTGGTTACGTCATCAACCACCTATTATGAAAACACAAAATATTCTTAATGTCATCCTTGCTAGAAATGCTAAAATGAATCAATGAGAAAAACCCCTTTCCCTAGCATATGAACCAGCATTTCTATAGATAAGTCCACTATACAGCCTCCACCCTGTCTTACTTATGGGGGTCGGGGTATCAGCTAAACTGTTTTGTGTCCATTTTGCAATGTCCTATGCATGATTTTCTGGACTTTTGTGTGTGCGTGTGCGTGCTCGCTCGCTCTTCAATGGAGGGGGGTGTTTAGCGAGGTTGTGTGCATAGTGATCAAGGGTTATCTATTTCTGTCCTTCCCCCCTATGCCAATGATACAGTTTTCTGTGAACCAGGGAATTGACACCCTCTACCCCTCCCATCTCTGTTAAATTTTTACCTCCTGTATGATGGGGGACGAGATAAAAAAGCTGCAATGATTTACGAGATAAGAAAGGAAAATACTACTCCTGAAAATAATTTTCTTGTATGGTGGAAAGCTGTTGTTGCAACTGGTCTGTGCACAAAAGTGGGATTTAAAAAGGTCTGGTGTATTTATTCATTACTACCCTGAAAAACTTGACCATGCATGAGGTGTCCCCTTCACTTGCGCTCAAGAAAAATTGATAATCATTGGCTAATCAAGACCAGGCACATATTCAATAATTTCATCATTACATTGGTAACTAAATAGAAAGGAATCACTCCGAACTTCTCAAACCATTTTTTTAAGCAGCCATCTTACAATTGACTGATTAAAATCACTGAACTTTAGAGAAACCATGATGAAGAAGGGGAGTACTTCACAAACTAGCATCACAACATATGCGGAGATAGACATTAACAGTTGGGGGTATGATGATGATAATGCTTCCTATACATGCATTAATTAATGCTGAAAATTGTAAACACAAGCTTAAAACATGTGTTCAGTCTATATCCATGTGAAAATCATCCCCGTGCATACATAGCAAAGTTTGCAACAGCAGTGTGAGACTCCATATGTATATCATAGCTGCCAACTCTTCCAAATTTCTACACTATTTCCCTGACTCCCGAAAATCCTTATATCTCCCGAATTTTGCTCGTGATTGTAAAAAATTCCTACATTTAGAGGAGAAAAACTATTCCCCAAGAATTTACCGAAAAATAACTGCTGCTTCATAAGTGTTGTGTAAATTGTTGACATTTCATCAAATCACAAAAAAAATCATTTTTGGGGGAGAAAACACAAAATTCGCCAATCAGCAACTGTCGATTCAGCCTTTCAAAATCCAAAATTGGTGCGATCGCGTGTATCTGCTTTATCCATACGTCCCGTTTTGGGTCCAACTGAGATTTCGGTCCTCTGGGCCATCGCCAATCATGGCCCCAAGGATTTTGACCTACTGGTTGGCCATGATTGATGATGGCTTACATGGTGTTACAGTTTTTGTAAAGGAAATATATCCTTAAAATTTCCATTTGGGCCCAACTGAGATTTTTCAGTCCTCCTGTGGACCACCGCTAATCATGACCCAAGGACTTTGACCTACTGGTTGGCCATGATTGGTGATGTCTTTCATTGTGTTATGGTTTTTGCAAAGGGAAAATATCCTTAAAATTTCCCTTTTATGAATGAAAAATCCCTAACATGTTTTAAAAGATCATCCCTTTCAAATTTATTTTTGTACAAAATTTGGATTTGTGCGAAATCCTCTCAAATTCTCATTCTCCAAACTTGGCAGCTATGGTGTATTCCTGAAGGGCAATCCCAATCAAGGGCATATGCAGGATCAACCTTTGTAGAAAGGGTTGGAATATCTCAATGTGAGTTATTGGCCTTCAAATAGCATTGAAATTGATATTTTTAATGCATTCATTACTTTTGATGGGAAAAATACAGTAGAAGTCTGTTATAATGACAGCTCATGATCACAGAAAAATAATTTTATATGGCCTGTGATACACATTCTACTAAGTACCACAAAAGTGGCATGCTTTCATGCTATCTAGTAGCATGTGTATCACTAGCCCAATTGACTTTTCATTATAAGCAGATGTTTTTTGTAACATTAGCTCTTTGACAATCATCTGTAAATCACTCGTTATATTGATATCATCATTATAAGCCATACTCGTTATGTTATGACAGACTTTTACTGTACATTAAATTTAATTCTGTATAATATTTTAACCATGCCTCCTCTGTTTCCAGATTTTAGAAGATGCTCTCAAAGATGTTCTCGGATCAGTTAGCAAACAGCTCATTGACAAGCAGACGAACAACATGCAATTGATGACAGTTGAATTGGCTGTATCTGTTCAGTATGTTGATTCCAGATATATATTTTTTTATGCATACATATATTTTGAGGATACATATTATGTATGATACAGTTGAGACAATTTCAGTGATATGCATTTACATGAGACATAAAAACCTATGTAGGATTCCATGTATAGGAATGATAATGCATGCCCATGGAAAAAAAGTCTTCTGTCCTCCGCTTAAGACCTGGAGGGGGAAAGAATGGTTTCCTTGGGGGTTGGGTACTCTTTGCTTTTTTGTTATTCAGCATGAGTACCGGAATGAATTACTTACAACAAATAATGTACAAAAATCTATTTAAACATTGTTACAGCTTCTTAAACACCATTATGAGAAGTTATAGGTAGTTCAGCACTGTGGAATGTGCACCAAAAAGATTTGTTTATTGCCTCTTTTCCGAAAATTCCAGAGATGGAATATGAACTGTAAAAAGTGTGTTTTAGTTGTTTGGAAGATGACTATGTCTCTTTCAAGTTCCTCCTCCCCTTCCCATGCCCGTCTGCTATGTTTCTAGCCATAGTTGCTACTGAAGACAGGAGGGAGGGAAGGTGCAAACTATTCCAAACCCCCCTTCCCCCATTCACACATGCAAGCATTTTAATAATCTGTATACACCATCCTTTCAAAAAGCCTGTGTATTGGCTTTTGGGTGCAGGTTTTGTGGTGGAGGCAGGCAGATCTGCTGTTGGAATAAATCAAATGCCTTTTCTCTGAAAGATAAAGTGGAAATTTCGAGAAGTTAACTTTTCTACAGTATTTTTAGATTATTGTAATTTTGTTTTAGTCTAACAATTTTATGCGAGTTTCAGTCTTTGATATAAAATTCTATTTATTTCACAATAGGAATGAGGTGGAGAATTTGACTGTTGTTTTCCCCAATCCAGAGAAGCGCATGTCTTGGGAGAATAGTTTCACACATGCTAAAGAAAACCTGAGTAATACATTTAATTTTATGTAAAAATTTAATGTCATTACTTTTGAACTATAAAATATGTCTTTATATCTTAATTATAGATTTTTAAATTCATAAAATGAATTCTACTACTACTGCTATCACTTGCTGTATGTGCATGGCACATTCCACAACATGTCTTCTGAGTATATTCATGACCCTAACTTTGTTTAAAATTTATTTAAAATTCATTCTGTGAATCTATTGATAATTTTTATTTACTTTTTTGTAATCAAATTATTTTGGCGTTCTTAATATAGCTTATGCTGCGAGACGCCCACTACCTCCAGCTTTTCAGTATTCCGTTCCCATCAGAAAAACACGGGCTGGTTTACAGGTATATCAATTTGTGTATCATTTTGTATTTATCTTTCTCAACAACTGGTGTTAGAATGGTACTTGTGTGATTCATAAATTATAGTATAACTGATAGATTTGAAATTCAACTTCATTTGCCGCTGTGGTTGTCAAGTGGTTATAGTGACGGACTCGCGATGGGTTCGAGGATCCGGGTTCGAACCCCACAGTGGTGGTCGGCTGAAGTTGGTTTTCTGTGGTTCCCAACTTCAAGGCGCGAATGCAAGCCGATCTCCCCGTTAAAAAGTCTCGCCACAGAGAGCAACAGTCCTACAACGATAAATCATTCAATCACATCACTTCACTCATAGTTAGAAAAACTGGTGGCAGATGGCAGCACTACACATAACAAGCATTACAGAGAAACAAAAAACTTCATGTCAGGTTTCACTACACGTACACGCACATTCCCGCATGTACCGATTCGTTGGGGGGTTTCGCGGGGGGGCGGTTGTGTGGGCGGGGTGCATGTGTGGTGTTGCAGTAGTAGGTAGGGCCTCCAAAAAATGGCTCGGGGTGATGTTCTTAAGGCAGCCACCTTGTTGGGCAATTTGCCTGTTGTGGCGTTGTATTTGTATAATATATATATTTTTATTCAAGTTTGGGGATTTCAAATATTTTATATTATCATGCCTGTCATTTGAAACAAATTTTTATAAGTTCCTCATCAATTAATATGTCTTTTTGTGAATTTTCATAGGTGACCTGTGCCATCGCTCTTTATGATAGTAATTTTGCCACTTCACCTGATATATGGGTCTGCAGCAGTGATGAATATGTTGGTCAGATATGTATGTTAACACTCGACCGAGAACCATCCCTGGTGTCTTGCAGCACTATCTGCAGTTCCAAAATCCTGTGCATTGTGTATGTGCCTGGAGTAGCACCATAGTAAGTGATTAAATCTTTGACCAAATACTGTTCTTGCAGTATTATTTAATAAATTATATACACACTGGGTGTAACTGAACTGATGGTCAGAATAATAAGGAGTGGTAGAATTTTCTATAGCAAACAACTTTCACTCATACAATGTAGGGTTGGAACGCAAGCCTCAAGAGGGTGCTGTTTCTTCAGTGGATGAAATGTGGCCTTTTGTAGAACCCATCATTCAGCTGCTATTCATCAGCAGAGGTGCAATATTTTGAATGCAGAGCAATTAATGCAGGCCAATATGCATAGAAGCTGTAAGACTTTACCAGGAGTGATTTCCAAGCAGGAGACATATCCCGATTGGAGAACATTTCAATGCTTATAAAGTCAACTTGTGAGACAAGCTTGTTCCTTGCTCAAGACATGACGCAGGTCGTGCAATTAGTGGGAGAATGGTAACTCGTATAGAGGCAATTCTTGATGTAGTGGACGACCAGTCTGAATGAAACATGCAAGAAATAGCTTGTGACCAGGGTGTTGACCATATAAGTGTATACGCTATGTTGCTGGAAGCAAGGTTACACCCTGATTTACCTATATACCTGTACACCCATCTCTGATGGGTCCAGGCCATAAATGAAATGGATTTCTTGTAACATATAATATTTGCATTTTTACCATTTTCACTATGCAGGTGCCCTCTTGTGGCTCACCTCTTGCTTTGCTATTCCACATTGCACAGTGAAAGATGTTTGTTTTGGCGAGTTCTATCACTCCTTACAGTCTTGACCATCAGTTAGTTATATTACCCTGTATAAGTTAATGTGTGATTATTTACAGAAGCTTCTAGAAATTATGTATGCATATTTTCATTTCTTTTTAAAGTTGTGTTGAAATGTTGAAGCAAAATAAAAAAATTTATATTTATGCAGCATGAAATAAAACCTTTTATTTTCAAAATGTTCATAATCAGTATTTAATAAATATGTGTACAGTAGACTCTTAACTAACCTGCCTTATGTGGCAGAAGGGCAGGCCAAATAGCAAAAAAGCCAGATAGACAGGAGTTCTATAAATGTTCACATCCTACCCTACCCATACAATTGAACACACCTTTTTGCACCAAACCCCACTTTTATTCATATTTTCTTAATTCTTAGTACAGGCCAGTTTTTATAAATGTTTGTTATGTACTGTATGTTTTGAAAATTTATAACAGGAATTTTTCTCCATTTTCTCAGCTACCTCGTTTGACATTTTGCTTGTTGTCGCCTTGTATTTGTATTTAAAAGGCCCTCAGCATTCTCGGATTTTGTATTTGTGGTCTTTTTTGAGAAAACACTGTTCCTGGGTGCTTTTTTTTCTGGTATCGGAACAAAATATAAATTGTATGTGTTAACGACAGCTTTCCAGGCTTTTCTAATGCTTCTGGAAATTAAGATTTAAAAATTTAATTACATAATTTGTTCTTTCTATTGCTAATTACTGAGTTCCTTCTGATGTATATTGCAGCCAGTTGCAAAGCAGGAGGCGCAGCACTGTACTTACACATTTCACTGGATTCCGACTGGAAAAATATGAAGAGGAATGTGGTAAACAAACAAAAAGCAACAGCTTCCAACTTGATAGGTTAATTTTCTTTTCCACCTCTTTCATGCTCATGAGTATTTGTAAAACTATTGCATTTATAAGAAATAGGATTGTAATTCCTCCATTTTTTAAATTTATGTGCACTTTTCAGGCTCATTTGAGAAAATGTGAACAGTGTGGGAAATTTTCACTGCAACTAAATAGCAAACTAAAAATTGAAATGATATCATTAGGCTATCTGGATATTATGCCGAGGTGAACTCGGGGGAAAAAACGTTATCTCCACCAGGAATCAACCCCAGGACCTCTTGTATACCGAGCAAGCACACTGATAATTATACCACAATTTTTTTCGCCTTAAAATACACTCAGTAACATGACTTGCTGAGTAGAGACATTGCAGCCTTCATCAACTTCAGCTAATGACCTTCAGGTTGTGGCAGTAGAGATTGATGGTGATTTTTGTTTGGCTAAGGTACATGAAATCAATAAGCTATGTGGATATTATGCCAAGATGGAAATTGATAGCCTATCAATTTCATGTATCTTGGCTGAGCAAAAATTGTCATCCATCTCTACTGTTGCCGCCTGGAGGCTATTAACTGAAGTTAAGAGAAGCTATGATGTCTCTACTCAACAAATTCCATTAATTAGCATATTTTAAGGGGGAAAATATCATCTCTCTATATTAAAATGGTCAGTGCGCTTTCCCAGTATGCAAAATATTTAGCTAGCCTTTGGATTTCATGTATCTTGGCTGAGAAAAAATCATCCAAATCAAGAATCGTTTTAGAAATGCTTACATTAGTCAATTTTGATTGTTTTTTTATGGTAATATATGATTTGTCAGTGGATGGTCATATTTCATCAATCGCTTAATTGAAATTTTTGTATTTTTCTAACTTTTAATAAGCTCATTGTAATTCTCTTTCTGTAGTGACTCCAGTGAGGAGGAAGAGTTCATTGATACCATAGGTGAATATCAAAAACATTTTTGTTTCTTTATTAATTTATTTGACCTCACATATACTGTCTTTTGAAGATTAAACTTATGCATTCCTAATATGTGCTTGTTTTTCATTCTCATATCTAGAGGAAGATTCTGATGAAGGAGGTCCATCCACATCTAGAGTTGATCCTGATAGTTCTCAACCATCCATTTGGATTGGTGCTGAAGATGGGTGGTATGTATTTTCCTCTGCGAAATAAATTATAATAACTGACTAGAGCCAGAAGCATCTATTCCAGGGGTGACCAATCAACAAAATTGAAGATAATCCCTTAAAGAAATTCCATTTCATTTTTCAATCAAACAAATTCTCTCCAACTTTTAGATAATCCCTTTCTTATGAATGATAGTCTCGTAGGCAGCCAAACCTACATTTAGTGTGGTAGGCACTCTTAAAATAATAACTATATGAAATGACTTTCTGACAATTCAGTGTGTTTCTGTTTGATTTTTTATCTATGGGCAAAATTACTGGACGTCCCATGTGGACGATTGTCGATCTCATACACAGGGGAAGGATGTGAATAGTGTGTGTACACACAATGAATTATGCATGGATTCTTAGTGAGCAAGCACAGGAAGCACTCTGTATCCTCAGGTTCAGGCATGGTCACCACATCCTGGAGCAGGGGCTCCTAGACTTGGATCATTGGCAGACCTCAGGCCAACCTTTTCATCATGGGGCCCCTCTATACTTAGTTTATGGCGTGAAAAAGAAAATTATGAGAATCGTCGTGGGCAGGAGAAACCTCGAGCTTACCTGCTGCCATGGTGTGAAGCCTCATGTGCCACCCCTAAAGGCAACCCTGGCAGGAGGCTGACAGGGCTGCAGTCCAGGGGAACCTCAAAATAAACCTGGTTTTTTTTTTCAGTAGAAAGCTGCACACCATTGTTTAGTGTGCAAAATGTTCCTAAATACAAATACAACGCCACAACAGGCAAAATGCCCAATGAAGTGGCTGAGAAAAAGATGCCCATAAAAATATGGATGTCATATATTTCAAAGATACAGCAACCCAATTAAAAATGCAATTAACAAAAATTATAAACAATATATACACATGATAAAATATTATACAATGGCCATAAAGAATATTATGGTTGTCTTATTCTAAAAATGGATAGCTTCTCGATTTACCCCAACATGTTTATCATATTTCTTTTTAAACATGTCAATTATGTTACAATTTACTACCTCCGGGGGTAAGCTATTCCATTTATTAACAACCCTATTAGAGAAAAATTCCCTGCGACACCATAACATTGCATTGTCCCTTACCAATCGATACTGGTGTTCCCGATTGGCGGTGTACTAAAAGTTCATATGGTCCACCCTATCCATCCCATAGAAAATTTTGAACACTTCGATCATATCTCCTTGACACCTGCGTTCATCCAATATAAACATATTCAAAAAATGAAGTCTCTCTTCATAACTCAAGCCCCCGTGTGCCTATAAGGACACGCGTAGCTCTTCTCTGCACTTCTTCAACCAAGTCTATGTCCCTCTGTAGGTATGGTCTCCAAAACATTACAGCATACTCCAGTCCAGGACGAACTAAGGAGAACGTGAAGAGACTTTTTTGAAAATGAAACCGAGCATTCTATTCGCTTTTTTGACCACCGCTGAACAATGTTCAGAAAACCTAAGCCGCTCGTCAATGAGAATTCTTAAATCGGTGACCCTAGTTGCATCCGGGATAGTGACACTATTCAACTCGTAAGAGAACCGTGGGTTGTTCTAACCAAAATGAGCGACCATGCACTTATCAATGCTAAACGTCATGCTCCATTCATTTGCCCATGCTGCAATCCTTTTTAAGTTGGTCTGGAGCAACTCCCTATCGCTTTGATTCCCGATTACCTCCATTAGCTTCACATCATCTGCGAATTTGCTAGTAATCCCATTGATACCCTGATCAAGTTCATCGATAAAAAGTGAAAAAGTATGGGGCCAAGGACACTTCCTTGAGGAACTCCATTTCTGATGCCTATCCAACCAGAGAATTCCCTGTTCACCATAACTCGTTGCGAAAATAAGAGAACAAACAAACAATAATAAGCAGGAACAGAAAAAATGCTTGTGTTCCATAAAAACGGGACATGATCTGCATGTTAAAATTCATAGATCTATTCATTTTCCATACATAGAATACGAAATAGCAAACAAGTATGATATGTGAATATCGGCAGTGAAGATTCAGTGAAACTTGTTTTATTCAATGTTGATGGTTTCGTGATAATTTAGTAAAGTCTTAATTTTTTAAATTTTCAAAAGTAAATTCTTTGTTGTTCCTTATCAAATAATTTGTTTTCTTTCTTGTTTTTCTATCCAAAGTGTATATGTATATAGCTGTGATGATATCAAAATAAGACGAGCCAAGCTAAAGCTTCAGCATTCAGCTGCAATTTGTGACATTGTGTAAGTTCAATTTCTCTTTCCCCCCCCCCCCCACTGTCTTGTATACCCACTTTACGATCAAGGACGTAATAGTGTGTCCAAATGCCATTGAAAGAAATTCAAACAAGTCTATCTGTTTTCTTTCCTCTCTTCTCATCACCGCGAAACTTTGTTGCAACCCTATGGAAAAAAAATAGTTCTTTTCATCTCCCTGATGAGGAGGTAAAAAGCTAATATTCTAAGGTTAAATAGGTTCTACTATATAAAACATGTACATAAGAGAGGAAAGAAACAGGTAGGTGAGGATGAAAAGAGAAATATACTTCATACCTACTATATCTTATCTGTAAGTATTACAAATAAGAGAGATAGAGTATAGTAATATACTGTTTCCCTATCATGTTTTTTTTTCCTTACTTTTCTACTTTTTTCCCCTTTCTTTTTCTAACATGTCATTATGGTACAACAAGGTTATCAAAACTTGTATGATATTTATCACGAATTTGTCAAACAGATCATCAGAATTTCTTGCCAATTGCGTGTGAGCGAATTGGATACAGGCTGTCCTAAATTGTTTGCACAGTGGATATCTTGTTACCACTGACTTTACAAACATATTTTCAGTTACAAAAGTTTTCAAATGATGTGCAGTTACTTCAAATCTCAAAATTTATTTTAGGGGCCATACACATTAGAAAATGAAGGAATTCACTTTTTATACAGTCCCTTGTGTGTCCCAAAACCCAATTAAAAAATGTTTTGCCCTGTCCCTATTGATGCTAACAAAAGAAATTCCACATTTCTAAGTGCAATATTCAAAAAACGTAGAAAAGTTATGAAAATGTGAATGTTTCAAACTGTTATAAAATTCTGAAACGTTTTTTGCATCATTTGAACTTTTCTCCAAATTTCTCAGTAAATATTGCACTTAGAAACATAGAATTTCCTTTTTTGTCATCAGGAGAGACAGGGCAACAACTTTCAAGTTGGGTTTTGGGGCACACAGGGACTGTATAAAAAGTAAATTTCTTTATTTTTTCATGTATACAACCTCTCAAGCAAATTTTACTATTTTAAGTAACTGCATGTCATTTTGGTAACTTTTTGTAATTGAAAGTATGTTTCGAAAGTCGACGGCTTCAAAGATATTCACTGTGCATGCAATTTGCTATGGGTGTAAATATTCTGTATTATTTTAATATGTGAATGAATAAAATATAAAATTTTCTGGAATGGAATTCTTTCTAAAATGAATTAAGCAATTTTCAATTGAAACCTACGGATTGTGTTGTTGCTAACAAATGTTACTCTGGAACAAATCATATTTATTTGCATATCTTTTTGAATGGCTTCAGGTTAACATTGACTTCATCTTGATGCAAAAAAAATTTTGGTGGTGAAACAATTTTTTTAAATACAAATCTAATGAACCCTTTAATGGGCAAGCCTTGAAATATCAAGTAATTTCACAACACAAAAAAAAAACCAGGGAACACACCCTATTCATATGATTAGATCTGAATAGTTTAAAAATGTCATTTATATTGGTTGCCAACTTATTTTTCTATCATTGTTGAAGAATTGTACAAGAGTATGTCTCCTCCACACATGATATTTCCCTCGGAAATGCGGGGGTCAAAAATTGTTGTTGCTTGGCTTGTCAAAAAATATGAGACATACCTTTGAACCCATTCTGCTGGTTATTATAGAAATTTCATGAATAGCTCACAAGTAAAAGTTGAATGTTTAGGAGTTGCTTAAACGCCAAAACAAGTTTAAAACATAAAATGTCTTTATTTGAAAACTCATGCTTGCTTTTGAGAGCAACACGGCCAAATAAAGGGTTAATCTACTTGAGGAATATGTAGGATGAGCTTGTTGGTCATTGGATATTTTTTCTCCTTCTTGAATTATCAAAAGAATTAAATTTAACTTAACAATGTAGCTCTTCATAATGAAGAGCTTGTAATCCTGATCCGGGTATGTCCTATCCAGAGGCGCATTTTTGGTTTTGCCACCTGCTGGCTACACAAATTTTGACTTCCTTCCCCCATTCTACTCTAATTTTCTTGACTACTCTTTCCTCAAATCCACCATCCAGTACAATAACCCGCTTGACCTCAATCCACTTCACACCTGTGGAGAAGTAACATAATAATTAGTAAACATACACCTGTTTTCCGAGTCACTCTTTTGGTCACTCATATGCTTGCATACTATTTTAATCACTCACATTCTTGCACACGCTCTAGGTCACTCTTTTGATTGTTGACTGACACTCTTTTGATCATTTACATGTTTACACATGTTCTAGGTCAGCGGTTCTCAACCGGTGCTCCACAGAGCCCTTGGGGCTCCTTGTGCGCTCCCCAGGGGCTCCATGGCCAGTCCAGGAAAATAAAGTAAAAAAAAAAGTAATTGGAAAAAATAATCATAATTACTTTGGAATAATAAAAATAAATCAGTAATTTTGCTAAATAAGTAAAAAATAGGTCTACGGGGCTCCGCCATAGGAATTATATGCCAAAAAGGGCTCAGAGAGTCAAAAAAGGTTGAGAACCGCTGTTCTAGGTCATTGTTATGGTCGCATGAGCTTGCGCACGCTCTACATTACTCTTTTGGTCATTGATGTGCTTTCATGCACTTTTGGTCATAGACATGCTTTCACACTCTTTTGGTCATTCACAAGCCTGCACACACTCTAGATCACTCTTTTAGTGATTCATATGCTTACACACACTCCAGGTCACTCACTGATCTGGTCTTTAACTCTGCAGGTCATTCTGTTGGTTATTCACATGCTTTCAGAAACTCTAGGTTACTATTTTGGTCAAAGTTTGCACATGCTCTAAATCACTTTCTTACCCCCCTGGTCTATAGCCTGCTAAGCCCCCTTTGTAAATCGCCACTGATCCTATCCTATCTTTGATAGCCAAGATATCAATTACTATTTTGACAAACACTGGCACAGTTCAATTTTCTGTTTGTTGTAAAGAATACTTGATTTTTTTTTAAATTTCTCGTCTCAAGAAATTCTAATGCCTGTCATTTATTTTTCATTTTTTTCATCTGCAGATATATTGACAACAAAATAATTGTTTCCCTTGCTAATGGTGATGTTTGCTTGTATCAGCGGGATGAAGGTGAGATGAAATTTATGCTCCATTTTAAATTAATTTATTACTATTTTTTTCTTTTATAATGTATAAGCATGTGCATATTACAGAAATTGTTTTTTTTTTCTCATAGCAGCTGGTTCTTGGAATACAATGTTGCCAAAAACTGTCCAAATTGCTGGTCCTGGTGCGCCAGTATCAAAAATGCTTCTCTGTGACGGGCGACTTTTCTGTGGAAATGGGAGTTTTGTCAGTGTTCTTGATTACAGTTCACTAAATATTGAGGTAATTATATAAGATATTTTGTTTAGGATTTTTGATAACTGAATTTTGATTCGTGTATTTAACAAAATGAAATTGTAACAATGTCTTCAACAAATTTTCGCACCATGAAATGTTTAGAATGGTAACATCAGCTCATAAGTAAGTTATATTAATATTTTTCATCAAGGAGGATGAATCTATCATCAATGTTGGTAACATTAAGCTTTTTCCTCAATCTGAGAGAGTGTATATGTATAGTTTTACTCCTCTCTCTCTCTCGGATTGCATTTGTGAGAAGATGAGAGCTCGAAAGAAACAGACTAGTTCTGTTTTCATCTGTTAACTACTAAATGGTGAAACTCAATTTTAAGCATTACTTGCTGAATACAGTGAAATAAATCTCTAACAATTTTCAAGAGCCTAGAGAAAATTGCTGTGTATAGGCATCCCTCGCTTAGCATGATTATAGTGTAATCTTGCTACAATGTATTATAGTGTAATCTTGCTACAATGTATTATAGTGTAATCTTGCTACAATGTATTATAGTGTAATCTTGCTACAATGTATTATAGTGTAATCTTGCTACAATGTATTATAGTGTAATCTTGCTACAATGTATTATAGTGTAATCTTGCTACAATGTATTATAGTGTAATCTTGCTACAATGTATTATAGTGTAATCTTGCTACAATGATGCCTGATATAATGATAAATACCTCTACAATGATATTTTTTTTAGTCTTGTTTTGAAATATCTATGCTATTATGTTAAACTGTTGCCTCTAGATATTATTAAAATCTCTCTACAACAATACTTTTTCCCGGTCCTTGGAGTATCGTTATATCAAGGTGTTTCACTATAATTGATTCGTCAGAATAATCGCATAAGACAAAATCGTGCTAACTGAGTTATGGGCAAGACCCAATGGGGGGAGGGGTTATCAGTACTATATATAGTCATTCATTCGTAAAATGGATTGGGATTGGATGATAAGCTCATACATTTTTTTTTTAATGAAAAAATCAAGATTTTTCTTAGGAACAGCATTCTTCATTGCTGCTGTGGTGGTCGAGTGGTCATAGTGACAGACTTGCATCGCGAGGACCCAGGTTTGAACCCTACCATCGCCACAATTGGGGTTGGCTAAAAAGTTTCACAGCAAGCCTACAGCAGTATGCTTATTCAATCATTACACTTCACTTCTGAGATATAGATGGCATAACTGAAAAATCAGACATAACACTATATACACACTCAGATTGTTAGGTACACATGAACCTGGTTGAGTGTACGTTATCAACATAAAAAATTACTTGGAATCAAAGAGCAGCATCCTTAAAATACCTAACACAACATTATTGTTATGGAGGTTATCATTGTAAAAATGTTAGACTGTATCTCAGGTGCATTCAAGATTATGTAAAAGATCCAGGTTAAAATCCTTTTGTTCATCTAACCAATAATGATTGAATTTCCATTAAATAATGATGTAAGTCTCAAGGATTTATTGATGATAAGTAGGGTTATACATTCGTGAAATCGCTATACTACCAAATGTTACAATACATCTGTATCTGTATGCTCAGTTTCATTTAATTTGTTAGAAATAGTATGAAATTGTTTTCATTAAGCTTTTTTCTTAATATTCATTCTAGCATACATTCCAAGTAACTCCAGACTCGAGTCGGTCTGTTATTGCTATGGCTTCCAGCACTCAAGGCATATGGGTAGCCATACAGAATAGCCCAGTTGTTAGGCTTTTCCATGCCTCTTCGTTCCATGAGCTTCTAGATGTTAATATCGCTCCAGCAGTTGCCAAAATGCTCAGCGGTAATTAAATTTCATCTCATCTTTTATTCTCTTCATTTTTTCATGACTGAACAAATTAAATTATTTGTCACTTTTCTTAGTTTTGTTCATTTATTTTTAGTAAGATTTTGATCTGAATAATTTTGTAGAAGTATAGCTCTGCGACAGAGCGTTGCGTGAATTTCTCTCATCAATCTATTTTGAATCAGTCTCCTCTGAATAATGAGTAAAAGTCTGTTTTTCTTTTTGTCATTCAACTACTTCAAATGTTCATATCAAGTAACATTTATATTTGATGTTATCTTTTCTCATCATTTCAGCATGTGATGATATAATAAAGCAGCATAAATCCGCTTGTCTAAGGATTTCTGCTCTTCTTGTCTGTAAGAACCAACTATGGATTGGAACCAGTGCTGGTGTAGTACTGTCTCTTCCTACCCCTCATGTTTCTGCTTTGACCACATCTATCGATACCATTCCTAATGTCGCAGGTAATTTACTCAAAGTTTCAAGGACTTATTGTTGATTTAAAAATGCAGCTGGACCCACTCATAACGAAGTCATAGAAAACATCAAAACTATTCGTTATGCACAAAGTTCGTTATATCCATACTGGTTTGAGAAAATGGTTTAAAATGAATAGATTTAAATAGTATATTTTTAATTGAAAATTTAATTAAAATTTTGAATAAATGAATATGGCAACAAAGATATGTGTCATTCTTTTTTCCTTGTTATTTTGTGGGAACGTTCTGTGTTTAAATCATTTTTGCAAAATTAGCATGGAAAATGTAATGCCCTTTCTTTTAGTATAAGAGCATTTTGGCTTAAACAACCAACTGTATGGCTAGAATGTTTAAAGTAATGTGCACTTGAAAATTTTCAATGTTGATTTGCACATGATGAAACCACCACAACCATTGCCCAAATCTAGCTTGTGAATGGAAAATGTGCAATGAAGAAGGTTTGGAGGTTAGATTCTTGCGAATAAATAACCTCAATCGAGTGAGTTTTTTCCTTATGAGGTGTTCTGCAAACAAAAACAAAATAAGATTTAACGGAAAAAAGTAAAAAAAAATAGGATTTTTCAGTACCCAGCAGTACCTACCAGGGTATCTTCCAAGGAAAGAAAGGAGACATTATTAGTTACAGAAAGATAAATTTATAAATAAGAATATTTAGATAAGATTACAGAGAAAATTCATGACACACAGTGCCCATATTTGAAAATTTGTTACAAACTTTGCTGAAATAGGTGTTCATTATAAACAACCAAAATAGCATTGATAAGCAATACGAAATTTACAATTTACGAGACATGGAAAAACTTTGTTATATGTAAAAATTTGTAATATCCATGTTTGTTATAAGCGAGTTTGACTGTATGTATAATGCAAGAATTGAAAAATCTAAAAAAAAATTTAGGTGCTAAGTTCCTTAGGAGCCAAGAATAATTTTAGTCTCAAGAAAAACGGTCCTTAATTTTTTGGACTTTCCCAAGACTATTATTCTTTCCCCTATGTGTCAAGAGACACTGTTGGGAAATTAGAAAATTTCATATCATTTATAAATAACTAGCAAAAATACCCAGCGCTTCCTGGGTTTTCTTTAATTACTGGGGGGATTGAAAAAGTGACCAATGATTATAAAAGAATAAACAATTATACATAATACTGGCAGCATCAAAGAAGTGGCAAATCATTGTAAAGGCATGTGCATGTCTGAAAGACATTGTTAGGGAACCGCGGTAACCAAAGTAAGCATTCCGAAAGTGATTGTTAGGGCTCAGGAACTATTGTTGCCCGACATTTTTTTGACCATTTAGGGCATTTGCCCAGCTCTGATGAACTTTTAAAGTAGCCTACGGTTCAATCTTGGTCCTGTTTGGTATATGATAAATTTGGCAATGATCGGTCTAAAATTGTAGATTTGTATAAAGAATAAACATATATACTTTCACATTTATAAATAAGATTGGCACCTATCAGAAAATGTTAGGCGTCAATACAGCCTGTATTGTTTTCTCATGTTCAGGGATATGTCCATTATTCCTATGCCTTACTTTTATGTGGGGCAAACAAACTAAGGGATGATAGGGAAAAGTTTCCCATTGAGAAATCATTCTTATAAAATATCTGGGCTTGTCGATGTTAAAATAAGAGGTTTTTATGGAGGCAAGATATCTCATCACTGCTGCTTGGAGGGTTAAGTTAGCCCCCCCCCCCTCCCCACTTGTATAATCCAAAGTTTTACTGTATGTGCATTATGATAGAATGATGCTTGGCTATTCGAAAGTTTTGTTATGAAGCAAATAACCTGAAAAATGTGTACATGTAATTTGAAACAGGTATTGCTCAAGGTCATACTGGACACGTGAGGTTCATCACATGCATTGAAACCTCGACAGGGGCACTCAAGGAACCATCGCCGTACAAAAACATTTCCGAAATGTCGGTGCGAAGTAAAGACACTTTTCCCATGTGGGTAAGAGATTCCTCGTTAGTCATCAGTGGAGGTGAAGGATACGAAGACTTCAGCTGTGTGGCACAAAGAGAAAGCGCTGGCCGAGACGATAGCACAAACCATCTCTTAATATGGAGAGTGTGATCAGATACATATACTAACAATAACACATTATCT
Source organism: Pholcus phalangioides (assembly GCF_987345545.1). Taxonomy (NCBI): domain Eukaryota; kingdom Metazoa; phylum Arthropoda; class Arachnida; order Araneae; family Pholcidae; genus Pholcus; species Pholcus phalangioides. Next base: position 37,634,991 of record NW_028301596.1, on the reverse strand, counting down.
ATGATAAAAAATAAAGCACACACACACACTCATTACGCATTTGTTGAAAAGATTATAAATTTTAATGCATTTATAAATTTTGAAAAAAAAGAGAGGACTTAGTTATTATTAACAATTTTATCGAGAATCTCACGATTCCTGTGATAAATTTAAATAAAATATTTCACACAAATTATGTATTTTCATGAAAACAAATTAAAAAAAAAGGGGAAAGTAAGAGATGGTTTTATATTTTTGAGATAAATAAATGGTTTTAATATAAATAGCATCGTGCTAGATAATTTAGTTTCTTTTCTTTTTTAATGGAACTTATCTGTGGGACTTCGGGATATTTTTATATGGGTATATTACTTTTGTTTTTTCTTTGTTCTTAGTGAAATATGTGAAAATGAGCATGTATTGTCATAGGGGAAAACCAACGATTTTAATTCAACATACGAAAATAAGATACCAAACAGCTGTTTGAAGAAGGCTATTATATCCCCCTCACTCAGTGGTAGAAAGCCTGTTATAGTACAGACTACTCGCTTAAACGCAACACATGATTGATAGGAGGTCCACGTGTGATTATGATGGCAGAGGAAGTTACAATAGAACCTCATTTATACAACGTTCAAGAGGCTGAGTCAAAACATTGTATAAACATGCAAATCGAATAACTGAGACTTTTGTTTTTAAAAAATGACTTCTCCTTCCCTCACAGACGTACAAAATATTACAAAATTCAATGTGTTTAATTGCATCTAAAATTCTATTATAAAAAAATTTAATCATATTTCACAAATAACTTTAAAAAAATAAAATTTAGCAAAACCTTTGTGACATGGCATTAGGTGAAAAATTTAAACAAAACCTTTTGGACTTGAGAAAATTTCTCATCTTGGACTCTCATTTTATTGGCAGTAGATGTTTTTCAACCAGCAGCTTGGTCTTTAATTTTGTTTCCTTTGCTTTATAATCGTTTTCAAAGTTGCCACTGGGATATTCAACTTTTTTGCAATATCAACATTCGTCATTAATTTAAAATTCTTGTCAAATTCTTCTAAAATTTCCTATTTTTTTATTTGATCATTTTATCTCACCAGTGTCATTTTCTGCACACAAGGGCTAATCAGGCTTGGACCTATGATTTATTGCCATTCTGACTGGCAGTCTTTTATTTATACTCACCAAAAAGTTGGTGCGGTAACACCCCTTGGTATGGGATTTTTTTTAAAGAACTTTCTTTTAATTCTCCCAGCATTATGAACAGCAGATTTAACACAGCCAGCAAACAAAGCACCTAACGAAAGGAAATTGTACAGGAAATGATTAAAAGAACTTACTGTATATATGTACTGTATGTGTCTCATCAGCAGATCTGTACCCTCCAAATGCTTACAATAATCCCTCTGGGAATAACGCTGAAAACATTGAGTGAAAAAATTCTGAAAGGGCATTATGGCCCAGGGCCATCATTTCAACTTTTTCCAGAAGGGGGGGGGGCAAATATATATATATGTACAAATATATGCGTGCCTTTAGTACATGCTCTTTGCCCCCCCCCCCTTCTGGAAAAAGTTGAAATGACGGCCCTGGGCCATAATGCCCTTTCAGAATTTTTTCACTCAATGTTTTCAGCATTATTCCCAGAGGTATTGCCCCCCCCCCCCTAAATGACGGGCCTGTTATGGCCATCCAAGAAATTAAAACCTGTCTATTTTAGGGCATGCGGCATCTGCAAATTCTCAGAAACAAGCGATAAATAAATCACTTAAGTGTCCACTCTGAATGGCCATCGACCAGCACACTGACTGTTTTTATACACGTCAGCAATCATCCTAATATGGCCTATGTGGTGGCAATATATGCAAGAAGAACTGTTGCAGCAATGAATTTTCACTGGATACAAAAATTGTGCACATTTGATGGATATAAATGATGGGTTTCTTTTCAAAAGATTTGGAGTTTGCGTTGAACTGAAAAAGTTTTTAATTGAGGATTCACATATATATATATATAGAATATAAATAAATTATTTTAGCATTAAAATGTATAGGAACCAATTGCGACCAAAGCCAAGCATTGTATAAACGTAAAAGTCGTATAATTGAACAAGGTAAAATTGAGGTTCCACTGTACTTGACTTGATATCATCACCATCATGTACTGGCCTCATATCTCAACCATGTGTTATGTTCAAGCGAATAGTCTGCACTATATAACAGATTTTCTATCACTGAGGAAGGGGACTATAATAGCCTTGAAACAGCTGTTTAGTGTCTTATTTTTTTTTTGTACTTTGAGTTATAATCGTTGGTTTTTATCTTTCTCATTGTACTCAAAAAGACATAAAAGAAATATGTGTTGTCATACTGTGAAGGTACCCAGGCCAGTAACTACACTGGGGCAACCGGGCACTGCCCCAGGGCCCCGAGCTGAATAAGAGCCCTCACAAAAATATGTACTTATTTTCATAAAAATAACTGTTTCAGGGGCCCCTCCAAGAAAAAGTGCCACGCTACAGTCCTGAAGGTACCCCTCCTTTATTTAATCCATACTGTGTTTCTTTTGAAAGCATTCAAATAAGTTGTTCTGTTCTGTTATAAAACTTTGTTGTCATTCACTTTTCATTACTCACATTTTATATGTTTGATGAACATTTTGAAACTTTTATGATAGAAATTCAATTTAAAAAAAATGTCATTTGTTTAAAATCGGAAATCCATATTGTCTGTAAATGTAAAACAAAAAAAAATTTGTACTTTTCTATCGCTTTTGAAAGGTTTCGGACAAAGGTTTGAAAAACTATTGTGAGGAAATCTAATGTTTCCTTGAAATGAGATTTTTTTTCTTTTCTTGTGTAGCGTAGTGCTTCATTGATGCAATTTTATTTACTCGTACGCTTGTGTGGTGTGGTTGTATGTATTAATTTATGAATGAAAAAAAATTATTTTGTGAATTGCTATTTCGCTGGCATAAGAAACGCATAGCTTTTGTACATCGAATATGTAAATATACATACATTACACGCATCATCAATTCAATAGTTAATTTAATTATTTAATTTTTTCTAATGTTGGAAATTCATGATTTTTCATGTGAGTGAATGATTATTCGCCAACTTTAATTTTCCTATTTAATTTGCAGTTATGCTTTATGTTCATATGATACGTCAATAATAATATTAATTATAATACTCTGCACACAGGTGATATACACTGTGATTTTGAACTAATGTTGCAGACAAAAGGAATAATGCACACTAAAACATATATACAGGGTGCATAGGTAACAGTGCGTATGACATTTTACTGGTAAACCTTGGTCATAGAGGCATACTTGGGATTAGAAAAGGTATCCAAATAACGTGTAGTACTCAAATAGGTCGTTCACATGTTGCAAGGAGTTATATGTATAGTTATTAAAATAAAAAATTTAACTTTTTATACCTTCCTGTGTGCCCAAAAACCCAATTAGAAAGTTGTTGCCCTGTCTCTCCTGGTTTCAGCTAAAAAAATTCAGCATTTGCAAGTGTAATATTCACTGAGATATTCAAATTTGAAAAAAAAAATTAAGGAAAGTTGAGAAAAAACAGCATTAAATGCAAGTAAACCGTTTTACCAAAAACATTTTAATTAGGTTTTTGAGCACACTGGGACTGTATGCAAAGTTAGTTTTTTATTTCAATAACTATATACACCCTACCCTTGTGACATGAATGACATATCTATCTGAGTAGGCTTGTTACACGTTATTTGGTACTTTTTCTAACTGGAAGTATGCCTCTGGGACCAATGGGTCACCAGTAAAATGTCATGCGCCCTGTTATCTATGATACAGAATTGTTCATAAACTATTCAGCAAACATTGTGGTGGGGGGCTGATAGTACTCATCAAGACCAACAATATTTACAGGGTCATAGGTGGAGATAGACTTGAAAGTCTGGGGGGGAAGGGCACGATGATGATGTCAATTCATATATACAGTAAAACCTCGTTAAGTCGTCACCCTGATAAGTCGTCACTCCGGTTAAGTCGTCATTTTTCTTCAGACCCTTCCAGCTCTCATGGACCACAATGTTATTAAAACCTTGTTTACTCGTCGCTAATTTCGGTTAAGTCGTCACTATGAAAAAGTTTGAGAAAGAGGAACAGACTATTTTTATGGCTCCCATTAAAAAATGAGCTTGTTAACAGCATTGCCATATGCTTAAAAGTCACCATAAAAACCTTATGTACTAAAACGGAACAGTTTGAGTAACAAAAGTTACGCTGGGGAAGTTCATTTGCCGACTGAGGTTTTTGGAACGTTGGGGACTGTTCAAGCTAGATCTCATTTCTGCATGGGCTCCATTGGAGAAACTGGACAAACTGCGAGACACCCAAGCTCTGTCGCAAGAAGCAACGTAAGCACTTCGCTCCCCCCGGGGGGAGGAGGGCAGGGCATCTCAGGCAAAACCAAAATGTATTAATATGTCAAAGATAACATATAGTGCAAGGAAATAAAAAAATATGTAAATCGAAGAATCAAATTAATCAAGTTAAAGTCAAAGTGCAACGCGCGTGGGCATGGATAATAAATAATCATAGAAAGCATGGACTCTTCTAATTTAGGGCTTGAAATTTAAACAAAATATCTTTGTTGAAAAAAATTAGACATTCTTTCCCAAGTTGAGGTCTTCTGTTTACTTTTCCCTGCCCAGGGCCCCTCCACCAAGTCAAAAGTGTTCGAGATTACTTTGTAGTTGCATCATGAACTACTGATGAACAATTAAAACACTAAAATTAAATTTGATGAATATGTAAAATTAATGTGCAATAGAGAGCTCTGTTATGAAGAAAAGCTACTTGTTCAAACAGTTGCTCTGTTAGTCTATAAATTAAAAATTACTAGTATAAATCAGTGTACAGCACATTTCCCCACAATAATTTAAGTAATAAGAGATAAAAAAGATAAAAAATTGCTATTATTTTTTTCTTTTGCAATCTATAAATTTTATTAATATTGTTATTTTGATTCATAATAAATGTCATATTACTTTAAATTTATATGATTTTCATAACATTGCACATTAAATCTGACGGAACTCCGTTTTAGTCGTCACTCCGCTTAAGCCGTCATAATTTTTCGATAACTTGAGGTGACGACTTATCGAGGTTTTACTGTATATACATACGCATTAGATCAGTCGACTCCACCTTTGATGACCTGTATCTCCGCCCGTGCCTAGGGTTGCAATCCACTCAGAGTGTCAGAAAATCATAAAGTAAATTGCCCAATCATAAGCTCTAAAATCACATGCAGATCAGCGAAAGACTAAAGAAAGATGCTTAAACTGATGTCCAACTGTTTTACAGTTCACATCAGCAAATGAGACTGGCACACCCTCTCGTAGATTCCTGGTGTTGCATTGATCTTGAAATGAGCTGCAACTGTCAGTGCTGTTTCTTCTCACTAGAAATTTGCATACGGCGAGTGATATGGCATCTATGCTTTGGAGAAGTGCAGCTTCACTGGCAGAGCAGTAGTGAAGATTTGTGCGTGGACGTGTTTCTAACAAGGGAAGGGTCCCAAGGTGGGGTCTTCAGAAAGTTTTGAAACAGTTTACCACTAATTCTACTCATTCAAACTTGGACAAAATTAGAAAAAAAATCTGGCGTAATTATCATGGATCACTAAAAAAAATGTAAATATTAACACTGCTAACACAAATAGAGAGGCCAAGAGGCCATTTAGAAATCCTGCAACCGAGTGTTAGAGTGACGCCATTCAAATAACACAGGATCAGGTCAGCACAGACAAAGAAGTAATTACTAGTTCCTTCTTTTATTGATTGCATTCCACCACTATTTTTTTCTTTTTATGTGTTTCTGGGTGAGATGAATATATTTGAAGTTTTTCATAATTTCTTTTAGGTTGACACCTAGGGTTCCAGTCCTTGTAAGTTTCGGGTTTCTAACACTCTGAGTGGATTGTAACAATAGGTTTCATTGCTATATTGTTTGTTTTGATGTGGTTCTATCACTTGTCCAATTTTTTAAGCAGTTTACGAACATCCTGTATTGTTGCAGAGTGCAATTAACATATTTTAGACCGAAGTTGTACTTTTCAAAGATTTTACAGTACCATGGATTCAGAATCATCCCCATATGTACAAGTTTATGCTTATTTATATCATACATTTCTGCATGATATTGCACATGTGTTTGTCATCCTTAGCATATTTTTGTCATCCTTATCATTCGTCTTGTCATATTATGATGATATACATATTTTGTATTGGCCTACATAGCAGAGCTTCAAGCTGCACTTGCTTTGCTCTAACAGAGTTCTCATAACGTTGCAAAAGTTTTTTTTTATAGAAATTAAACTTACCCAACTCTGTGATGATTCTTGGGTTTGTTCTCCTGCCTCGCTGAGTATTGAGGGTTTCTAAGGAGCTCTACTTCTAGCTTGTGTGTTCCTTGGTGGGGTTGGGGGCTCTTAAACCTTTCACATGAGCACATCCCATTGGAAAGTTTCAGACCGTGCACATAGTGTGGTGACCAAAAGGTACGGGAGTGCGTGATAGAGGCTAGTGACAAAAACAATCGTATTGTTTTGTTCTACACTGCACATACTCAAGTAGCGACACAAAGGAAGGAAAAAAGCCACTTAATGAGGTGCAGAAGTTGAACAAACTAGTTTGTTCTCACCTCGATCTGCTGATTTTCGCTATCAGCTGATTGATCCGTTTCTCCATTTTTTTCCTTTCCCTCTTCTGCGGGGAGATTGTCATCATCACCTTTATATTTCAGAACCCCTCCTACCATTTTCTGTCTATTCCCCTCTTTCTTTTACTGTATGCGGACATCTCTTCCCCCACTCCTATGAATTTTTTCCTTCCTAGTCACAATTCTTTGAACTCTCACCTCTTCGCTCCACTATGTGTGCAGCCTTATAGATGTGAAGCAGGGACGTTTCCTGGTCCTTCAATATCATCCCAACCCAAAGAACTTATCCCCAACCACAATCCTCTGAGTTGTAGAAGTTTAATCTTGATAACTGTGTACATGAGTTATCACAAAAAATTATCATAGTACAATGTATTTTTTAGAGATGGTGCTTCAATTAGGTATTTAATACTGTAAAGCCATTACATATATTGACATTATAAATATACATATATGCATATCGAAGTTGTATTTTAACTAATTGTGGAAATATATATATATATATATTTATGGAGAGAAAATGTGTGCTTGTTGAGTTTTTTTTTTTTTTTTTTTGGATGTGCAAAATTTTATATGAAATTTGTCAGTTTTATGTAGTCTATGATGATGTCCCGGGGCTATTTTAAAATAAATGCTGTTACACTACGCATCGTTCTTTGCCTTTTCCTTGTTTCCTTAGGCCGGGATTACACTATAAAAATTGGTTAAAAATCCTTTAACAAAACTTGAAAAATGCAACCAATAAGGCCACCTGTTGCATTTTCTGGAATGTAACCAATAACCTTATTGGTTGGATTTTTCAAGTTTTATAAAAAGACACTTATATCAAACTTTTACAGTGTCATCCTGGCCTTAGGCTATTATAAAATATTATGTTCAGTCGAGTCATATTACTGTGTCAAGTGTGTCCTTGTAGCCTAAGGGCTAAGACGATGGACCCGAGAGAATATATATTCAAAGGCCGATAATGATATTTAGTGCTGTTGTGGTGGGTTGGTCAGAGATGGAAAGAGTTCAGGGTGTGCATGGGTTCAAATCCACCCGCAGGAAAGCTAGACTTTTTTTGTATAATATTTTATTATGTATATATGGATTGAAATTTTTGTAATTGTGTTTTTAATTGGGTTGCTATATTTTAGTAATATATGACATCCATACTTGTTGGATGTCATATATTGTTGGGTATCTTTTTCTCAGCCACCTGGTTGGGCGTTTTGCCTATTTTGGCCTTGTATTTGTATTATCAGAGACGTATTTACACGAGAGTCTTGCTGCAGTGGTGAATGTTAAACATACGTTTTGATTGGCAAACATGATTTGCAATTTATCGCCAAATTGCGATAGTTGATTGGCGATTTAGCTTAAATAAACAACGTTTATGAATGAACGCTCTCAAAAAAAAAAAATGATGGGCGATGCGTTTTCGCTTTTATTTTGTCATGACTCGTGAAGGCCGCGCGGGGCCGGAGGACTCGTTGTTCCGCCACCCCTCTGGCAATGTCACAAGGGTGGTGGGGGAGGCCTTCAGGCGATATTATAATGTTTTTAATGTGAAAAATGAAAAAAAATATTAGTTTCTTGTTGCATATTTTAATTTCTAAAATTTTAAATATATATATATATAGCAATAGCATATCATGGTCCTTAAAGATCGTTCGTTCGCAATTTAGACTGACTAAAATGTTACACAGCAACTGAACTACTATTCTAGTACTATTGTCACATAGGCCGCCCCCACGTGGGGCTGACAGGGCTCCAGTCCAGGGACCCAGAACAATTCTCATCACTTTGTTTTTTCACGCTATAAACTCACTATAGAGAGGTCCTTGAAAAGTCTGGTCCTGGGACCCAAAAAAGATTCCACCACCTAGGGGCTCCGCTCCAGGATATGGAGGGTATGACTATTGTCAGGGTCGTATAACTGTAGATCAGATTCCCAAACTTTTTGTTCCATTGCCCTTCCCTCTCTTCTATTCAGATTGTTTTTTAATCATCGCCCCAACTCAAGCCAACCCATGGGATCATGTGTTATACCCGTAACTTCTACCACCTCTTGGACCTTTCTATCGCCCTCCAGAAGGCGATATTGCCCACTTTGGCAAACACTGCTCTATACAGATCCGCTTACCAGTAACATCTGTGACAAAAAAAAACTTTTTTTTAAACCATAGTTTGCCTTTGGAGAGGGGAAGAAAGGCCGTAACTAGGTTGGGGTAACCGAGGCACTAGATCAGAGCCGAATGGAGGGGGGCCCAAAAAATTTAAACTAATTTTGCACAATAATGACCCTTTCAAGAAGGGTCCTAAGGAAATGTCTGCCCCGGGAACCCGAAAAGGCATGCGGCCCTGGCCACAGTCAGTATGGGATAGTTTTATTACAAAGTTAAATGCGACAATAAATAGTCCTCTAAATAACCTTGTGAATAATCAAAAATATTCTACAAGTTCCCGCTACTGAGATGAGCGGTAGCAGTTTTTGAAGGAAATTTTTTTTTTTGATTCTTATAACCGATGACTTTCTTGTGTTAAAGCAGCGTTTGGTTTCCGTTTTGCAGATTTGATTCTTATAAGCGATTGATTCTTATAACCAGTGATTCTTCTAAGCGGTGGCTACTGTATATAAAATTTAAACATTCGCCAGTCGGCGCCGATTGAGAGTAGCAACTTATTTTTGATAATCACGCGCATGCGCATTCCTATTTGGGGCCGTTCAAGTATTACGTAAGCAAATTTTTAGCCATTATTGACCCCCCCCCCTGTCAGCAAAAGTCAGCAAAACGCTGACCCCTGCCCCTCCTTGTCAGCAAAATTTAGTCATCAGCTCTCCCCTCTGAATCCTAACTCATATTTTCATAAAGGGTGGTTGATGACGTAAGCATTATCCAAACCCCCCCCCCTTGTCATCAAAAGTCAGCAAATCGGAACCCCCTCCCCCCATCGATGATGACGTAATACTTGAATGACCAACATTGTTCAACACTGCAGCGAGCCGCTCCTATATTTACGGAAAGGGAGTGGGTGGCTGAGCGGGATCAGGCAACACCACACCAAAGATATTTCTAGGATAGTGTTGGATCAGGGCCGTCTTAAGAGCATGGTGGGCAATCCGGATAAATTGATTTTTCCGAGGCCCCTTACCCATAAGCGGAGGTGGACTTGGAAGTCCGGTCATTATTGCTGGGGGGGGGGGGAGGGGGGCACGATGAGGATGATGTCAATTCATATGTACATATATACATTAGATCAGTCGACTCCACTCTTGAGTGCCCTCCCCCCCACCGTATCTCCGTCCATGCCCTACAAATGATTGCTTACGAATTTAGATGCTTAATATTGAACATCGTAGCGAGATCTCATTATCACTTGGCCTTCCTTCTACACTTGAGGGTACCCCATCGCCTGGGTGGGCCCACGCGTTAAAACGGCACTGAGCGGGATATAGCACAAGTTCGGAGGGAGTGGCAAATTTTAGTAATTGGTGGTCAAGAACATCAAATTAGAACGAGAGAAGGGTAGAAAATTTTGAATTGCCCTTAAGCGACAAAGATGTAGATCCGCCCCTGGTTATTATGGGTTACTAGGAAGTACTACTACTTAACTGTACATGCACCTCGTAAACAGTTCCTCGAGAATTTATAATTAATTAGAACATGCCGGAACACACGTTCTGAGCACATTTATGTTTTCAGAGTCATGCGAGTTTCTTGTATGACATCAAGACTTGCCATCTGGCTTCCATATTTTGAAGTGAAAGCTTCAGATGCCTGAGTTTTCGTGTTTATTCAAATATTATCATGCTGGAGGTCTGCGTGAACGCTTTGAAGAGACATGTCTAAATGGGATATCTGCTCGCGCTGTGTTGTCTCGAAAAGTGGAAAATAAATTAACTCTACCTTACATCCATTACACGCACGACCGTCAAATAGTACTCACTCATATAAAAATTAATTAGCATTGTGATATACAGGGTAGTGTACAGGATGGTAAGGAAAGTCTCTTCTCATAAGCACATTTTATTGGCGAACCGTTGATCCTAAAAGCATACCAGGGCTATATAGTGAGGGTTGTGTTTCATCCCTTTTTCAGTCGTCAGTGGGCGTGGTCTCGGAGCTACTGCGTGACGTCACTGCTCAAACACATTTATAACAGACGACATCAGGTGCACGGGAAAAGAGCTGATTTTTGACATTTTAGTTGCATGTTTTACTGTTTTTTTTAAAGTGGGTGATTTCTACCAGTCGTTATTTCTAGTGGTTTTTTAGTGTCACAGGTATGCGCGTGTGGTATTTTACAACCTTTTTTTTTGTAATCTATAAACTAAAAAGGGGATTAAATGAAACCCCACTCATGGGTGCAGATTCCCCCCCCCCCCAGTGTCAAGAGTGGAGTTGACTGATCTAATGTATATACAGGGTGATTATAAAAAAACTATCCCGACATATGGGCCCCTAACTATCATACCATTCACAGAAACTGAATGAAATTTTGGCATAAGGTATTTTGATGTATGCGCTCAAGAATGATATGGAAAACAACAGTGTCACTCTAACAGTTACGGTTACAGTGAGAAAATTTCGAAAATATCAAATGGCAACACCAATTTTTTTGTATTGGAATGTGATCTCCATTGTGAAAAACCCTAAATATCGTTCGAACGGCAACTGTAGCATGAAAATCACCGGCGGTAGATAGGCTAAAAGTGAGGACAACCAATAAGGACAGAGAAGCAGCATAAAATAAAGCATTTTATTGTGTTTCACAAATTTTCCCCATGACCTTGTGGAGGACTAATCAGGCTGGGATCTCAGCCGAAGAAACGCTGTGACGAACATTAATGCTCTGGTGCACGGCAAAGTCCTTTTTACTTTTTCCTTGCCTAGCTCCGGGGATTTTCGTGCTACAGGTGCCATTCCAACGCTATTTAGTGTTTTTCAGTATGGAGATCGCATTCCAATACAAAAATCTTGGTGTTGCCATTTGATATTTTCGAAATTTTCTCACTGTAACCGTAACTGTTAGAGTGACACTGTTGTTTTCCATATCATTCTTGAGCGCATACCTCAAAATACCTTATGCCAAACTTTCATTAAGTTTGTGTGAATGGTATGATAGATAGGGGCCCATATGTCGGGATAGTTTTTTTATAATCACCCCGTATGTATATATGAATTAAAATCATCATCGTGCCCCCACCCCCCAGACTTTCTCTATTTATTTACTTGTAAATGTATTTTCCATCAGATTGCAATACAACAGTATAAAGTTGATTGCTGTAATGATTTCAGAAGTCTGAGTTACATATATAATACACATTTAGTCAAATTTATTTATTCAGAAAACCGTTTGCCAATTTTTGCCACTGTCCCGGCAAAGCAAGCAAAATACCCAGCCCTGATATAATATATACAACAAAATTAATATTGACGGTTGAATTAATTGAATGAGCCAAGAATTTTTTTTTTGATTGAGAGGAAAACTGTTCAAAATAACATCATCGATGTGAGGGGGTGGGGGGGGGGAAGGGGGTTTCCGATTTGCTGACTTTTGATGACAAGGGAGGAGGGGGGTTTGGATAATGCTTACGTTATCAACCACCCTTTATGAAAATATGAGTTAGGATTCAGAGGGGCAGAGCTGATGACGAAATTTTGCTGACCAGGGGGGAGGGAGTCAGCGTTTTGCTGACAAGGGGGAGGGAAGGGGGGGTCAAAAATGGCTAAAAATTTGCTTATGTAATACTTGAACGGCCCCTAAAAAAAGTTTATGTATTGCCCAAAGACTCTCATTTAGAAAAGTTTCAGGTATTAATACCACTCCTTTTAGATTTTATTAAGCCCTTCTATACAACAATAGGCCAAACATATTGCAAAGTCTATCTCCGCCTATGGCCCCACCCAGTTTTCTTTTGGAACCTGTCGCGTCTGCGTGTATTCCCAGAAACAAGCAATAAATAAATCACTTGAGTGTCCAATCTAAATGGTCATCATCAGCCAGCTCACTGGCTGTTTCCGTACACGTCACCAATCGCCCTAAAATCTATGAATTTTGCGGTGACAATATGCAAGAAAAACTGTTGCAGCAACGCGTTTTCACTGTGCGTTTGACGGATATAAATGCTGTTTGTTTTTTTTTTCAAAAGATTGGGAGTTTATGACGAAAGTGAAAAGTTGTAAATATTGAGGTTTTGCGTCGAATAAATGAATTATTATAACATTAAAATGCATAGGGGGAGCACCAATCGCGATGAACGCAATCGTCGTTTAACTGAGCGACGGAAAAGCTATGTTCCACTTGAAATTAATTAATTTTTTTTTTGTACATGTATATTTCGTGTTACAGAGAGACTAACGCCCTTTCTTCATTATTTCTGTAAAGGCCAGTCCATTGGAAAATTTTATCAAAGAACTATATCGTAGATTGGCGCGTAATTATTGTCGACTGAAGTAAAGGTTAATATAATACAATACATCATGTCGGTCCTCGTTCACATTTCTGATTGATGCTCTCGGTCACGCAATCGTTGCACTAAGAGCAACCATATAATGTACATTACGTGAGCTAATGGGTTATTCACCCTCTTCCCTCCATTTTTTTTTTTTTCTTCGTGGTCGGTGCTTACCTTTTTTGAGCACTTAATACTTATGCATTTTTCCTTTCTTTCATAATCTTTTAATGGTGGGATTATTATGACTCGAATGGGTATAGTTCAAAAGCTGTCTCTTGAATCAATCTACGTTTTCATTGGTGCCCTGTGTAGTAATTTTCACATAGGCCATCATCGCTCTTCTGATGAGGAATGGCGGGCAATTTGCGAATGGATACTTGCAAGATGAAATCTTAATCTGTTATCGAGACACGTGACCTGAGTGTTGATGGTTATTGAATTTTTGCGAAACTCTTTCATATTCCCCGCTAAGACGCCTGTTAACACTACAATGTATTAATCTTATATCGTTTGTGTCGCCAATATGAGAATTTTCATGTAAATAATGGTTGCTTTTATCGAAGGTATTTAATCTTTTTCGAGCACCTTTTACGCTGCGCGTTAGATAATTTAACTACTGCTACACTTATCCGTAAAAGCACCTGGTCATGCCCCCCCCCCCCACATCCTGGAGAAGGGACTCTAGGCTGCTACTACTACTAAACCACACATGCACCTCGTCCATATTCCTCTGCGGAACCTCTAACGAAGTGGTACATGTTGGAATGTGCGGGTACGTGTAGTTTGTTTCTGCGTAATGCTTGTTATGTGTCGTGCTGCCATCTGCCACCACTCTCTGTAGCGAGACTTTTTAATTGGAAGATCGGCTCGCATTTGCGCCTCGAAGTTGGGAACTTCAGCCCACCAACGCTGTGTGGCGACGGTGGGGTTCGAACGCGGATAGGGACCCTAGGCTGGGGGGTAAAAAAACATCTTTTGTTTTATCCCCCCCCCGGTCACACTTTTCACGGGGGCCCCTCTATAGTTGATTTATAGTGCGTGAAAAAACAAAAACTGGCGGGAATTCATTCTACCGGGGCCCAGGGCTAGAGCCCTGTCAGTCCCACCTTTGGGAGGAGGGGGGGGGGAGCTATGCATCTGGTGCACATTCTTCTGCAGAATTTCTATCGAATTGGTATACAGGGTGTCCTGTAACTGCTAATGTGACCTTCATCTCATTAACTATTTGTCGTAGAGGTATGAGAGAGACTCCAATTTAAAAATAAGTGCTCAAAAGGCTTTTAAAAATTTCTTTTTGGAGAATGAAAACATACAGTGTGTCACAAAACATAAAATGTAAATTTTTATTCGCTTCCCCCCTCCCCGTTCTTTTCATTACCAATTATAAAGTTGTTGCCCTGTTTCAACTGTGGCCAACAAAAAAATTAAAAAATCCCATGTTGTTAACTGGAATCTTCGCTACGATATTTTAGTTTTAAAAAAAAAACGGGAAAAACTTATGAAAGAACGGCAAAAAACTAACGGACACACAACACGGCTGCTTTTCCCTTATTTATGCTCTTCTTTCTCAACTTTTCTCCGATTTTTGAATTCGAATATCTGAGCGATTACTGCAGTTAAAAACATAGGATCGCTTTTGATTGACCCAGAAAAAACAGGGAAACAACTTTCTAACTGGAAGGACATGGGGGGGGGGGGCGTAGAAAAGTTACGATTTTTCATTTTGTGACGCACGGTATTCTCATTCTCAAAACTGGCACACGGTAATTTTTGAACTCTGTTTGAGCAATTGAAACCATACCTCTATGACGGACAGTTGATGAGAGGATGGCCACATTAGTACTTACAGGACATACGTATACAGGAACGTGTTGTGTGCGTGTGCATAAATACGTGGCCCTAGTGCAGAGTTTCTCTAAAGGTGCATCGCTGCTCTAAGGCATCGTCGCCAACTTTTGTCAGAAAACTAGATGAGGGGAAGGGGCGGGGGGGGGGGGGGTTGGGCCACTACTGCAGTGCCAATTAGGACCCCAGCTCACCAATTATGGTGATGGTATGGGTTTTTAACGGGGCTCGCATTTGCGCCTCGAAGTTAGGAGATACAGGACAGTGCCGTATTAACGCAGGGGCTCGACCGGGCAGCGTAATTACAATCCCTACTCTTTTAGTAACACGGGAAGCATTAGCACGCCGGTGATTGGTTACTGCGAGCAAGAAAAAGCAAAAAAAGCTAGCAAGACGTCACGAGGGGCGGAGTTTTCGGCGAAACTGAATTTCAAAGTTCACTGACGGAAAATGAAAGTGTTTTTTATTGAATCAGTGAATGATAGCTGGACCCAGCTTCGCGAGCCGTTATTATTGTCTTCTCGATGGACGTGAACCGCATTTGATTAAATCAGAAACAAAAGTGTGGAAACATTTTTTAGTAAATCAGTAAATGACAGCAAAGATGGGGAAAAAAAAAATTTTGGTGGGTTTCAGACCGAATCGCACACACAACCTCGGTACGTGAGTCGCGTACTATAACAACTACTCCAACGGCGGTGACTCAAACTCCTACTACCACAATTAAATGTATCTATTGTTAAACGTGGCCAGCAAAATTTTTACCAGGAGTGACGTAATGGTTCATCACTCATTTCGGCCAATCACGATGTGCTAAATTTCTATAATGTAACTAGATATGTAGGGATTGTTTATAAGGGATCGGGTACGGTCCGGGATGGCCTCAGAAAAACGAGCAGTAGTTGAATTTTTGGAGAATTAGCCAGGTAGGGCCTCAGAAAATTCACTTGGCCATGATGCTCTTAAGACGACCTTGCAACAGGAAACCAACCTCGGCCGACCACCCCTGTGGTGACTGCGGGATTCGAGCCCGGGTCCTTGCGGTGTGAGTGCGTGACTATGACCAGTCCACTACCACAGCGGCGTTTGCGATTTACCAATAAGTGCAATTCGATAAAAAATTTTGCTACACTTTTCGTATGCAGAAACTCACGAATAAAATTAATTAATTTCGTATTTATAAATATTGTAATTCATTAAATTATATTCATAGTTTTTCCCCCGTCTTCACAAAACAGTGGAATATCAATCACAATTAGCTGATGCATCAGAGGCGCAGCCGAAATCGATATATCTTGCTCAAGTAGGCCTACAAGAAAAACTATTTCGCTGTCAGTTTGTGGAAAGCCCTTGGATCCGCTGTTTAAAAACTTTAAAAAATTCAATATCTCTCTCCTAATATTTGTCTCACGGGAAATGAAGCTTGTTTTGCTTTGTATATTTACGAAAAGACAAATTTTTCTTATGCGGACACTGGACTTTTGAAAAAAATCGAATTTTCTTTTATTATTTTACAAAAATTTTACAGATCTTCCTGAACATTTTGATACCTCACTTTTTGTTCTACGAGCAGTAGAAATCGAGATAGATGGGAATATGTGTGACACGAAATTAAAATTTTACAAGTTTAAAGGGACTTCGAGCCTAACTAACTATATGCACTGTGATTAATTAGTTTAGTATAACTTTATGGAATAGAATTATTAACCCATAAAAAATTGCATTTCCTATTTTTTTTTAATCGATTTGTTCACGTAAATATGCAAATACGAACATTTACTTCATTTGGAATATTTTTGGAATTAGAAGTTTCCGTCTACAGTCAACGGTTGAGAAAGAAGACTTCTTGGACACGCTGTATATAAAAACGACATTTGCCTTGTTGCGTTGCATGCAGGGGCCCGACTTTGACTTGATGGGGCCCTGGACAGAAGAGGTATTGTACCGCCCTTCCTCCGACTGTGGTCGAAGAGGTTTGATACGTCAGAAAATACATTTTTTTTTGTAAGCGCATCAAAAAAGGGATATGCACTATTTTAAGGGGACACAGGACTAGTTTAAATTGAATTTTAAATTAAAAAATTTTTGAAATTTCAAATTCAAATTTTAAAATTCAATTTTTCGATCGAGTGAATGGAATTTCAAAATCTTTTGCTTCATTTCATGAACTGAACGGTTTCCTTTATTTTTAATCAATTTTTATTCAATTGCATTGATGTCATGGTAATTTATCATGCGCGCAAGCTGTTTTTAATGTTTTTTTTTAATTTACAAAACATTAAGTATCCAAGGCATGTATAACTTTGTACCAGCATAGAGTAGCACATACAATCGAGAACATGTGTAAAATATTTGAAATAAATTAATGGTTAAATACTATTTTTAATGATATTTCTATTACAGCATAGTGCGTTTCACCATGTTAACGGTATGAAATCCCTTATATTAAAGACCAATTACTGTACCGTAAGAGGAATTTCAAATCAAACGGAAATATAGACATTATTTTCAGTATTTTCGGAAACAAAGCGGATGAGATAAAAAGCAAATATAATTCCAAACACGAGCTTTATCTAAGAAAATAAATGTTATCGAAATTTTATCTCATATATGTGTGTGTACGATCGGGATTAAGAAGCAGATCGTAATGAACAAGGCTCTCGTTTTTTACACTCGCGATAACAGCTCAAAAATAAAATTTCTCAACGCTTATTAGGAATGCATTTTCTACGCCATCGACTTCGCCGACAAATAACGTGTACATATACATAAAGCTTAATTAATACCTACGCACAAAATTCGCATTCCGCTTCGGTAAACGTCATCGCCATGAACCTTTCAACGATCAAAATAATAATTTTTCGATCGCATGACGTCATTCTCTGCGTCATTAAGAAGCGGAGGGGGGGGGGGGCTGCGGCTTAGAATAGTACTAATAAGAAGGTATACCCTCGCATACGAACCCGAATGCGAGGGTTTTTCAACGTTTATGCAAATTAGATTTCCAATGCAAAATACTATAATTGCCCAATAATACTCGGAATTATTGGGAGGTACGGACATCTGTGGGTTCTCAAAATAACTAGACTAGCACCTGTAGGTAACATTCGATAATGGTTTTCCAACATTGCAAATAGACAATAAAAATAGGGCCAGAGATCAACACCACCTATAAAAGAAGGCCTCCGCACGAAGCAGAGCTTCGTGAGGAGGCCTTCTTCTATAGGTGTTGCTGGCCAGATGTACGGTAGGGAAAAATGAGGGCTATAATGGGACAAAATGTATACATGCTCAACCTATGGCCCACGGGTTAAATAGGACTCTCGGAGTCATCTGAAGTGGCTTTCGACTTCAAACCTAATTTTATAAAAATGAACAAAGTGGCACATTCACAGATCATTTGAGTGTGACCTGTGACACAGTTCCAGAGCACTTAAGCGGAGGGTGGTAGCGTCCCACATCACTCAAGTAACCCGCGACGCATTAATGATCACTTAAGTGACGTGTAGCGCAGTTCCAGAGCACTTAAGTGGCCCGCGCGCGGTTTAGTTCCACATCACTCAAATTACCCGCGGCACAGTTCCGGTGCATTGAAGCGACCCACGACACATTTAAACATGACTTAAATGGGACGCAACGCATTCCTAAATAATTTAAATGACCCGCGGCTCAGTTCCAGAGCATTTAAGTTACCCGTAGCATATTTACAGATTACTCGGGTGACACGTGGCACAGTTCCAGGGCACTTAAACGGCCCCCGGTACAGTGTCACATCACTCAAGTTGCAATTTTTTCCATTTTTTGCATACGGCTTTCACAAATGCGTTTAGGAGCCCCCAGTATGTGTAATGGTGGCAGAATAATTTTTCTACTCTTCGCCAGAGGCTCACATGGATTTTTTTATACATTATAATGTATTAATAAATATTATAATGTATTAATAAATATTATAATGTATTAATAAATATTATAATGTATTAATAAATATTATAATGTATTAATAAATATTATAATGTATTAATAAATATTATAATGTATTAATAAATATTATAATGTATTGAAAAGTTACAAATTTATATAAATTTGAATAATGTATTTTCAATACATATTTGGTGCCAGGTAATATAACCGTTCGTTTAGGCTAACCTCCTGTTTGTACTGTACTTTTTCTACGCAACTATACCACTCACAGATAAAGCAACAGTACTTTGTGTACCCTGTTTGCAGACAACCACGACCACCAGATCAAGCGAAATCGCAGTTACTTCTAAATCACAACATATTCATGGTTATTGTAGCTTATAAAGCTTAGAACAGTTTTCAACAGTTTTACACTCTTTATCTAAGGGTTGACCTATGTGTCACCTTACAGTACAAAAGTGTGACGTCAGTATTATCGTTACAGTCAATTGTTCCATATCCTCTTTTTTTCAAATGATTTCAAAAACATCACTTTTGAGTGGCAAACTTGTTATTATACAAAATGTAGAAGATCCGGATAAAATGTGAAGATACATTTTTGGAAAGAAAACTTACAGGCCTAAGCCTTTTTCCTCATCCAAAAATTAATAGTGGAGAGTGATAACATCTCTTTAAACCTGTTTCTAGATCAAAAGTGAATGACGAGGCTGACTAAAAGGTAGATGCGTTATCTCAGGGCGTGCCGAGCTTATAAGCTCCCTATGCTTCCCTGATGAACTGCTCCGTACGAGTTGGCCAAAGGAATAGCCTCACCTCTATTAGAGGTGCCTTAGCTACGACTGTATTATTTGCAACAAGGTTGAAACTGCAGTGGAACACAAGCGGTCGATTCACTCAGAAACTTAATCTAGGAGAGGTTTTTATGTTTGTGATTCTCGTATACAGAGATCAAAACTTTGTCTTTACAAAGAAAAAAAAGTGGAAATTAGTTGAATAGTGCTATTCAATTTTGAGTTTCCACAGGTCGATAAATGAACGCGACAACGAAGAATGTTACAGAAAAGTATCTCGGAATCTCCATGTTCCAGCAAAATTCGATTCGGTCCAATTAGGACATTCCACGGAACCAAAGCCGTCTAGGTATGCCTCCCCACAAGATGCATTATCTACCTATCTCTAAAATAATGAAGAGATACTTCCGATGGAAATTTCGTCGATGTACAATAAAATCAGATGCGTCATCGACGTACGAGAACAAGCACTTGATGATGGGTGTTTGCATTAGTTGTTGGAACAGCCTGTTGTTTGCGTTTCCTCGCGTTTCCTGAGAGCTAACAATGTTAGAGGGATTTGAATAAAGGCTCTCGTGAATTTCTAGCTGGTATATAGATGGAGTGTGTGGTTTCCCCGTACTTTCATTATCCTTGTGAAAACGTTATTCCGTGTTGTTAATGTGACGAGACTATATACTGTATATATGCTGCTACTACACACTAAACCACGCGCGCATGCACTTCATAACAATTCCTCTGAGGAGTTCCTAAAGATCGGTGCTTGCCGGAAAGTATTGGGCGGTATATTGTATGCGCACATTCCTCCTAACGTATACATCAATCAGATACCGAGTTGTATGCTTATTCATAAATTGTGTAGTCCGTCGAGTAATAGTTACTGGAAAAATATAAGTTGAGACTCACATCCGCTATTAATGCGCAGGGTGACGTCAGTATTACCGCTACAGCCAATAGCTGTCCCACTATGCTGTTTTGTTTTAACTAAGAGGCGACTGTATAATACCTTATATAGCACCCTTATATAGTGGCTATAGTTTTAACGATCAGACATCACTTTGACGTCACATCGAGGTCTTCCTACCCTCGATGATCCCGCTAAGGATTTCTACATATTTTCTAAGGGCGAGTAACGTATGAGATAAATTACTTTTCTTAATTCGAAAGCAGCATAGTAATCCCTAAAGAGTTAGATCACTAAATTCCGAAAAAAGGAAATGAGGACCTTATTCTGGCAACGTCAGTTGAAGATTTTTGCAACAGATGTTGCCACCATACTCACAAAAAGCACAAAAACCGTTTATTCGGCTTTAATATGAATATAGAATTTTTTAGTGAGTGCGGGAGTATTTATTAAGGAATCTGAAATTGTGTGATGTAGTAAGGTTCCGACAGCTGGCTGATGCGAAGATAAATCCAGAAGAACAAATTCAACTGTCTTTGTGGGGAATCAAACCCAGGTCCTGTCACTTGCCGGGTGAACACCCTAGACCACGAGACTACAAAGAGAACAAATCTTGATCTCTTTGTAGTTTGTGTGCGCTGAACAAAGCCTTACATGGACCAGGGCCTTGAATCACAAAAGTGTTTCAAAATTAATGAAGGTGTTGTATTTTTACGAAGCGGTGGAGCCTTAGGCTGAATTACATTGATTGGCATATTGTAGGAAAATAACATACTTTATTTGTATAATAAAAACAATTATGTAAAATGAATTACTGGTAAATGCGGTCATCGTCAGAGCGGCAAAACATCGCGGCCCGGGAAGTCAAAAGGTAAGCATCCACAGACGGACGGCATTGACCACAGTCTTTTAGTTTTAGTTCGTACTGTTTTTTGTTGTAGTTTCACAACAGAGAGTTTTCTCTAATTCTGGAATTATTTCTATATTCGTAATTTTCATTTATGTTGCATTAATAATTTTAGAATTATTTTCATTTTTTATGGAATTATTTTTCATCAATACTCAAACAGCTCTTCATCAATTATGAAAATGTTTTTCATTAATTCTGAAATTACTGTATGTTATTCTTTCATTAACTCTCGAATTCTCATCACGTGTGAATTTTCATAAATGTTAGTTTAACTTGTTCATAGTTTTCACGCATATAATTTTCAGCATTTCCTGTGCTTTCTGTGATGGTAATTAAAGAATAAAAATAGTAAACGACTGTAAAACTGCTGAAAGAAAATACTAACGTCGTTTTTACGTTCAAGTGTCAAATGAGCAATACATTACAATTTTTTCAACGTGAAAAGTGCCTGGTAGTCCTGTCCTGTAAGGAAGTGATTCAAAAGAGCATTCGAAGAGGTCACAAATTCGAACGGCCCAACGGGCTGCGAAAACATTTTTTTCTTGTGTTTTTCCCATTTTCCATTTTGACACTTACAACGTTCACCACTTCTACCCTTCAATTATGTCTTTTCGGATGCCGACTTCCTCCCCTCCCCAAGAATACTATACATATAAAATCACGGCTCATAGTGGGGGTTTCTGAAATGTTTGGGTCCCAGCCCCGGCTGCCGAAATCGTCAAGACGCCACTGAAACCAGTGAAGCAACAAATCAATTTATAGCCGGCTTGTAAGTGGATTCACGCGACCCATAGGTTAAGAACCCTGGAATAGACCATCGTGAAAGGAGAAAAAAGTGAAACGGCAAAAGATTTCAATCCCGTCAAAACTCGTCCTTCTGAGTTTAAAACGTGGCGAATTGCTCACGGGCAGGGCCGGACTTAGGCAGGTGCGAAGGGTGCGGGAGCACCGGGCCGCAAAATAGGATAAAAATACCGTGATTACATTTTGACTTAAACGTTTTTAACAAAGCAAATAGCTTAAATTTCTGTCCAAGAAATCTAAAATTCAGACATTTAGCCCTCTGGCCTAAGGTTTCCACAGAACCTCCTCCTCCTCCTTGCCAAGCTGAAAGAAGGATGCGGAGGATAGATCTAGTACCTCGGGTGCTGGACCAGATAGAGACGCTAAATTCTTTTAAAATTATTCAAAATTACACGAGGGAGGCATTATTCATGATTGCCCGACTGAAAGACTATCTAGTTGTGGTCCTGGGTAGATAAAGGTTGTGACTGTCAGGCTAGAGAAGTGCCTGGGGGCACACTTGAAATTTATTTCGCTGGGGCAGTGAGCACTATTGTTCAAATTTATTGTGGAATGGCTTTCTCAAATGATTTTTATGACCACGAGATAGTAGTTTAATATTCATTACTGGGTGCAAATGTGAGCCAGGCGTGCACCATGGTTACTGGGGAGTTGCGAAACTTCATTTTAGAGGGCCGCAAAACCGTTTTCGCACCGTCCCGCAAAATACTTAAGCCCGCCCCTGCTCACGGGGGGTGATAGACCGGAGTTGTGAGGAACATAAAAAGCGGTTCAAGCAGTAAATCATTCCGCAATAAAAGTTTTTGTCAAATTATTAACAGAGAAATTTTATTAGCTGAATAAAAGAGACATACCTATTTTTCTACATTCAAAACTGGGAATAGCCTCATTGACATTTAAGGATGAATTAAATTTATTAAAATAAAGCTCATAAACTTAATTGAGACATTAACGGTTTTTTATGTCTTTGTTTGTGAAATTCCATCTTGAAAGCAAACACGCGATGTATCATAAAGAATATTTTTTTCCTTCCCCTCCCCCGATTTTAATCTATTTTCTTAGAGTTTTAATTTGAATAAATAAAACTCTATAATGATTTTTTTTTAATTTGTTTGTTCGTTTGTTTTTTCGAGTTTTTCAGTCTTTAATGTTCTTTATTAAATATTTGAATATACAGATGTTAACAAAGAAAAGGAAGAAGGAACACAAATGTGTGTGTGTGTGTGTGTGTGTGTTATAAAAACAATGTTGAAATAGAATGTTAAAGAAAGAGTCGCAAATTTATTGTGATTAAAATATAAAAAGGAAACGAGAAAAACTTTATATCGTTATAAAAACCACATACACACACACACACAATACTTTTCTCATGAAATATGAAAATATCTTGAAACTTGAAAATAAGATAAAATCGTAGTTTTCACGAGAGAAAAATATTATTTTCCTGACCACTTTATGATCGAGGACGTAATATTGCGTCCTAACTCTTGTGAAGTAAACCCAAACAAGAGCTTCCTCTGTTTTCTTTCCACTCTCCTTATAATCGCGAGGCTTTGTTGTAAACCCCCCCCACCCCCCATTAAGTTCTTTTTACCTTCCTTTTCTATATCCATACAATACTTTTTACTTCACATATACTCCACATATCTTTCTACTATATGCATATAAGAGAAACAGGTTGTGTGAGGGTGGAAAGAGAGAGAGAAATCTACTTCTTATACCGTCTTCCTTATATTGTTTTATTTTCGTTTTTTTTTTTTTCCTCCTTTTGTTGTACTTTTTTCCCTTCGAATTTCTTTCCCTTTCTCTAACGTGCGGTTAGGTTAGGGGACAAGGTTACCATATTTATCACCCATTCGTCGAATAGACATCACCCGAATTTCTCGCCAATACCTTGTAAGCGAAGGGGGTTAAACAAAATCGAAGTTGTTTCAAACTTCAAGAGATTATTATTTTTTCTTGATTTTTTCGATCAGTTTTGTATTTTAAAATACCGTTTCACAAAGCCATTGAAGTTGATAGACAGCTTTTTCCTCAGCCCAAGGTATCAAGGAAACCAGTGCCGTCTTAAGGCAGGGGCTCACCCGGGCACGGCCCGGGGGCCTCAAGAGAAAAAAGGGCCTGACAAAAATGAGATCTGGTTGAGATTTTCGAAAATTTGCCTGGCAGGTCCTCAGAAAAATCATTTGTCCCGGGAGCCCATGATGCTCTTAAGACGACCCTGAAGGAAACGGATATTTTCCGGATATAATGCTGAGGAAAATTCGGAAAGAAAAGTCATCTGGTGTCTGCCGGGACGTGAGCCCACGCCCTCTCACAAGCCGGGCAAGCATGCTACCATCTACACCACTGTAGCCATCACACTACCAGTGACGACCAGACACAACGAGGGACACACGACGCTTCCATATCTACCGCACTGTGGCATGAGACGCTGAAGTAGAGGCATTAATAGCCTCTATTATCTTCAGCAAAAATTTCTGAGTTCACCTCGGCATAATATCCAGAAAATACCTGTTTTCCTTGAAAGCCATTGAAGCTGTTTTAACCCTTTATTTGGAAATGTTGCTATTAAACAACAGGAACTTTTTCTTATATTTTCCCAATAAAGGCATTTTATAATTTTATATTTTGAGCTCGTTTCGGCATTGGGTGCTTCTAAGCAACTCCAAAAAATTGGATTAGGAGTTTACTTCCTGCAGCGTCCTCTATCGAACAAAACAAAAAAAAAAATTTTGAACTAATTTTGTTTTCAGTACCAAAGAAAATTCTCTTCCGTGAGAATAGCTTTTTCGCAAACCACATTCAAATACACCAATTCTTTCAATTTTTATGAATTTTCAAGCTATCCACGAATTTGTTGGACACCCTGTATGTAGCAATGTAAAAACAACGGTGAGTAAATTATTTCCTCATCCAGGCTCACGAACTCCTTGAAATCTGTTCCAGAACTCTCACCATTTCCTCCCACCAATGACTCTCTGGTTAAGAACCCCTGCCTTAGGGTGCCGTGCAATGAGTCACTGTGCGCCACGGGGGTCTATTTGAAGATAAAATGATACTGGTAATAAATAGATCCGTGATTTCCAACTTGTGTGTGTCACGGCAATTCAGGGTGCCACCGAAATGACTCGATATCAGGGTAGGGCCAGTATCATCGTATAGCATGGGGGCCATTCTAGGCACAGCCCTGGGGCTTCATGATAGCGAGATCTGGTTGAAATTTTCTCGCGTCACTGTACAGGGTGTAACTAAACTGCCTGCCTAGTAAAAATGAAGAGCACAGTAAAGACGAATAATGAAGGACAAAGGGTTTATATTATCGAAAACGACAACAAATGCTCAAATGAGCGACCACCAGCTGCAACACAGACATCGCTGAATGACGAGCACTGCGAAAGACGGCGTTTCATCCACTCCAGAGGAAGCGCCTTCTAGCGGCTCACCGCTTGATTTCCGACCTCACATCGTATGATGACAGTTGTTTGTTTAGTATCCCCTCTTACAATTCTGACCATCAGTTTAGTTACACCCTATATACTACTACCACTACTAAACCAGACACATGCACCTCATCCATATTCCTCTGCGCAACCTCTAAAGAATTGTTACATGTTGGAATGTGCGTGTACGTGTAGTGAAACCTGGCGTGAAGTTTGTTTCTGTGTAATGCTTGTTATGTGTAGTGCTGCCATCTGCCACCAGTTCTTCTAACTATGAGTGAAGTGTAATGATTGAAGTTTAATGAAGTATAACGTTGTAGGCCTGTTGCTCTCTGTGGCGAGACTTTTTAATGGGGAGATCGTCTCGCATTTGTGCCTCGAAGTTAGGAACCACAGGAAACCAACTTCAGCTGCCCACCACTGTGGGCGGCATTTGACCACTCGACCACCACAGCGGCACACCCTGTATACTGCATTTAAAATTCCCAAGGGTGCCAGGCACCGCGAACGTAAGGCAACGCTGGCTTTCAAGCAACTCATTATCCATTCACCATGCAAGATTTGAGTTTCGTCGCAGTACTTGAACTCTCGATTCGCGAGCACGGTGCTTACATACTTGCAAGGCCATCGTAGCTGTATCTTTGAGCAGAGAAAAATGCATTAATTGGGTTCCTATACAAACCAGCCAAAGTTGATATTAAATGCTGTGCGATTCTCTAAAGGGGGAGGGGGATACGCCCGTTTGTGCGCGATACAAAATGATACCTCTATTCTAAGTAGAAAAATTAAAATACCAAACAATAAATCGAACCAATCAGAATTCCGAATTATATTTATTGGTCGCAGTCAATATCTCTATATAGATGTACTTTCATGTAGTGCAAAGCAAATTACAATGGTGTAATGCAACATAAACGAGTATCTCTCTGTGTGTATCGATCGCGAATAATGATACAAAATACACCTCCGCGTAACGATATGTGTAATTTTTACACTATGTCCCCCTAAAGTTCGTGGAATCTTGTTTTTTCGGTATGACTTTTGTAGTAATGAAATGCAATTTGTTTTCCCCACAAGAAAGGAAAAACCCACTTTTTTTAATAAGCATATGAAGAGCACATTTTTCACAAAATAATAAAAAAATTGCATTTATAATCATTAATTCGTTAGAATTACGCGAGTCCAAAATGTTTATGGAAACAATTGAATACATGCAAATTTGAAACTCGTAAACGGGACACGAGGCTTGAAACCCATAAATGCCGTAAGACGGAATTGAGGGTGCGACAGAATCTTTTTGTTCGCTAGACGGCAAAAGCGGCGTAGCTTTCTGTGGACGAGATTAACAAAATTTTGAGATTAAATTACAAAAGTAAGCTTATTAAGTATTTTTTCAGAGGTTAAATGTCGTTGCAAAAGCATAATTTATCACCTTTTAGCCAGAAAGACGCCTTCCCATCCAAAATCACGTTCGATGAAGACGTCGATATACGAGTTCGCACGATGTTAGATCGATAAAAAGCATGGTATATAGCCACGTGTTGTCTATTTGTGGAATTTTTCTCGGGCCTCTGGTTTGAATATATCACCAGTTAAGGCTTTTAAGAAGAATTTAAAAAAAAACTGGTTCTCACATGGCAAATTGTCCGTCACCTAGCCCTCTCAAAGCACCACATTCAAACACACACACACACACACACAACGCACCACATTTCGGAATGTTATTAGAGTGGACTCAAAACCATTTAGCTAATGGAGAGGAAATGGGTGTAAATGACGAAAAGAAAATCTAATTTAGTGGTTCCGATGCATATTCAAGGTATTGCTACCATCTGAGGGAAAAGCTTCGGCAGACATCAGTGCAGAAGTTCTGTGATGGTATGTGTGACCTCCACGTTCAATGGACACGAACATTTAGTAGAGGGTCCGATTAATCGATCAATTGCTAATCGCCGTTGAAAATTTTAGTTGAGTTAATCGACTCGATCAATCCGATTAAAATTCGATTAAAGTTGCCAGAAAAAGTTCGTAATTTAGCTTGATTTATTTGACGAAACAAATTTTTGGTGTCTTAAATTATGTTCCTATACAAAACATTCCCCCCCCCCCACACACACACACAACACTACACATTCGCACTTTTTCCACCTCACATCAAACTCAAATTTCCCTTAGCCAAAATTCCAAATTTCCAATTGGAGATCCCAGTAGAACAAGGGCGGGAGCATTTATAAGACACCCGTTACCTGCTACAAAATCCTATTTTAATCAGTCAGTCAAATAATATATCATAATATTTCAGATGAGCGACCATATTTAAGAATATTTGAATCGATGTATTAATCTAATATTTCTGCATTTGGGGGGGGGATCCGTGTTGATTTAATGAAAATTGGTGATTTTATTCAGTTTGGAATTGAGTTTGATGGTGGTTTTTCTCAGAAGACAAGACCAAAATTTATTGTTTCTATCGTGAAAAAAACAGTTTTCGTGTATTCCGTATATATTTTCGTAGATTTTTTTTTTAAAGCCACTTCTCTCTCATTGGGCAGTTTGCCTGTTGTGGCATTTGTATTTGTATTTAGGAAGGATCAGCTCCTCTCTCCCAACAGTACTATGATACAAATAACGTTCAGCATCATGCGTTCACACACACACACACACACACAGCCTTGATTTCTTTATTTACCCTTATATTCGCTTTAAATACAAATATGAAATGAGTAAAAAATATTTTTTTAACATTAGTTCATACTACGAAAAATATTCGATTAAAATTCAATTAATCGATCAAAAAGTTTTTGATTAACCAGTTAAAAATTTTAATCGATTCGCAGCCCTAATATTTAGCAATCATAGATAAAAGATTGGACGCACAAAAATGCATAGAGGCGATAGGAAATCATTTCAGCACAGGACAATGTTCCCATGCATACGTTCAACGTTGCAAAAATCTATTTTAAAATTTAAAATGGGACTACTGGACTGGCCGCCGATTAGTCCTTATATCAGCAATACACTCAAGTCTACTCCAATGGGCGACAGTTCAGCTCGACGAAACGCCTATGCCATAGAAACTGAATGGCATAATTTGGACCCACAATTTATTCATCAGGGGGACGCGATGGGCCCCCAGCCTGTATGGGGAATATATGGCCCGCATAAGGGCCAGGCATCCCCTTAAAATTTTTATTCTGGTTCTGGTTCTGGACCCACAATTCCTACAAAGTTTAGTTCTTTCAATGGAACGTCACTTGTTTTATGTCGTTCAAAATAATGGAAAAATTATCAATTAATGCGTGTTTGTCAGAAATTACAATGCATTTGATTATTCGATAAACTTTTGGGACACGTAATTGTAACTAATTAATGATTATAAATACAATTTGATTATTATTTTGCGAAAAATGCTCTTTATGTTATTGAAAAAATGCTTTGCGGTGAAAAAAATTGCCTTTCCTTACATCACGTGCTACAAAAGTCATACAGAAAAAACAAGATTCCATGAACTTTAGAGACATAGTGTACAGTGCATATTACAAGCGAAATACTGTATAAATGCAAGAAAGATATATGTATATGTATAGATATATATATGCATAGATTAATAGTGTATTTTCATTTGCATGTATACATTACTGTATTTTCATTCAACAAGAGAAGGGAAGACTCGAAAAAGTTCCAAATTACACACGTACAAAAAACAAAATTACAAACATAAAATGTCAAGAATCATAAAGTGCGCAAAATCGTGCGAAATTAATTTAAGCTCATTGCGTTCCATATATATATATATGTATAATATGTGTATGTGTGTATACAGTGTGGGCCAAAACTCTAGGACAAATTCCAAAATAATGTATATGAAACCAACCGATCGGCGTTTGAGACTGAGTGAGGTTTGCTGTAAAATACTTGCCGTAGTCAAGTCAAAAGAACTATTTATTTATTGTACTTTTTTAATCTGAATAAAAATTATTTCAATTTTCTTATGCAAAGATGGCGCTGTACAATGATTAGACATTCAAGCAACAATTTTAATAGAATCAGTGATATCTACAACTTATCCAAACTAGTAGAACTTTTTTTTTTCCACTCACCACTATCTTCATTTATATCATTCACTATGTACATCATTTAGCGCTAAAGTAGCATCTAAAGGCCGATACACACTACACTGACGTGGCGAGGTCCTACGTCACGTCAGTGTAGTGTTTGGCGGCCTGAGTTTTATATGGGCATCTATTCTCAAATTTTCTGACATCGAGTTGCCAAAAAAAAAGGCCAACAAGTGATAATGCGGTATCTAGATTCACCCAATGGTGTCTTAACGGATGGATACAATGGGGCTCAGCAATCCGAGTCAAACGTGGGGGACCCTATATTATTTGAGAATTTTATATGGGCATCTATTCTCAGTCACCTCGTTCGGCAATTTGCATGTTGTGGCCTTTGAGTTTGTATTTGCATTTATTTATTCTAAGGTATTTTTCATTATATAAATTTTAATTTTAATTTATTCTGAAATTATATTTTCATTAAATGTGAATTTTAATTTATTCTGAAATAATTTTGTTCATCAAATGTGAATTTTCATTAATTCAGAAATTAAATTTTCATAATTTCACAAATTAAATTTTCATAATTTCACAAATTAAATTTTCATAATTTCACAAATTAAATTTTCATTAAATGTGAATTTTCATAAATTCAGAAATTAAATTTTCATTAAATGTGAATTTTCATAAATTCAGAAATTAAATTTTCATTAAATGTGAATTTTCATAAATTCAGAAATTAAATTTTCATTAAATGTGAATTTTCATAAATTCAGAAATTAAATTTTCATTAAATGTGAATTTTCATAAATTCAGAAATTAAATTTTCATTAAATGTGAATTTTCATAAATTCATAAATTAAAATCTAATTAAATGTGAATTTTCATAAATTCATAAATTAAATTTGCGAATTTTCATAAATTCATAAATTAAGTTTGCGAATTTTCATAAAATCAGAAATTAAATTGTCATTAAATGTGAATTTCCATCAATTTTTAAAATATTCCTTTGAATATAAACCTGCAAATATTTTCCATCAATTTCCAGAGTTATTGAAATTTTCCATCGACCCACGAATTCCTCTCTGTCGATTGCGAACTACCTTTTTCACTAATTTTGAAATAATTTCTTTCATTAATTCTAAAAATTACTTTTGGAAATAATTTTTCTAAAATTACTGTTTATTCCAATAAAACTCTAAAATCATTTCTTTCTGTAATTATGAAATTATTTCTCTTATTAGCTCTGGAATATTTTGTAAAAGTAAGTTTAAAATTATACTATATTTTCAGCAATTCTGGAATAAATTTTTTTTACAGAGGTTTTTTTTTAAACTTTTCCTACAAATCTTCCAGTTATGCAAGCCTTTTCGTCAGCCAACCATTGCAAAAATCTTCCAGGGCCACATGCGGCCCACGGATATAGATCATAAATGTGCCAACCATAACATCTTCTAACTCAGTGTTTCTTAACCTTTTTTTGCCCGTGGCCCCCTTTGAACCATATTTTTTTCTCGTGGCTCTCGTCTTACCTGTTTTATCCTGTCTTACTGTAGAGAGTTTTCAACTCTCATCTAGAAGCAAGACACTTTATACGTATTGAAATTATTTTTTTCAGTGACTTTATACTGAACGAAAATTTTGCAAACAAAAATTGGCCTCCAGACCACTAGCCTAGAATTTATTGATCTCCCCGCTAGTCCGAGTTCTATCAGGACCACCTCAATATCATGGGGGGGGGGCCTCCTTAGGCAAAGTGATGCTATGGTAGTCCCATAATTTAGATGGAAATAAACAGCCTACATATTTCCCATATTTATTTTCAAAATTAATTGTACTATACAAAATATCATAAGGTGGGCATGAAACCCCTCACAAGAGTGGCACTTATGGGCATGAAACCCCTCACAAGAGTGGGACTGACAGAGCTACAGCCCGGGACCTAATATGGTTCTCATCTTTTTTTTTTTTTTTCATACAATAAATTTCATATAGGGAAGGGGGTCTGAAAAATTTAGCCGGGGACTTGAGAAAAACCCCATCCTAGGGAACTTGTTGTAAAATGTAGGCGGTGAGGCCTGGGTGGGTCCATGCCCTAAAGAAGGCCCTGGTTTTATGGGGGGTTTTGTTGGACTCTCTCTCTCACTGTAAGTGTTAGTCACTAATATAAAATCTTTATTTCTTCACACCTTAATTTTTCTTCTCAGCTCTCCAAACCACCTGTCATGGCCCCTTTCTCCATTTTCTTCCGTGGCCCCCCTTGAAGTATCCCAGTACCACAAGGGGGCCATATGGCTCCCGGTTGAGAACCACTGTTCTAACTCATGAGACAAAATAAGTCAGGCATCTCTTCAACCCGTTGCTCGCGAGCACCACGGTGCTCCCTGATGCATCCAGAGTGCTCGATACTTGTGTCCGATTTCGTGCACTTGGTCAAAGTTGCAATTAAATACCTTGTACAAATTGCATTCAAAGATTGAAATCAATCTTGATTTCATGCATTCGTATGTCAAACTTGCCATAAGGGGGCTCTTTTTTTGATGATAGGTACAGGCAGTGCTCGCGACTTGAAAAAGATTGAAGACCTCTGCACTAAGTAATGGTTCATAATAGTTCACAGCATCAACATTTCTCATTATCACATTATTTTGCTAAAACTAATGCTATTTGAGATAGGAATGAAAAAAAATTTAGCACGTTTTTCGTTTTATAGGGCCATATTTAGTTTTTTAAGAGCGTAAATGCCTTTTTAGAGAGCATATTTTAGGAATTTTTAGAGCTTTAAAATCCTAGCCCTAAACATAAGCATCACTTTGAGGTACATAGGCACGGGATTATCCCCCATAGAAAGCAATGTTGAAATGTCAATTTTACCGTAAAAATGCGAAAATTTGCTGGGTTTTCTGAAACACCAATAATTTTAAAAATTAAATTGAATTCCTGATTTTTGGAAATATGGAGTTCGCTTAGAGATATGAAGCCCAGGAAATTGAAAAATAAAATAATTAGCCGGGCCTACTTTCAAGCTGAACATATCTGAAATAATATTGATTTCAAGTTCTCATTTATATTTTATAAAGTATGAAAATGAAAATTTACGCCTCTGTAATTTTTTTTGATATTTAAGTGCATCAGTTCATATACAGTGAAATCCGGACTATCCGGCCTAATGTGGAGGAAGAATGAGCCGGATAGGCTGGAGTTCTATAAACGCCACTTCTCCGACCCCACCATACCATCCAAAACACCATTTGAATACCAAAAACCACTCCTAATCATATTTTGTGACCTCTTGGTACAAGTCAGTACTTTATACATAAATGCATACCTAATATAAATGTTTATTATGTACTGTACGGTTTAAAATTTTATTACAGTGAAAGAAAGTCGAAGAATATAAATATTGTTACGAGAAAATTATGCAAATAGTTTTTATTTATCATTTATTATGTCATTTTTCACCTGCAAATAGTATTATTTGTAATTGGAGCATTCTTTGGAGCAAAAACAGGAAAATCATAAAATTCACGGGCTTAAAATTAAAAAAAATTGAAATATTTGTTGTGCGATTTAGATTAAATATTTCTTTAATCTAAATTTTTTTCTTTCATGAGCCATCAAGGGAGTCGCCATGTTGGTTACCTTGGATACGGTCTGCATGTCCTTCAAACCCTTCACCGAAAGAAGGTAACACGTGATCCAAAAAAAAGCGTCATCGCGTTCGTGTCTTCAAGTGTTCAATAGTAACCAAATACAAACGTTACAGTGCCATCTGTGCATAGAATTTTGACCCACTTATAAATTTGAATAATATTCTCGGCGAACATTTTACTGCAGAGCGCTACTTCTCACGAAAATTGTTAAATTTTCTATTGAGTGTGTCATGAACTTTTAGCCCACCCTGTACAAAATATATATATATATATTTATATATAATACTTTCTCTCATAATACATACCATATATATATAAGATCACATCTCAAAAAAAATGAAAAAATGCTCATGCTTTGTATTTTGTCTTTAGCAATTTAAAAATGCGAAATATTTTAATATGTGCGCAGAGTATTCCCGAAAATACATAAAATTTTCAGAAGGACGTAGAAAACGGCTTACGTTTTCCCGTCCATATTTATAAACCATTTATTAGGCCGGTGAACTGCTTTCGAGAACCCCGAAATTTGAGGACATCTTTCCGGAACACCCTGTACATTTCTGACATTCCTCTTCAATTACCGGACTTTGATAACAACAGTATGATTAGAGTAAGAAATTGCATGATCCCAAGATAATTCGTTTTCTGATCACATAGGCCGATCGAAAAAAAATTCAAGCTCAATCTATTTGTGATTAATGGTTTTTAGATGCAAATTTCTTTTCATCTCTTACCGACTAGAAAAACCTGCCATTTTTATTCATTTCATATTTCATTAACCAAAAATAATTCATGAAGAATTTAGTACCGATCGTTTTCTACTAATACTGATTAATTATTTTTAATACCACTCACTGAAAAATAGATCGATTATATGAATTAGATTAACTAGAGAATAGGACTAAAATATACAAGCACAAAAGCCGCAACAGGCCAATTGCCCAACGAGGTGGCTGAAAAAAAAGATGCCCATAAAGTATACGGATTTCAAATATAACTAAAATACAGTAATCCAATATAAAAATATATATCTCGAAAATTATGAGTTATCCCTTACTAAACGTTACTGGTACCCCCTTGTCGAAGCAGTTGATTGACTGTGCATTAATAACTCGTGGTCCATCCTATCCATCTCGTTGAAAATTTTGAACACTTCGATCATATCCCCTCCAACACCCACGTACCTCCAATGTAGACATATTCAAGAAATCAAGTCTTTCTTCATAGCTCAAGCCTCGTGTGCCCCGAGATCGCCCTTTTTTCTCTGCACCCTTTTCTCTCTGTTGGTATGATTTCCAAAACCTTACGGCACACTCCAGTCCAAGACTATGTGTGACCCAACCCCTAGGGGTGATGTGCTTATATCCCATATGGGACAGAGCCTGGGTCATATCTGGCATAGCAGATCAAGACTATGCCCCGGAAAAGAGGAAGAATAAGTTTAGGAGAACGCAAAGAGACCCATTTTGAGAATGAAACCGAGCATTCTATTCGCTTTTTTTTTTTACCAATGCTGAACAATATTCCAATCGAATATTGCTCGTCAATGAGAATAAAAAGTAATATTACTGATGGACTTATATATAAGAAGCATATTGTACTATCAGAACGTTCCAGATTTCCATGCTACGAGTGTTAAAGAGATTAGGTTAATTAACTTTTTGCGGTCCCATGTTGAGATAGACTGGTCTAGTGGGTCAAGTAGGTCTACATCAGGAAACAACGGTACTTCATTGTAGGAACGAGAAGTGCGAAGGGACAAACTTCTAGGAGCCTTCCTCATTACGGGGGAGGTACTGTTGAGTGCGAAGCGTACCAACGAAATGCCAAATAAACCTGTGGACAACAAAATGGTTAAAGATAAGTAGGATCAGATAGGGCAGCTTAAAGATTTGGTTATAATCAATGATTTGTATTGTTTAAATTTTGTCCCTTTTTTTGATGATGGAGCCCTGAGCAAATGCCCTCACTTGCCTATGCGGAAATCAGGCCTTGCAATTTTAAATCAGGTCCCTCAATTGTAAAATTTTGAATAAGCACATCGAGACCAACCTATGGTCTGCCGAGTTAGGAATCTACCACAATATGAGTTATAACAACAAATTTGGCAAAGAAATCATATTCATTATCAATTCATATCCATAGAAATACGGCACATTTGCAAGTTAGTGTAACAAATTCGGATAAAACTTTTCACACTGTATAATATCAATATCATACAGTACTATTGAACACAAATTCAATGACCCCCCCCCCCCTCAGAAACAAGATCTCAGTCTCGACTCGTAATCTCAAAGATCTCATTTTTCACCAAAAAATCCAATTACCTAACTTACTTTTTGCCTACCTGCCTTGAGACATATCCCACCAAATTTTGGAATTCCCTCCGCCCTAAATCAGTCGACGCTTCCTCACTTGAAACTTCCAACTCAACCCAACCTACCCACCTTGATATTTCCTCGTAATCTAATTGGGATTTCTCTTCTATTTTCTCCTTCGATCCCCTCGCCCTTCAAATATCCATTTTCTGAGTCACCTCACAACACCAGTCCTGTCTTTTCCTCTAAAGAAGGGGTCTTCTGAATTTTTTAAAAAAAACTGAAACCCCACTCTATTGGCCCCTCTGGGATCCCAAAAAATATCCTCAAATTCTGCGTATAAGAAATTTCTAACTATCTCCTTATTATTTTCAACGTTTCGTTGAATACATCAAACTTACCCTCTTACTGGAAAATTAATAAGATAATACCCTTCCATAAATCAGGTCCCCTATCCTATTCCCCTTAATCTTAGACCAATCGCAATTAACTCCTTATGCTGCAAGTTTTTTGAACACATAGTTGCCAAGGAAATCCCTACCCATCTGGATTCTATTTACTTTTTCTTCCCTAGCCAACATGGCTTTAGATCATCGGTATCTCTAACTACCCAATTAACCCTTTTCATACATGATTTAGCAAACACCATTGGCAAAACCTTCAATCTGATATCATTTTCCTGGATTTTTCTAAAGCATTTATTATGGTGCCCCATAAGTTTATTATGGAGCAAACTTTTAAGCTTTGGACTAAACTGTTAAAATGAGTGAAAGCCTTCCTCATCATCCACAGCCAATTTGTCTCTTTCAAGGGTCAGAACTGCCCATTTCTCCAGTCTGGCACGCCCCAGGGTTCGGTCCTCTCACCAATATTATTTGTAAGTTACATCAACGATCTACCTAACTTCATTAACTGCCGTATCAGACTCTTCGCAGGCGATTGTGTCATTTACCAAACTGTTTCCAAAACATCCCCCAGCCAAGAGAATCGCTTCAACACAACTTTAACATTATATCCGAATGGTGGGAATCCCCCCTCAACTCCTCAAAAATAGTTTTTTTTTTAAAGTTACACGTAAAAAAGACTTCCCCCTCTCAATCAACAATTTTTTTGCCTTTGAGGTTCCCCATTACAAGTACCTGGGTGTAATCTCTGCTGGAATCTTCATATTGATTATATTTTCTGCAAATATCTCCAAAATCTCTTGTTACTTCGTCGGAACCTGAAAAACTGCATCCGTCATGTCCGTCATCTGTGCATCCAGAAACATATATCCTCCCTGTTCTCTCCTATGCTAGGGAACCCCATACGCAATCCAACGAAGACAAGTTAGAATCTATTCAAAATATATCCACACGCTTCATTTTTTACTGCTGGTCTTCTCTGTCTCCATTTCTCAGCTCAAGCGCCAACTCAATATCCAACTGCTCACTACTCATAGACTTATCTCTCGATTAACTTTTCAAAATCCTCCATGGCCTTTTTAACATCGGTACTATCACCACCCTCACATTTTTCTATTAGACTTAACCATTCCCACAAAGTGCAACCTATCTTTGCTTCTTCAGATTTTCCTAAATTTAGTTTCTTCCCAAGAACTATTACCGATTTGAACGAATATTGTAGATTGTACTACGATTTCCGGATTTACTTGTAACACCAATTGTCATTTTTGACATACCTAACCACCGCATCCTCTTTTATAGGGCTCCGGCCAAGCAGTATTGAATAAATAAATGAAATATTGACTATATTCAGCCTAAACCTAATTCTATTAATTACCTCTAAAATAGCGTTTCTCAACCTTTCTGAAAACAAGGACCAGTAAAATGTTTGGAACAATTTGACGGACCACTTGTGTCCCATATTAAGGGACATTCCTGTAATTTTCGTTCCGATTCTTTTTTTCATTCCTTTGTCCTGCTTTTTCAACGATGCTTATTTGATTCTGTAATATACGTATTTACTCAAGTCGTGAATATACACGTGCGTACAGCATTTTCATGTTATATATTATATTACGATAATTATTTATTTACAATAACCCCCAGAAGGCATGAAATGCACTTATAATGACAAAAATTATAAATATTCATCTCACATTTATCACATCCCATATCTTTGTTTCGTTTTATTTGTTAGGTTATACGTTTTAATTAAAATTCCGCAAATTTTTTTGAAATTTTTATTACGATTGGTGATTTTTCGCCTACTTCTGGCAATGTTTTTGGTTGGTTTTTGGTGTCCCGTATTTAACAGATTATCATTCAAGATCCCAGTTAACCGAATTTTTGTTTCTCTAGGAAATATGGTCATCAGATCATTTTTGAATGCTGTTTTCGTGAAATACATGTTGGTTTACTGCGATTTTTAGCAGCTCTTTGTGTCCTCACCCTTCAGCAATTTTAGCTGTATTTATTAAATTACATTTAAACGCAATAAACTGAAATTTTTGGCAAAATTCAGTGATGTCCCTAGCATCACAATTTCCCGTATTCTACTCGGGTATGCATGGTGAACGTAAGTGTGAAGGCATGATTTTATTTGAACCCATATGGATGTTACTAATACCAATTACAACGGGTGAATAACTTTATCAAGTCTGCTTTCAGACCACCTATACCATCGTCGTGGACCACCTCTGGTCCTCGGACCATAGCTTGAGATACTATATACGATATATTTCCAAATATCTTACGTAACTAGCATGCAATGCAATATTAAATGTCTGAATTTCGATACTTCCCTGTGTAATTTAGCATCAATATAAATTTCGTTCCGGTCATTGTTGAAAGATAAAAAAAAACCTATCGAGAGAGGAATGTCAGAAAAACGTTTAACATCAACATGAATAGGAAGAGGGGGAAAAAACGCATAACATTTCGATCACAGTAAAGAGCATGAGAGGCATTTTTTCATCAGTGCCATTAAAAAAACAAATTAAATAATGTTTATGTTGAAAAATGACCAGCAAAAATAATATTTTCAATTCAAAGGAAATCTTTTTTGGACATGGGATGTTACAGCCAATGTCCGAAGTTACCAGACTTCGGACAATCGCCGCAACATGGATACTCATCCGATCATTGCTATATATTACAATAATGAACCGGCAGCCATTGTGGAGACAACTGTGCGGAGAGCGAGATTGCGAGAAAAAACTTCAAAATATTATTTTACTTTATATATTTCTTTTCTTCAAATCAACTACTTCCTAGAGAATATTCTCGATAGCTATAAACATGTGCAGCATATCCGAAAAAATTGCATCCTAAATAATTGCATGACACTAAAATTGGTAAACACTTCTCCATACACATACACAAAAGTCCAACGCTCTTTTACACCGCCCGCGGATATATGGTAAATGTATGTAGAGAGAGGACTGAGAACTATATTTTTCCATCCTTTATTTTGTGGTTATAGAGTTATAAAAATCTCTTCTCTGATAAGTATCATCTAACATTTGTATATTTTGTTTCACGTACCATGTCGACGTCACATAACGTTCATTGAAGATGTCTAATAAGTTGCAGAGTTCCTGATATGTTTCCAACGTTGTATCTTCACAATCATCGAGCCAGAATATAAGAAGCTACAGCAACGAAGCGAGCGAGAAGCACTTAACACATGTCTTCTTTTTTTTTTTTTTTTCATCACCCTGTACATAAATTTTCCAAGATAGGCGTCAAAAGCCAGTACCACCAGTTGCGATGCAACTACCACAAAAAAACGTGTTACTACGTACTTTCTTCTTCAGTTCGTCCGCGGTAGCACCTGGAGTATAAATATTACATCTATATTCCAGAATAATTATAAATTTAAAAGTATTGTAAGAGATAGATATCTATCTCCCATTCCTTAGAAGAAGAAAAAAGAAGCTGTGCATGAATATAGTACGTTTTTTTG
Source organism: Pholcus phalangioides (assembly GCF_987345545.1). Taxonomy (NCBI): domain Eukaryota; kingdom Metazoa; phylum Arthropoda; class Arachnida; order Araneae; family Pholcidae; genus Pholcus; species Pholcus phalangioides. The sequence goes on along the minus strand of NW_028301596.1, from coordinate 37,595,294 downwards.
TACTGAAAAAACTTGAAAGCAGGGCCGGACTTGGACAAGGGCCTGAAATTAAGAGGCCCGTAAGTGTTAAAATACATTTACCACATAATTTATTTTGATTTTTCGATTTCTTGAGAGAGCTCAAAATTATAATCCGGCCAATTTATAGATACGCCATATATAAATAAAATATTGCCTGTAAGTCAGGGGTCACGGTGGGCCATATTGAAGCTTCCTACGAAGCCCACGAGCCATCAGCTCGTGTTAGTGACATCTTAAAGGATGCCAATGGGGGTCCCGATTAAAACAGGGACAAAACTAATTTTAAATTCATTCTGAAATTATATCTTTCGCTAACTATCAATTTTGATTAGTTCTGAAATAATTTTTTAGTAATTCTGAAAAAGGTTTTTTTATTAATTACTGATTAAATTAATTAATTCTGAGATTGGTTTTAATCTGAAAAATCCCTTTATAAATGATTTTTTTTAATTATTTATCTCGGTAATTATAAAATTGCTTTCCTTCCCAGTATATATTGAAATCGTTTCTTTCAATGTAATTATGCAAGTATTATTTTATTGATTTATGAATTGAAATATGATTTCTCTTATCGATTTATAAGTTACTTTTTTTCACTAATTCTGAAATTATTTCTCCCAAAAATTCAAAAAAACGATTTCTTTCAGTGAATCTGAATTTCCATCAGCTCTGGAATTATTTCTTTCCCCAATCCCGAAATTAGTTCACTCATTAGTTCCGGAATTAATCACTTTCCAATGTTTTCAACCATTTCCGAAAAAGATCGGCGGGCCGTGACGAAAAGCTCCGAGTGCCAAATACGGCCCGCGGACCCATGCGTTGAAGACCCCTGCTGTGAGTCTTGCCTTACAGGCTATATTTTTAGTACACATATGGGCAGCTCGCACCAGTGTCGTCTCTAACACCTGGGCCTTACCCAAACACACTCCGGGAGCCCTCAGCTGCATAGGAGTGTCACGTAAAAATTGAGATCTGGTCAGAATACTCGAGTTTAGGCATGTAAATTGGTTGTCAGGCATTTCCAGTCAGATAGAAGACCTCAGAAGAAAAAAAAAATCGCTTTGCCCGAGGCCCCCATGGTGCTTTTAAGACGGGCCTGGCTCACATCTCTCTTCTATGCCAGGGCATTCAACCAGGCCCTCGAAGTTGATCTACTAAATGATTAGTTGATCTAACTGAAAAATATTCATCTTTCCTGGATGATTTGCTGGGGCCCATGCATACAGATACTGTAGAGGGCCCCAAAAAATTGTTTTCCGCTCCAGGCAGTAAAATCTCCAAGCCCGACCCTGCTAAAATATTATGAGACATCATACTCAATAAGTATGTACAATACACGCATTGTATTCAAGGTAAACAAATCTGTCCCGCAGAGAATGTTTACAATTCAAGCCGTACCTCAAGACATGCAGAAATACCAACACTTTGCCTGATATGGTACCAACGCAATAAAGAAGAAACCAACGATGAAGACTAAGAACCAATGCTAGTCAGGAATTTCCTCTAACGCGTTCCGACACACTATGGGTGGCATCTTCAGAGGAAACACGCGACCCAATACCCCCCACCAGGGTTAGTTAGTAAATCATATCTCATCCGATTGCGAAAGGCGTAACAACCGGAAGAGTTGATATTTTCTAAATAACCCTAGTGCAGGTAAAGTGCGACGTCTTCCTCATGAAGATGGCGTCCACGTAGCGCGTCGAAACGCGTTAGGAAATTTGTGGTTTTTCTTTTCTTTTTTGATACAGTCGGCCGCGCTTAACCGAATAACGGATAAATAAATATCCCGCTTAAACGGATAAAATTCTCCGGAACCAAAATTTCTCCCACGGAGACAATGCTAAATTTCCCCGCTTAATATGATAATTTCAACGATTTTATCCTGCTTAATCGAATAATTGCGCTTCACTCGTCAACTGTTAATGCACATCAACCACTATACGCATAATCTTTTTATTGAATTGGGGACATTTTGAATTAATGGAAAATATGTTATTAAGTTAAGATAAATAGATTTGCTGCTGGCCTCAAGTATTAATGCTGTCTTCAATAAGCCCATTTAATAATTTTATTTTAGTTTTCCGTTGAGCCAATAGAGGGCACTAACTTCCCTAATGAGAAGTTTAAAAACAATTGGATCGTAGTTAAATGTAATTTTCATTTTTGATGTCTGACTTATTCGGGAAACTACTAATATTGATCCAATACACTAACGTTGTAAAATGGCAATTGAATTGTTAATACACACGGGGGAAACAACTAAGTAAAACCAAAATGTGAAGAGAACCACAACGATACGCGTTTCGGAACTATATCAAGTTCCTTCTTCAGTAGCCAATAAAAATAGAAAGATAGCAAAAACTCCATACAGCGGGAGTTACTCGCTGTTCAAGAGATCAAGAGTCGACCAAAAATCCACTCTTGGTCTTGAATAGCGAGTAACTGCCGCTATGTGTGTGTGTGTGGGGGGGGGGGTTGCCTTTCCGCTATCTTTCTATTTTTCTTGGCTACTGAAGGTATAGTTCCCAACTTGATGTAGTTCCGAAATGCATCTAGCTGTTGCAGGGCCGTCATTCCAACTTTTTCTGGAGGGAGGGTGGGGGGAGGGGCAAAGAACACGTACGTATGCATATATATATTTGTATATATATGTATATACCATTTTAGTGTATTTTCAAAAGCCAGGGGGGCGTTGCCACCAGTTACCCCCAACCCCCTCCCAAAATGACAAGCCTGAGCTGTTGTTCTCTTCATACACATACATATTTTGGGCTCACTTACGTTCTTTCCCACGCGTATTATCTCACTCAGAAGGTAATTCATTTCCAGTTAAATTGTTCCCCGCATTATCGGATATTGGAATCAATGGAATCGTTGATATCCAAATTAAGTGGAGCCGACTGTATCTGTCTCTATTGTTGGTTTATTCTACTTCATTTTATAAATAACTTCAAAAGCAAAACTAGAAGCTACACTAGATTGATCTTTGGCGAAACTGACTCAATATTAAAGACTATTCGTGCAACAATACGTATATAATTGATTGGGTTTTTCCCCCTGAGGTCTAGCGTAATTTATCTATGTACACGTGTACGAAATACTGCTTGATATCAAGGCATATTAAGAGTGTATTTAGATAGCAATTAGTGTAGAAAAAACATTTAAATATATATTCAATTAAAAAAAGAAATTCCAATTAAAAAAACCAATATTACTTCCACGGGAAGTTCTTTGTCTATATTATATGTATGTGACCACACGCTGTCTGTGAATCCTCAAAAGTGAAGATTCTCGTCCTTTTACGGTCTCGAGAATACGAACTCGTTATAGTGATTCCACCGGTTCTCTTCGATGTCGATACCGGGTTTCGGTGGTTCGTTTCCGCCACCGGTACCGGAACCAGCGGCAGCGACGCATCTGAAACCGGCTTCTTGAAGGTTATCGAAGGCTTGCTCGAGGAAGTTGTGCTTCAGGAAGAACCTTGCGGTGTATCTGTTTTCGTTGACTCGGTCGGGATCCCGGGACTCGTTCAGGGTGTCTCCGAACACCTCTCGGCAGATGGTGACCCTGCCGCATACGAGTATACGCAGCAGTTTGCGGAACTTAACGTCCGCCAGGCCGTCGCGTCCGAAGGCGAAGGATCCACGGTATCCGATGGTCAGGTATCCAGGTTGTCCGAGCCCAGGGGAACTCGGAGAGCTCAGGGACGCGATTCTGGGTACGAGCATCGAGGGTTCGTCGATGCAACCCACCATGTCTTTGATCTCGAAGTATTCCGCCTCGTTCTTCAGGCGTTCTTTCTCGTGGAAGTTCTCCGGGAGTATCAGCTTCTGATTCCTCAGGAAATCCAAAATGTATCTGAAGAGCACACCGTCTCGGTCCAAGAAATAGCGTCCCTTCGCGTCTTTGAGAATGGGTTCCTTCCCGGTAAATATACGTCCGAGGAACGAAGATTCGTCTCTGGTCAGCGTATTCAGAGACGTCGTGTACAAAACCCCGCCGATGTTAAGTTCGACAACTGCCGGGAATGTTTCGTCGGCCGAGATGATCGGTGACGACATGCTTGTCACGTTAACGTTCACAGCTCTTCTAAATTCAACATAGAACGGTCATTATGTCTCATGCCAATACTTTCCACAGATTTTGTCACCAGAGACGAAGAGGTTCAAACGTTTTGGGTATTCGCGGTGAATTTCAATCCCCGAGCTACACAGCATCAGTTTTTTACATGGCCCGTCACCAACCGATATCCGCAGTTATTGGCAGTGCGTTCACTTCAAAAATTGCGATTTTCACTGTATGACTGTTCTAGATCAATACAGAACGGCCGTTGTGTCTCATGTCAATACTGTCCCAAAGATTTTGCCACCAGCGATGAGCAGACGCGCAAACGTTTCTGGTATTTGCGGTGCGAGTCCAGCTACACACACCATTAGTTTACATGACCTGTCACCACCGATATCCACGCAGTGTGTTCACTTCAAAGACTGGGATTTTTTCACTGCTACAATGGCTCTCTCTGATGATGGCGAGCGATATTCCGGATGAGGAAACGATGCACGATGGAAATGAGATGCAATTCTGATCCCGAAGAAAATTTCAGTTCTCCCTGGGATGACCAAATCCGAACACCTTCTCAGTCGGACAAAAATCTTTCATCTGAACAAATCCTTCTGCTATCCAATCATGGAAAAGCTCCTTTTCCTCACAAAAAAGAGGCGGTCTGGTTTTTCCCTCGGAATCCAAGTCTGGGTATATATGGAATGCGTTTTTTACTTCAAACTCCCCAGCCTTTCCTCCACTGCTTTTATTTCCGCATCCGTTTTCATCGACTAAAAGCTATCCTCTGTTCGATGTCCGTTTCAAGGACCGAGAGGTGGGGGATCGAGTTGGGGGGAGTGAGGATTGCTTTTCTCTCGCTCCGAACCGTCGGATTTACGCTAGCAAGGAAAATGTTCCAGGAAAAACGATCTTTCTCTCTCCCTCTCCGGAGCATGTGTGACGTCACCGAAGGCGGGAATCGATCGGGGGGCCTGGAAAAGGCCTGTGATGCAGTATCGAATCTTATACGCCATCTGGTGGTGAAAGTTATGACTCCCGGAGTTGATCCTGAGAGGGACAGCTGATGCTAAACATCGGGGGGCAAGGGGGGGGGCACTGATGGAATGAGAGGGGGGGAAGAGAACCTTTTATGTATATTTTTCGATCTCTTTTTCTCACCGTATACATAAATATACAGGGCGAACGTGACATGTTCTGATAAACGAAAAGGGGGGGGAGGGGTGATAGACGAGCCCAAGTAGAACATGAAACGCCCTACCAACCCTGTCCTATCTCGAGCCGTTTTCGAGTTATAGTAGATAATCAATTATGGGGGGAAAAACGCATCAATTCTGAAAAAAAAACCCAAACTTGTGAAGTTTTTGAGAAACCCTACACACAAACGAAACATATATTTGGAAAAGACGGAAAACCGTCCTGTGAACTGACACAAATTTCATCAAAATATCTGGAGATTTAATGGCGAGCTACAGGCGCTGAAAGATTGGCAAAGTTTAAAATCGAATTGTCGCCAAAATTTTTCATCACTAATTACGAAAACACCCTTCTAGGTCAAATTTACCACAAAAACTTGTCCATTCTATCCAGCTTTCAAAAGAGCCTACAATATACCGTATCAATTTTGCGTGAAACGTAAGAAATTCATGTCATTTTTTAAGTTTCACGTAACATTGTTTTTTATCATGCATAGTTTTATTTTCTGGACTTCACAAGAATATATAAGTTTTTCACCTTATTTTTAATTAATCATTTGTTTTGGCGCATTTTGGCCTTATTGGTCCTCGCGCCATTAAACCCAAAATCCAATCCAATCCAATCAATTTTTCAGTAGAAATTTTGCCTTTTATTCACGATGCATCACCGAAATCAGCGTTTTTCGAAGTAAACTCGGAAAATTGGCGGGTACAGACTTTGGTGGCAATTTGATTGTTCAGAAAAAATCTTATAAAGTGACATTACCTCTATCTACAAGATACTTGTACAGGGTGATCAGCGAATAAGCCCTTATTTCAAAATTAAATATCTCTACAACGAAGATCAATAGAATCATGCGGTAAACAGTACGTTTATTTGCAAAACTGTAAGAATGTTGTACAGAAATTTCGAAAATTTAGTTTTTTTTTCAATTTTTTAAAATTAAAAAAAAAACTGGAGATTTTGGGGTTTCGAAAATCCTCATTTGTGTGAAGAGAAACCACTGCATTCGCCTAAAGTTACTGCATGGGCTGCGGCATGCGCCAGAGGCATTATCGGCCCCATCTTCGTGCGAGAAACGATTACTATTGAATGTTGCGTTACAATTTTGGAACAATTTGTCAGCACACATGGCGCATACCGCAGCCCATGCAGTAACTTTAGGAGAATGCAGTGGTTTTTCTTCACACAAATGAGGATTTTCGGAACCTCAAAATCTCCAGTTTTTTTTTTTTAATTTTAAAAAATTTTAAAAAAAACTAAATTTTCGAAATTTCTGTACAACATTCTTACAGTTTTGCTAATAAACGTGACGTTTACCGCATAACTCTATTGATCTTTGTTGTAGAGATATTTAATTTTGAAATAAGGGCTTATTCGCTGATCACCCTGTATTTAATGGCGAACTTCAAGCGCTGAGAGATTAGTGAAGTGAAAAATCGAATTTCGCCATCACATAACCTTCTAAAATTACTTCGAAAAATGCAGATTTCAGCGATGTATTACAAACAAAAGATTAAATTTCTTTCTGAACCAGTACATCGATATGGTTTCTTGTTGGCTCTTTCGATAGCTGGTGGAATGAACAAGAGTTTGGTGGTAAATTTAACCGATTCCAGATAGAAAGGTGTCTGCTTATATCCATTAGGGGCCATTCAAGTATTACGTAAGCAGATTTTCAGTAATTTTTTACCCCCCCCCCCCCACCGTCAACAAAAGTCAGGAAAACGCTGACCCCCCCCCCCTTCCCCCCCCCCCTTTGTCAGCAAAATTTCGTCAGCAGCTTAGAATATTTCATATCTTCAAAGCGGGGTGGTTGATGTCGTAAGCAACCTTTAAACCCCCTCCGCCCCCTTGTCATCAAAAGTCAGCAAATCGGAAACCCCCCCCCCTCGATGCTGACGTAATACTTGAATGACCCCTTATGCCAGACCTCGCTAATGGTTTTTGAAATTGCATCTGAATGTACATGACGCGGGGTCCTTTAGGTCCTACGCCAGGGCCCCCGATTTATTTTTACATATTTGTTTTGCACAGTCTCGCACTTTTGTGTATATATTTATATTAGTACATGTTACTTTGAATCTCGTATTTCAATCTATATTGTCCGAGGATCCTCTTGGTACCCTGAAATAGGGTCCCCGAACTCATTGTATTATACAATTCTCTTCGTTTTATGTCTGACCTCTTTTTTGTTGTAACTGTGAAGGGTCATTTAGATCCCATGATAGGGGGCCCCAATTATTATTTTTTCTCTCTCCTTATAACTCAGAATTTTTTCCGACACGATCACGCCCTCCGGGGCAAAAAGCTTATATGGCGTAAGCGACAGACCTGGTCGTGCTCGGTGTGTTCTGTTCTGTATTCTGAACATTACACATGATCTCTAAGGAAGAGATGGGCTCAATATAAGCCAATAATGATGCTTCAAAAATCAAATAGTCTTTGAATATAAATTTTTACATCATAAACATGCATATGATAATTTCAGGTTATTTCTTGCCGATAAAAACAAAACGGATCAGAAAATTTTACCTTTGACATTTCGTCCGCGGTACATTTCGCCCCTGGAAATTTAGCCTCTGGCTTTTCGCCTCAGACATTTCACCCGTGACATTTCGTCTGCACCTTAAATATATGAGTGACAACTGACAAAGTAAATGAGTGTGTGAATGATCAAGTGATTGGGTAAATGACTGTATGAACGACCAAGTGAGTGACCGTATGAGTCAGTGAGTGTGAGTGACTGTATGGAAGAATGAATGATCATATGAGTAGCCAAGGGAGTAGGTGAGTGACCTCCAGACCAACAATGTCTCCCGCTCTGTCCCCCATTTGAATAAAAATGAGTAACCGTATGAGAGTAAGTGTAAGTGACTGTATGGTTGAGTGAATGATTATATGAATGATACTCATCAATAATCAATGTCACTCACAAGTGAGTGATCGTATGAGTGACTGACTGACCATATAAATGACTGTGAGTGACCAAATGCCTGACCGTACTAGTTATCAAGTTAGAGGCCGTATGAGTGACCAAGTGAATGACCTTATGAGTGGCTAAGTGAGTGACCGTCTTCGTTATCAAGTTCCGTGACCATACAAGTGACCACACTAACTTAGTCTCTCATACGGTCACATACTGTCTCTCACTCATATGGCCACATACTGTCTCTCACTCATATGGTCACATACTGTCTCTCACTCATATGGCCACATACTGTCTCTCACTCATATGGTCACCCACCTACTCATTTGTTCACTTATACGATCACGTACCCACTCATCTCATCACTTATACGATCACGTGCCTACTCATCTCATCACTTATACGATCACGTACCCACTCATCTCATCACTTACGCACTCACTTGTCCACTCATGCGATCACGTACCTACTCATGTGGTGACTCGCGCACTCACTTGTCCACTCATACGAATACATACCCACTCATCTGGTCACGCGCGCACTCACTTGTCCACTCATGCGGTCACTCACCTCTTCACTTGGTCACCATACTATCACTCACGCATTCACTTGCACACTCATACAGTCACTAACTTGGTAACTCACCCATTCACCCAATCACTTCGTCACTCCAGAGTTGTCTTAAAAGTATCATGGGCCCCGGGAACAAGTGTTTTTTCTGAGGCCCTACCTTGTAAATTCTAAAAAATTTCGACCGCATTTCATTTTTGTGAGTCCCCTCTTCTTTCTCGAGGTGATCGGGTGGGCCGATGCGTTAAGACGGCGCTGCGTCACTCACAAGGTCAGAGCAGCAGGCGAAATGTACCGAGGACGAAACGTGCCGGGACGAAATGTCGAGGACGAAATTTCCGTAAAAAAAAATGAAAAAAAATACCCCTAATTTTACAAAAAATACCCTTCAAAATATTCGGAGAGAGAGGAATGAAATTACTCTTCGCAATTACTTTTTTTTTTTCGAATACCACTGGTACAGCTTGAAAAAAGGAAAGATAAAATGAGCATCCCCTTTATATATAAATCGGTGATTTTGTGGATGTACCACCGTAAATTGACTCCATACATGCAATTTACATTTTTTATAAAGCCTTAATGCGTTCATATAATATTCATGAGAGAGAGAGAGAGAGAGTCATCTTCGGGGAAATTTGGCTTGAATAAGAGAGGAGTGGGGGGGGAGGGGCCCGGAAAATAATGAACATAAGGCTTTAGTCATGGAAGACCATTTCTTAGAAGATAATCGAAAACAAATGGTACATCTCTTAAAAGCGAGAGAGAGAGAGAGAATGTTACTGCACCATTTTTTTGATCTTTTTTCTTTTGAGCACACGTAAGATAAAGGAATAAAGTCGTAAGTCATCGTCGAAATTTTTGATCAAAAGAGACGAGAGTGTTCTCTTGTTTTGGTTTGAGAGCGGCCACGGAATAGAGCGTATGATAATAGCGAAAGATACGCTCCAAGTGCTATCTCGAGCTTTTTTCGGGAGAGCCTTTTTCACAAAGGGAAACGGAATTCTCGAGAATGGCTTTTTTTTGCATGGAGGAACATGAAAGGAGAGAGTTGATCTGTTCGGAATGTTATGCTTATGGTATATATGGCCAATGACTCCGGTCTTTTTTTTTTTGTTTTTGGCATCATGTAAACCATGATATTGCTGTTTTTCATGCCGCTTGCGAAGTGAACGCCAATTCCATTTTATGTGGTTTTACAAGAATAAGAGTTTTCACTGTTGCTCTTGCGTCTAATGGCAAGATGAGGGACATCGTGTATCAGCGGTAAGTGAGGGCACGGGTTCGAAATATCTGCAGCTGATTAGGCCTGCTCGATTAGGGGATTTAATTCCTCTCGAAAAATATAGATGGCGTTTAAGCAAACAGCCGAATCGTTCCAGCCGGGTGACGTGTCGCTCGGTATGCATAGTTGAAAGACAATGTGGGAAGCTAAATCCAAAATGTATAATTTATATATTAATGCACACACTAAGCCCTCCAGATCAAACCGTTTTACCAATCAGCTGTCGCAGAATGGCCCTGTGCACGTTGTATAATCGATTTTTTTTTTTCACAGTAAGTCTTTTCTGAAAGGTATCATGTATCACATAATTTATTCCGAGATTACTATGGTAGAGCATATGCAAGGACGGAATTTTATTGATCTGCATTTTCCGATCGCTTCGAATTTCAGTCCACGGTACTTAATGTGATCACATCGAGACTCGAAGTTTCTGATAACTATATCCGGAAAAGTCCCGTTTGGAAGTATGGTGGCCATATATCCCGTTTGGTCGAACGGGATATGAGACAAAGAGTATTGGTAAAAAACGGTACAACTCTGTTTTTTTTTTCTTTCCCACACAATTGGTTGCAAAATGTTCAATCGTGTTCCATTTTTTTAAAAAATTTTATTCTAAAATGAGATTTGTTTTTTTTCTTTCATTTAAGCTAAAATCCTTGAATTTTGTAATTCAGACGGTGTGAGGCGTTAGAATGGAATAGCCTAATGTATATCGCGAATTACAATATATTTTTAATATACAATATAGATCCTTATATAACGTACTAGATAATAATAATTATAGATCCAATAATATACTTTATAGATCCTTGGGGAAAGTCACTCGGAAAAAGACATGTGAATCTGTTCAACTGAAAGATACTGTTCAAAAACTGAAGGAAAGGGTTTGTATTTTCGTCTTGATTTGTTTTCACTACAGGAGGGCCATTGCAAAAACAGCTCCGTCCATGGATCGCAGCGATCCATGTACGGACGGATTACGGAGCACCAGAATGTTTGTCAACGACGAGTGAGGAAAGAACAACTTTCAGACTCTTGTTAAGCCCCGTTTACATGGGAAATAGAAAAAGCGGGTTTAAAACACTATTCAAGAATTTTACACCAATGATTGCTCTACATTTCCTTCCTTATGAAGGAAAGAAGCCGTCAACCAGGTGCTAGAACACCCAATGCCACCGCAATATCGTACATGTAAACGGGGCTATATAGTGTTGCGGCTTTATAACAATCAATAACTTACAGGGAAAAAAATAAGTTCGGTTGAACTTTGAAATGCGCAAAGAAATCTTTCGACGGAAATTTTTTTTACAATATTAACCGAAGTCCCGATAACTAAAAATGAATTTTCCCCATGTTATGATATTTGAGCATCTCGCTCTTTGCAAAAGTGATAATTTGATCATTTTTGTCGCACCACGGTCATTTTCTGCAAACGAGGACCTACAATTTATCTCCGATTCCGAACGGCGGGCTTGTTTTTGTACTCGCCGAGAGGTTGGTGAGCTAATCCCTCGGTGTGGGATTTCCCGCAGTGGCAATCTTTTTCTGTGGTCATGTCGACGTTTTTGTTGTACCACTGCGTCAGGAAAGTTTCTGACCAGGACGAACTGGGTATCGAACTAGCGACGCCTCTAAACATCCTTTGATACTTTGGGCGGGTATCTTATCGACCTGTGCTACCGCGACCGCAAAATCGATAACAATACCCGAATGATAACATTATCCGTGATTTTTGTAAACGGCGTCGACTGTATAACGTTTTAGGAAAGAATGAAAGCAGTAAAACGCGTCAAAAATTGATCATGGTCATAAGTGCGATTGTCCTGCGTAAGAAATTGAGTTCATACTGGAATCCTCATGACCACGTCAACACGATATTGTAACCAAGGCACTGCAAGCGCGCACGAATAATGCAAAATGAATACCAGAGCGGTTGGTGGTATGTGGAAAATGGAGTAATGAACCTGTGAGCAGCAAAGAAGCCGTCTGAAAGATATACCGCCCGTCGATGGGAGCTGGTTCATTCAATAGTTGATTAATGAACTAATTTCTTAGTTAAAAAAACAGAAAACCCTCAACCTCAAGTGGAAATGGTACAGTTGGAAACGAAATCAAGTAAATATGGTGAAGAACTGCGTTTCAGTTCTGCATGTAATGCATATCTGAAAGACTTTTTCCGTGATCCCTCTCAGAAAAGGTAGATGGCATCCATGCAACAGCCAAACTTACGACACAACTCGTCTGTTTAGGATTAAAAAGTAGCCAAATGGTGAAGGATTGGTGCTCTGTATGGTCTGCCCTTGCTACGATATTCTATACTTCATCGTGAGGGCCAACTGTTAAAAATAGGGAGACTAACGATAAAATGACGCAAAATTATTCACAGGCTCTCAAATTGCGTGGTTTAATAGTTATTTCTAGTTTACAGTCGTTTGATTCAAACAGAATTCAAAAAATAAATTCAGGTCCATCTGATAGTTCAGACCGGGATTCGACACGAGAATACCTAGAGTTTGGCAAAAAGTTCATTCGGTCTTTCCTTTGAGGGTCCAGGACGAAATTTTGCTGCTGAGGTTCTTGAAGAGTTTCATGGTGGTCTGCAGGTCTGATTCCGTGCATTCGGTATTACCGCAGCTCCCTTCGACGAATGGTCTCAGAAATTTCCCGATCATTCCTCGGTTCCCGGTAACACGCTTGACGAGTTTCCTGATGTGCTTGTGGACCGAGCCTACGAGTTGAGCGTCTTCTTCCGAGAGATTTGATACGATACTGGGAGTGTCGCAGGCTAGCACGTGTTGGATGCAGCTGGTTTTCGGGAGGTGTTCACTTTCGAAAGATGTTATGGATTCGATGATCCAGGCCACGTGGTCTTCATCGATGTTTCTGTATGCCCTCTGGGCGAACGATGTCATCACTTCGTAAACTTGGCCGGCTCCGAAGAAGAACTTGGACAGGAATTGCAGGAAAGGGACCAGAAGAAATACGGCTGGTATTGCGACGGCAACGAAGCTGGTCAGAGGGTGAGTCAGGAACTTCCTCACTTGCTGCAGGAAGCTCGGTTTCTTGGGTGCCATCGCCAGAGCAGTGGAGTCGTCAGTCTCGCCAATCACGACATTGATGATTTTTGAGTTCGAGGGCTGGTGATGAAGTCCAGCGATCAACTCGTGACGGTCATCCGCTGGCGAATCATCTCCCTTGCTGGCCGTGTACGCTGGTCTCTCGTGAGCGTCGCCAACGTCCAAATAGCTCAACGTCGTAGCATCAGGTTGGTTAGACTGCAGATTATCCGTGCGAGACGGCTCTTGCGTGGAAGCAGCAGCAGCAGCAATAGTCGGAGCGTTATACCAACCAGGATTAGAATTCGTATTGTATCCACTTCCCTTGACGTAGCTGTATGGATAGAGGCCGTACTGATGTTCCACCGGCATCGAATAATCGTTATATCCATAGTAAGCGCGACCGGACCTTCCGGTTCTAGTCTGAGTTTCCGTAACGACGTCGGGAAACGCAACCACTAATGATATCGCTCCGTACACACAGAACAAACTTGAGGTGATTTTCCAGATACTCATGTTTATGGCGGGTTGATTTTCTTCGAGTGAGGATTTCTTGTTATTAGAGAAGAGGGATAGAGACTGAGAGAGCTCAAACCGCTTGTGACTTGAATCCGTTGAAGACATCAGCTTATATACTGCCGAAAAGGAATACCCGGATCACAATATGAGAACGCATTAATGGGCGTGGCGGCAAAGACCTTCAGAATTACTCGCGCAAATGGAAGTATTGGATTCTAGGGCAGATTTACGGGTGTATTGTCTTTCCACAGAATGGATTCCGTTTTCCATTTCTTTATCTTCTCCTCCCATTCCCGTATCTCTTTTATTCTCTCTCTCTCTCTCTTGAGAGAATTAGGTTCTTCATTAAGAATCTTTTTGACGCAGCGATGCGGCAAAGCGATTCCGAGACACGACGCGATCCTTAACTGACGTTTAATTCAGGGAACTGTGTAAGCACGGAATGTGTGTTTCTCTTTCTCTGTGTCATCTTTTCTTTTTATTTTCATCTCATTTTTGGAGACTTGTCACATAACCAATATGTCCGTGAGATGATGAAGAGAAAGGATACGGAGACTCGCGGGAAATCACTCTCACTTAGGAACTTATCTTTCCTCGTAAAGATTACGTCGTGCCGCAGAGAGAAACTTGTCTCATGTCTCGAGGCAATGATGAATTAACATGAAGTCACTTCCCATTTTTGTGGCGGAATATCCATTAACGTAATGAAGGGGAAAAAAATCGAGTTGTTAGTCGGAATATTAGATTTTTGTCAGATGTACGGTATTTATTTCGTACAATTTTTCAGTAAGTAATGAAGTTAATTATAATCAACTAAATCTCATGATACGATTTAGTATTGATTGCAGAAAACTAAGAACTAGAATCAAAGGGAATTTCAATCAGATCGTAATCTCTCTAACTCTAGAGAGACGTTTCCTTCCAGTAGTTTGAAGAAAACCCAGGCAGCGCCGGGTATTATAGCTAGTACAATATGCACGATACTTCATACATGTATCATAAAATCACGATACGATCGTAAAATTTGCTATTATAATATCAGGGTCCGACTATTGGTGAATTCGATAAATATGAAAAAATTCCAAATGGGTCTAGTATGTGTGATGTATATAGTTGGGCCCTCGATATAATGATAACAAATTTTCCGATATAATGACACAATACATGTATGAATTATCATGTACAGTAACGTACAGTAAGTATCATGTACAGTAACGTACAGTAAGTATCATGTACAGTAACGTACAGTAAGTATCATGTACAGTAACGTACAGTAAGTATCATGTACAGTAACGTACAGTAAGTATCATGTACAGTAACGTACAGTAAGTATCATGTACAGTAACGCATAGTATCATGTACAGTAACGCATAGTATCATGTACAGTAACGTACAGTAAGTATCATGTACAGTAACGCATAGTATCATGTACAGTAACGTATATTATCATGTACAGTAACGTACAGTAAGTATCATGTACAGTAACGTATAGTATCATGTACAGTAACGTATAGTATCATGTACAGTAACGTATAGTATCATGTACAGTAACGTATAGTATCATGTACAGTAACGTATACAGGGGTCTGTCCAGCCGGAATTTGGGTCCGGAAAACGGACCTTTCACAAAATTCCGGGGCTAAAAAACGGACCCTTCACAAAATTCTGGGGCTAAAAAACGGACCCTTCACAAAATTCCGGGACTAAAAAAAAGGATGTTTCACAAAATTTGGAGGATAATAAACGGATCCATCACAAAATTCCAGAAAACGAACCCTTCATGAAAATTACGTCGTAAAAAACGAACTTTTGCGACTGCTGTGCGACAAAATTCTTATCAGTTATGACCCTAGTTGTAATAGAAAGCCATTGATCTTTTTTTTTAAGCATGCATTGTTGGCCCAACACCACCACCCCCTCCCCCATAGATGAGTAATCTTATCTATAGAAGTTGTTGGTTGGATACCGGAAAACATGACCTTGAAAAGGCGATCGGAGAAAGAGCGTGACCTTGAGAGGGCTTTCCTTGTTTCTAGTCTTCTTGTTAGGACATCCCGCTGGTTGACCACGGATTGACCGCGTCCGATATTTTATCGCACAACCTATGCCATTATGCAAACGCTTTAGCCCCGCACTTCTCCTCAAATGGTCTTTGAATCACAACCTCTTGTTAGTCGTAAAATCGGCGTAGTTGATGCTTATTGTAGAATTGGATTTTTTGTGCACGTTTTTTTTCCAGTATTGCGCTTTCATTTTTGAAAATTTAATATGAAGCGTGGTCGACCACCAACAGGTGGAAATTCAAGGAATAGTGATTACTACATTAAAAAAATACGGCCAACTGACGTTCGGGGATGCAGCTCCATAACATCGTTTTTTAAACGAGGATCTGAAAACGTCACCAAAAAGACGTCAGATACAGATAATTCCAATTGTGCTAACCCGGAAAAAATTACTGAAACATTGCTTCCTTCATCGGTTTCGAACCACGCTGTCGAAACCTTGGAAACGGCGCGATACATTACCGATTTATCGGAGGCGCCTAAAGACATTACCGATTTATTAGAAGCGCTGAAAGACATTTCGGATTCTTCGAAAGACATTGCCGATTCGTCGGAAGCGGCGGAAGAGATTACCGATTTATCGGAAGTGGCGGAAGACATTGCCGATTCGTCGGAAGCGGCGGAAGAGATGACCGATTTATCGGAAGTGGCGGAAGACAATTCCGTTTCTTCGAAAGACATTACCGATTCGTCGAAAGCGGTGGAAGACATTGCTGATTTATCGGAAGCGCTGAAAGATGCTACGAATTCGTCGGTAGAGCCGGATTTTAAGAAAATTTCATCTACAGAAGCTAGAAAAATGGGTCCAAAAATACCGAATTTGGTGAACATCGCACGTTTTGAGAAGCTTCACAGTTGGCTATGTTACAGCATTTCTGCATCTGGCTTTCTTTGCAAAATATGTTCTACATTTTTTTGATAAGGGACCCTGGATTGACCAAGGGGTGCAATTTGGTGATCACCCAACACGATGTGTCAACAAGCATATATATAGCCAGAAACACAAACAAGCTGTGAGTGCATCCAAAACTAGGAAAATGATAATAAAAATGAAATGAAATAGGAAAATGAGGTTGCTGTTTAATTAGTATTACTTTCACTGCTATTTTGAACGTTTTCACAAAAATGAGGTACATTTTCACAAAAATAAGGTACATTTTCACAAAAACAGGACCCTGTGCAAAAAGTCTGGACAGACCCCTGGTATAGTATCATGTACAGTAACGTATAGTATCATGTACAGTAACGTATAGTATCATGTACAGTAACGTATAGTATCATGTACAGTAACGTATAGTATCATGTACAGTAACGTATAGTATCATGTACAGTAACGTATAGTATCATGTACAGTAACGTATAGTATCATGTACAGTAACGTATAGTATCATGTACAGTAACGTATAGTATCATATAGTACGATTTATCACTGTTTACCAACGACGCAACGCTTGCGTAGTACACATGATCTCCGGTAAAAGTGGTAATTTTTTTTAGTACTTATTAAATTTACCAACGACGCCTGGATACTGTTCGTAATCGCTGGTAAAAGTTATTAGTTGAGGGTAGTATTAAGTGCACTTGAATTCGAACAATATAAA
This sequence comes from Pholcus phalangioides, assembly GCF_987345545.1. Lineage (NCBI taxonomy): Eukaryota > Metazoa > Arthropoda > Arachnida > Araneae > Pholcidae > Pholcus > Pholcus phalangioides. The sequence continues at coordinate 37,577,994 of NW_028301596.1, read as the reverse complement.
GCGGATACTTTGCACTTGTATTTAAAGTGCAAAGTATCCGTTTCACAGTGGATATCATCCAAAAACTAAAGTGCAGTGTGGCAGTGTCAGCAATTGTGAACTTTGGCCTGAGTTAGCTGCGACCGTCCATGTACGGTCCCGTTCAGTGCACACGAGCTCCAAGGAAAGATTGAGGTATTCCTTGCCTCTGTAGTCTAGTGCGTTCACCCGGAAAGTGAAAGGACGTGAGTTCGATTCCCCGTGTAAGGGCAGTTGAATTTTCTCTCTTTCCTAAATATATCTTCGCATCAGCCAGCTGTTAAAAACCTTCGTAAAGTGCAGTTCGTTCGTTTAACTACAACCTGAATGAGATATGCCCGGATGTGTGTTAATGACATTTGCATTTTTCTGCTTTTTTCCCACAGTTAAGGCATTTTTTTTAGTTTTGTTGCATTTTTTTTTTGGCATTTTCACGATACTTTTTTAATGTTCGATAATTTTATTATAATGTTATGATATTTTTTTCACGTTTTAAATTTTTTGACAATGGAAAAGATTGAACGATTATATGAATACACTGTCTAAATTGAGCACTTACAAAAATTTTCTTAATAAAATAAAATAGAACATGCTTTTCGGCTTCTTAACCACAGCCATTCCTAGGATTTTCTCGTAGCGTGGGGAGGGAGGTGATTCATTTTCCGTTTTCTACTTCAGAAAACCCTATTCCCCTCTCCTCTCTCCCCATCATACGCCAGTCATGGCCTCCCACACATCAAGGAACAGGGCCCTCCGGTCAGATTCTTCACTAGCCTCTCAATAACGAATTTCTTACGAAAAAAACAAAAAATGATAAGAATCGACAGCCCCTCTCCCCCACCCCACGTCAAGCCGGAGACCTGTTAGTCCCACACTCCTGTGGGGGGCGGGGCATAACGCCAGTGTTCGTAGCCTATTTTTGATGAAATCTAAACGAGAGAGATACATTTACATATGATTTTGATGCTGCCAAAATTTTTTCTTTGGACATTCGAACATAACCCCGGCTTTTTAAAAGAACTTCGTTTTATTATTTTGATGGCATTTTTTTTTTCAATTTTTAGAGCTTTTTTCAATTTTTAGAGCTTTTTCCATTTTCAGAGCATTTTTTTCAATTTTTAAAGCTTTTTTCAATTTTAGAGCTTTTTTCAATTTTAGAGCTTTTTTCAATTTTAGAGCTTTTTTCAATTTTTAGAGAATTTTTAGAGCTTTTTTCAATTTTTAGAGCTTTTTCAATTTTTAGAGCTTTTTCAATTTTTAGAGCTTTTTCAATTTTTAGAGCTTTTTTCAATTTTTAGAGAATTTTTAGAGCTTTTTTTCAATTTTTAGAGCTTTTTCAATTTTTAGAGAATTTTTAGAGCTTTTTTTCAATTTTTAGAGAATTTTTAGAGCTTTTTTTCAATTTTTAGAGCTTTTTTCAATTTTTAGAGCTTTTTTTCAATTTTTAGAGCTTTTTTCAATTTTTAGAGCTTTTTTTTTTAATTTTTAGAGCATTTTTTTTCAATTTTTAGAGCATTTTTTTTCAATTTTTAGAGCTGTTTTTAGTCATTATACCAAGATTATTCGTAACTATGCATAATAACCGATTTATATCACATTTACTGTGTGTAACACAATCATCTCTCATACCACAATTTTCCGCACACCGTACGTATGCTAAATGCTCGATCCAAAGCGGAAAACAATCATCACAAGCAATAATAGGAAATAGCCTCCACGAGAATACGCGAAGGCATGGAAATGCAAAAGTTAATCGAAATCCGTTAATGATCATCGTCCGCAATAACTTGTAGAGCTCGGATTATCTCGGAAACACATTCACACACCAGAATACCGGGACAATTTTTAAAAAAAACGACATTTTTTTTTTTTTTGGAAATTCGAAATAACCGTTTCTCTCTCGACGTATCCATTTCCATTAACCATGGGAGGGGGAAAAAAACCAATTTGCTCTTTCTTTCTACTGTTCGAATCGCTTTTCCGTAGATAATCGATAATGACGGTCATTATAAGTTAATTGCATTTGTCCGTGTTTTTTGAACCGAACGATGATTTTACCGGGCAATTATTATTATTGTTATTTTTGGTGATACGAGTCTATCTATGTATGGGTATGTTTTGTATCATATTTTTGTGTCAGCGATGAAAAAGAGAGGACGGAAAATTCCAATTATGTACAGTACCTGAATTTAAAACGATTCCAAGCAGTGCTTCTAGTTTATTTTGAATTGCGACCGTCGTCACCCCTCCCCCCCCCCTTTTGATAAGAAATTTATCGGTGACCCCCCCCCCACTTCCTACATATATAGTGACCATATGTCCCGGTTTTCCGGGGCATTCCCGATTTTTGTTAGTTAAACGTGCTGCCTCGAAAGCATTTTTCTGATCGCCCAATTTGCGTAATTAGTTGATGAATGAAATTTTTCTTTCAATATTTATTTGGCAGGGCTGTTTCAGGTATGAAATGGGAAGTCTAGTGAGGTGTACATACACACACAGCCAGGAAATTAGGAACACCCTGCTGCTCACAGCTAATATCGCGAGGGACCTCCTCTGGCTTTGATGACAAAAGATATTCTTCTAGGCATGGACTCTACAAGTTGCTGAAACCGTTGAGGAGGAATATTAGCCCATGTTAACGAAATAAGGCTCTTAATTTTGTCATATTAGAAGTTGGCGTTTCGGAGCTTTTAGCAGACCTTGCAACCTCTTCCAACGAATGCTCGATTGCGTTGAAACCGAGTGACTGGGGTGGGGGGAGGGGGCATTGAAGCAATTGAAACTCTGAATCATGTCTGAGATAATTCCAACCTCGTGGGAGGGTGCGTTGTCCTGCTGGAATTATCCATCATCATCATCAAGAAACGTTATGGCTATAAACGGGTGCACGTGCGTGTCAGCAACGATGTGGAGGTTGGCGCTGTCATTGACGAATGTCTCCAATCGAAATAAGGAACCAAGAGTGTAGCAGGACCGTGATTACACCGCCACCCGTCTGAACAGTTGTCATGTGGCATGCCGGATCCATGTCTCCGTACTGCTTCGGTCACACACAGATCCTGCCATCAACTTCATGGAGAAGAGGCAGAGGAATGTGTATGAAGTGCATGTACGGTTAAGTAGCAGTACCACGGGCAGTTAGTCTATGCGGAATTTCTAACGAATCGGTACTTGCCGGAATGTGTGTTGTGATTGTATGTGTGGCCCGTAACGTATTTATGTTGTCAGAATTGCGAGTTTGGGATTTCTTTAAAAGTATGTGTAATACAACTTCCTGTAGTGGCTCGGGATGGTGTTTGCTCGCCTATTTTCCCATGTAATTTTGGATTTTTATTGTATGCCTGAATTGCCCTTCCAGTTTGGCGATGTTTTTCTGAATCACCCTATATATTTTAGATTGAAACCCTCCAACTCAATACACCTACTCACAAACCACCCGAGAATAAAGTAAACCACTACTCATAAGCCCACCTGAAGTAAAGAAACCATTTTCATGAATTTTAAAACGCAATTCATCCCTCGAGATGATACGAATAGAAACGAGATAAATTAGTGATCAGTGAATCGCGATAGAGCGTTTAGGTTCATTTTGAATACCGGTGATTAATTGCTCTTGTCATTTGACTCCGTGGCACGAATCGACTAATATAAATCAAAGGTTGGAAATTAATTCTGACGGAATATTTAAAGAATTGGTAGAGAAAGAGAGGCCCCACACACACACGGAGCTCCCTCTGGAGGATAAATTCCCTCAGGTCTCAAAACGATACATTACGAAACGCTATTAAATGAAGATAATTTCGATGGCGTAAGCGTCGAGATTCATTTGAAATTCTAATTTTGACTCGATTATTATTTATGTGACACATTTGTGTCATTCATATACACACATTGCTTCTACCCCAATATTTAATTTACATGAGACTTTCAGGTATTCAGTTTCAAAAGTGAAATTTCAATACCGAAAAAAAATAATTTTTTTTTCAGTGAAAATGATTTTCTGCGTTTGACAAATAACGCGATAATGCTCTGTAATATAAAAGTATTTAGTATTTATTATTTACTAGCTGAGCGATACCCGGCGCTTGCCCGGGTTTTCCTCAATTACTGGGAGGATTGAAAAAGTTATAAACCATTATAAGGAAATAAACTGTAATTCTGCCAGCATCAAAGAAGTTACAAACCATTGTAAAGGCATGTGAATGTCTGAAAAGCATTGTGGAGGAACCACGGTAACCAAAGTAAACATTCCGAAAGTCACTGTTGGGGCCCAGGAACCATTGTTGTCCGACGGTTTTTCGCCCATTTCGGGCATTTGTTCAGCTCTAACGAACTTTCAAAGTAGGCTATGATTCAATCCCGGTCCTGTTTGATATATATGCAAAATTTGGCGACGATCGGTCTGAAATTGTGGATTTGTATAAAGAACAAACATACATACATACATACATACTTTCACATTTATATATAAGGCCGGTATTACACTATAAAAGTTTGATAAAAGTCCTATTATAAAACTTGAAAAATCTAATCAATAAGGTTATTTGTTACATTCTAGAAAATGTAACCGTTGACCTTATTGGCTGCATTTTTCAAGTTCTATAATAGGACTTTTATCAAACTTTTATAGTGTAATACCGACCTTAGACACGTATCAGGTAAACTAGACTAAAGGTGAGACTACTCATAGAACTGTCCCAATGTTAAAGAGATTATTGATAATAAATTAATATAATTTTCCTAGACCAGCATTGCCCCACACCTCATTTAAATATGGAAATTATATATCACGCGCATGCGCGTGAGCCTAGATCGAAAGTTGTGGTCTCAGCGGTTACGGTCTTGTCAGCCCAATCACCAACTTGAGTGCTAGTGAACAGCGTCATGTACTCTTTGTGCGTGACGTTTCGGATCACAAGTCTCTTTAGCAAATACGATTCATTTTGACATTGTCCTCCACCGTCTTGAAATTTGTATGCAAATTTTCAAACCACCTTGTATATCATAATTTTTGTTCGAATAATGCTATTATTAGGATGAGATAGTTAAAATTTTTTATAACAACGACAATTTAAAAAAAAAATGTGCAAAAAAAAAAACTCATTCACAAAAAATTTTTTAGAAATTTTTGACACTATACTAATTAAAAGTACCTTAAAGATAAGTAATCCAAACAAAAAACACTCAATTTGGAAAACTGAGGAGGAAATTAAAATTTTAATGATCCATTTCCATGGAGGAAAAACTTGATTAGACTTAATTTAAAGAGACTATAACATATATATATATATATATATATATATATATTACACAAAGTTAAAAATAACATTGGTTTTTTTTAAAAAGAAACCATTTTATTACGGAATAAATTTTTTCTTTTGTGGAAAATAATTATTTAAGCAATGCAAATATTTTTCTTAATACTATTTTGGAGATATTTCTTGAAACGGGGGAAAAAAAATCACATTTCTAATTAAGCTATAATAATAACCAACAAATAATAATTTTATCGAAAAAAATGTTTGTTCGATATTTGTTTTCGAAAAAAAAGTTACATTTATGGTTAATCTTATTATCTCACGGTCTCATTTTTTGTTTTAATAATAACAAATTCTTATTTTTCATTAAAAATAAAATAATTTGCATTTATAAGGGTTTTTTTTATTCAAAGAAATTTAAATTTAACTATTAGAAATTTCAGAGACATTTTAAATTTTTTTTGGTTATGAACCGAACATTATTTTAAATGTGTAATTTTGATTTCAATGAATTTTATTGTTTTTTGCATTTCTTGTTTTCTTTGAAAAATTTCATGTAACGGTAATTTTTTTTGCTTATGACTTTTTCTTTAATTTTTCTTAATTTGAAATGTGTTTAATACGCGCATTTGATATTATTAACCTCTTTATACGATCACGGGAGTAATATTATGTCCACACCAGTGTAATAAATTCAAACAAGTTCTCTGAGTTATCTTACCACTCTCGCTTCACTAATGCTAAGCTTTATAGCAGCCCTATTATCACGATTGGCTATTATCTACGGAAGTTGTTTTTTTCTTTCCCTGCTTTCTTTATAATGTATTTTTCGACTGTAAACATGTACGAGCGAAAGAGGATACGTTGCGTGAGGGTGAAAAGATGACTAATGAAAACTCTCTCTTATGTTGTACTAGCTGATACCCGGCGACGTTGCCCGCCCCGGAAAAAATTAATATATGTATAGCTTATTAATTATTTCTTAATCAAAAAAATTTCTGCATCAAGTAAGAAAAAATTACTTTTATTTTTAAATATTATAATTAAAAACTTCAGGCAATCGCTTGTGGATAATACACGATATGTTTTGTTTTTCCATCTGGTGTGTAGATGCACAAATTTTTGGGATTTCCAACACGCGAACAGGCGACGAAAAGCTGTCCGTGAGAAATTCAGGGCTCAAGTAGGTTGATACCTGCCACTGCTAACGACTGGCCTCGCGCTTTGATGATTGTCATGGCAAAAACTAAACGAATCGGGAACTGTAATCGCTTGAAAGTGAATGGCATTTCTTCAGTGATAATTGGGATACGTTGAATACGTCTTCTCCTTTGGCACATCCAGTTAGAATCGTTGCTTCGATGATGTAAGTGTGGAATTTCTTCACGCAGAGTCTATTGCCATTGCAGAGTATCGGTGTCTCCAAATTTCTTAAAAGCATTATAGGTGCTCCAACTTTGAGGGTCAAATTGTGTGGTGGCACACCCGGAATATCCAAAGAGTTCAGAAATTCGGCAGGATACAGAACTCTCAGCGCTGAGTCTGTGACAGTGTCAACCGATTTGTAAGATGTGGAGTCCCGGAATAATTTTTAGGATTTTTTCGTTGATCTTGTTCACACTGTCATTTTTCGATGCCGGAACGCTACTCACAAAGCCAGTCACGGTTTCGGTGATTTTGTTCAATGTTTGGGAAGACTTTGTCTGCAAGTTCTTGAACTGAATTTAACAACTGCCAAAATCCATTTGGGAAAGTAATCAGTCAAGTGCTTGGGTCTACGGGAATTCTTCCATTGCCAAGTTTGATCAACTGATGTAAAAATGATAGCAGTGCTGAGTTATTTTGCAGTTGAACTCGCATATTTTTGGATGATAATATTTTTTTAACTTCGTGCCAGAGTGTTGATGATTTGAGGCAAGCATTGAGTTGATCAGCTGGTGTTGAACATTTTTATTCCCAGTTTTGGCGTCGTAGTTGTTGTTCTCTGTTGTTAGCGACGTCATACGTCCAGCTTGTGCAGCGAATATTATTCAAACGTCTTTAAAGCATTTTTTAAATTGAAACTATAACTTTACGATGGGCGATTGATGAGATAAAGGCCGCATTAGCACTTACAGGACACAGTGGGGCTAGGCTAGCAGAAATACCCGGTGCTTCCCGGGTTTTCTTCAATTACTGGGAGGATTGGAAAAGTGACAAACCATTATAAAGGAATAAACTGTTATAATAACAGAATTAAAGGTGTGACAAACCATTGTAAAGGCATATATTCACGTCTGAAACGCATTGTTTGAAACCACGGTAACCAAAGTAAACGTTCCGAAAGTAATTGTTGAAGCCCCCAAAAGCATTGCTGTCCGACAGTTTTTCGCCCATTTCGGGCATTTGCCCATCTCTGAAGAAATTTTAAAGTAGCCTACGGTTCAATCCCGGACCTGTTTGGTATATATGCAAAATCTGGCGACGATCGGTCTAAAACTGTAGATTTGTATAAAGAACATACATACATACTTTCACATTTATATATAAGATTACCTATTATACTTTTTATATTTATATATTTTTTTTCTTTCCTCCCTTTTTCCAACGCGTGATTAGGTTAGGACAAGGTTACCATATTTATCGCTGATTCGTCTAATAGAGATAATCCAAATTTCGTGCCAAAACCTTATACCTGAAGTGGTTAATTTTATTCATGCTGGTTCAGGAGATGCTGTCATTCATCTCTTTTAGGGATAAGTTTCCATGGATCCTGTTTTAGAATAATTGCAAAAAAAATGCACGATTTAACATTCTGAAATTTATAATGGGGGAAAGAAAATCGGAGTTGTAACGTTTCCATACGTCTCGTACAACCAAACTGGACATATGATCATATGATCATCTCACCTACAATCAGAACTTTTCGGTTATAGTTATCAATTGGTTATTCTTATCAGAAACCCCGAGTCCCTGTGTAATCACACTAAAGCGGCGTGGACTGTATATTCCACTCCTACATTCATGCTATGAAATTGTAGGACACGGTCTTTTTCCCCCCGAATAAAAATTTCCGATATTCCACTCATAGAGCGCAAATATAAATGCTAAATATCATTCATTTATTCAAGTCATTTGTACTTAAGGTCAAGTTCCGCCAACCCCAGCGGAATCTCTCACAAAAGAAAACGCACGTCTAAAAATCCTCTCTTTCTATTCCACTCGAATAGATAACAAAAAAGTAATTGTCATTCAAAACACACGTTTCTCTATAAGATATTGAAAAAAATAATAAAAAAAAATGTATTACTTCTTTCTTTTTTTTTTTTGTTAAATACATTTCTCCTATTTCTCGGAGAATTGTGAAAAGAGCAGCATTTTACACGGAACAGGACGTGGAAGTGGGAAGTTTTTGTTCCGGAATGTAGAAAAGAGATTCCCCACACACACACAGACACACTCTTGTCCCTCAGGGTCCCGTGACGTCACCGTTGCCATTGGTTACCGTGCTTTGCTTGTACAGTGTGTGTGTGTGAATGTAGCACAGTATTTGTGGGGTGCCGTGGAGATGCCTTGGAGGAATCCCCTCCATCCTTTCCGACTCTTACATGTTGTGCGTCAGCTGGATTTTTTTTTTAAACTTTATATATATTCTTCGATAAACTTTTTTTTCTTCCCCTCCTTTTCAAATAACTTTATTTATTTTTATTTCTATTCTATGGAGAGAAACAGTTCAAATATTTTCGTGTCCATGATCTGCCAATCAATTTTCTCCCCACACGAAGCTTATGGAATTCCTTTACTTGGGGAAAAAGAGGGGGAAAAAATTGGCTCGTTTAACATCTTTTTCGATTTATTTTGATTTTGTTTATTGAATGTCATGTGTACAGGACCAGCACCCATGTATAGCAGAAGGCCTGCGCGAAGCTCGTGACGTCACCGAAGAAGGTCACGTCACCTATATTAGCCATTGGATACAGCAGGCCGACGCATGCGCCATCTTTACCCCGTTTTTTTTTTTTTGTAGTGTAGGTGAGATCGCCTTTCTCAGTGACGTCACGAGCGACGCGCGGAGAGGCCTTCTGCTATTGATGGTGCTTGGCAGACCGGGCCGATCGCGGCCAGGATCCGTCGCTGACGTGATTTTAAGTCATTGCCCCCGGAGGGCCTTGGGCGTGCCCGTAGAAAATTCTGAGTTGCAACGCGAAGAATAATAAATAAATGGGGATGCCTATCACGGGATTCAAATGATCCGTAGTCTGCATTCATATGTAATTAAAAAAAATGCGCGAGGGCAGGCATATAACGATGAGAATCGGAGTATACATGTATATATATATTATTATTATAAGTGCAGTATTTTCGCTGGGATATTCGGATTCAAAGATCAGAGAAATGTTGGGGGGAAAAGGATAGCATGAATGAAGGAAAGCAGAGTTATCCGTTAGAGTTTTTGCTGTTATTTCATAACTTCTCCGATTTTTGAATTCAAATATCTTAGCGAATATTGCTCTTGGAAACATGGAATTTTTACTGTTGGCCTCAGGAGATACGGGACAACAACTTTCTAGTTGGAAGTTAGAGAATCAGGGGTCCGTATAAAAATTTAGATTTTTTTTTATTTTGACACACATTGTATTTTCACTCTCAAAACTGGTGCAGGGTAATTTTTGAATGCCTTTTGATCATTTTTTAAATTGGAATCGTACCTATACGATGGATGGTTGATGAGATAAAGGCCGCATTACAGGACATCCTGTATAAGTAGCATTCTTAATCGATATTATAAGACACTTGAATGACTTAAATATCCAATTTCAAGGGAAAAAGAATAGCTAATAGCACATATTATCTTATGCACTGGCAAGTTTCGTGGGTAACTTGGATTTGCTCAAGAAACATTCAGAGAAGAGAATATTCTCAATTGTTTTTCTGTACGTGCCGACAGTTGATCCATAAAAATCTTGGTTCGTAGGTTGAATTAATTCCCCTCGTTTCATGACGAGCATTGGCAGTGCTCGTGACTGGAGGAAGGTTGAGCGCCCCCCCCCCGACCTAAAGCATGTGCAAATACTCACGTGTAATTTATAAAAAGAGTGACCCATAAAACAAGGAGCCATGTCAGTGAGCAAGCAAGAGAGTGTCTTGAGAGCGTGTGCGTGACCAAAACAGTGTGCAAACATGTGAGTGACGAAATTTTCAAATTACTCTTTAACAAAATTCTAATTAACAATTAACAATTTTGATTATTTGAATGGGTACGTGCTCTAGGTCAGGGAGTCCTCAACCTTTCTCGAGTCACGAGCACTGCCAATGCTTATCATCGAACGAGGAGCACCCCTTACGAAACTTTGGCGTTCTTATGCCTGAAATCTGCATAACTGTAATCCTTGAATGAAATTTTTACTGGGTGTTTAATTGAAGCGTGTATTAAGTGCTCACGAGCACGAAATCGGACACGAGCATTGAGCATTCTCGATGGTCCAGGAAACCACATGGTGCTTGTGAGGATTGGTTGGAGACAGGTTGGAGATAGCTGTCATTCACATGCTTGCACGCACTCTATATCACTGTTTTTGTCATTCACACGCTTGCCCGCGATCTCAGTCAGTATTTTGCTCTCTCACGTACTTGCAATAGGTCACTCACTGACCTAGTCCCTAGCTGTCTGGGCAGAGGCATATTTATTGAGGGTTAAATAAATTTTGCCAACCATTCTATCAATGTACTAATTTTTTGTACTACTTTTTCTTGCCACTCTTTCCTCAAATTTGCCGCTCTGGGCTATAGCCCGCTAAGCACCCCTACCCTGTAAACACGTCACTGACGGTGACAAAAAAGCCAGCTCGATATCCACTACGGGAAATATCACTGTGGTGTCGAGTTAGAGCAGCCATCTTCAACCTGTTGCTCGAGAGCACCATGGTGCACCCTGAAGCTTCAAGAGTGCTTAATGCTCATGCCAGATTTTGTGCACGCCAGCACTTGATCAACTCTACCATTAAATATTGAATACCCTGTGAAAATTGCATTCAAGAATTATACGATTAAATGCATACATAGTTAAACGTTCACGTAAAGCATACATGCTGAACTCGTGCATGCAAATGGCGTACAAGCCTAATGTGGCCCTTTGAGTAATATGATGTGGTCCACGACGCGAACCCTAATTTTGTGAAAATCAACTAAGCGGCACATTTGCAGTTCACTTAAGTGAACCGCGGCATATACAGTATTTACAGATGACTCAAGTGGCCAATGGCGCAGTTCTAGATCATACAATCAACCCGTAGCATATACCCAGATCACAAGCAAGGAACCCACGGCATATCTGCATATCACTTAAGTGGCCCCGCAGCACATCTACAGAACACTCAAGCAGCCCACGACTCAGTTCCAAACCACTTTATCAGCCCGCAGCATATTTATAGTTCACTTAAAAAGACCCGCGGCATATTCACAGATCACGTAAATGACCCCGCGGCGGCACGTTTTAAAAACGACGAAGTAGGCCCGCACTCCCATAAATGTTGAGCGCCCTTGCCGTAAGGAATGCTGCTCTCCGGTTGATAATAAGCATTGGTAGTGCTCGCGTTTCGAGAAAGGTTGAAGACGCCTGAGCTGAAGCTTTAAATGACTGAGTGTGGTGATCGATGATGTCTCTCCCCATTCTGTATCAACAGCGGCAATCGCAGATTTGAAATTATGGCGATATATCGCGGAAATTAAGTTTCTTTCGTTAGGTAGCTGGATACAAAGCGCGCATCATGGTGGTCCCTCGCTTGCATGTTGTTACCTTGCGTGCTCGGCATACTATTTTACCCACGATTCAAATTTCGTCGTGCTTCGTGCAGTCCTTCGTGGTGTCACGCTTTCTGTTGCGGTACATTCTGTACTGCAATTTGTAAACAAGGAAAAAAATTGAGTGGATTGTTTTCTCAAGGTGTCAAGGTCAGCAATATTGTGCCAGACAATCCTGCTTGTGGAACGGCCTACATAACCCGCGATGTTCTGTCGAATATTTTCACGCCTCGAAGTATGGAAATCATGCGCGGAACGTCACGTGATTCAAGTCTGGACGCGTCCGCACTAGTTGCTGGTGGTCGGAAGATTGAAACAGTTTTTACGATCTCGGTCACGAGTTTAGTACAGTCGACGTTCGATATTACGAGTCTCCAATTTACGAACTGGTCCTCTGTCCCGAACAGCGTGCCGTAGAATTAATGTTAATATTCGCTCTATTTCATGAAACATTTTTTCTCTCTCTCTCATTTCTATTAACTCTTGTCCGGAAAATTCACCGACTGATAATTCACCGAATGGAAAATTCATGACTTTACCGACATCACTTTGACATGAGTGAAAGAATGATCGAGTGAGCAAGTGAAAGAGTGAGTGAATGAATAAGCGAAAACGACCTGTCACTAGAGCTAGCTCGCTCTCGCTGACTCACTCACTGGGTCACTCAGTCAATGACTAGCTAACTAGTGATATCACTCACTCACTGGGTCACAAACTTGCTCACCAAGTTACTCGTTTATTCACCAGGTCAATCACAATGTCGCTCACTATGTCACTCACTCACTGGGGTCACAGACTTACTACCTGGGTCACTCACTTGCTCAGCAAGTCACTCACTTATTCACCAGGTCAGTCACAATGTCGCTCACTATGTCATTAGATCACTCTCTGAGTAGGCCGGTCACTCACTTGATCTCTAGATCACTCATTTACTCACTAGGTCACTCATTAGTTCGTTCACTTTGTTATACACGCGCTAGGTCACTCATTCTATCATCAATCGGGTTGCTCCCTCTGTCACACACGCAATCACCTGGTCATTCACTCTGTCACTCGCTCACTCACTAACTAGGTCGTTCACTCAGTCACACGCACTCAATCACCAGGTCGTTCACTTACTGGCTATAGGTCGCTCATTCTATAACTAACTCACCCAGATCGCTCACTCTGTCACATCCACTCAATGACCAGGTGACGCTCTTACTCACTAGGTCTCCCCCCCCCTATTCTGTCACTAGTTTGCTCACTCATCAACACTTAACCACTCTTTCACTCACTCACTAGGTACTGTAGCATTTACTGACTCCTCACTTGGTCATTCTTCGCTCATTTTCTAGCTCACTGACTCGTTGTCGGTGGATTTTCCCAGCGGTGAATTTTCCGTCGATGAATTGTTGGTCGTTACTCACTCTTTCACTTGTTCACTCGATCATTCTTTCACTCATGTCAAAGTGATGTCGGTAAAGTCATGACTTTTCCATTGGGTGAATTATTGATCGGTGAATTTTCCGGACAGGAGTTAATAGAAATGAGAGAGGGAGAGAAAGAGAGAAAATGTTTCATAAAATAGAGCGAATATTAACATTATTTCTACGGCACGCTGGTGGGGAATTTTCCGTCGATGCATTGTTGGTTGTTGAATTTTTCTTCGATGAATTGCTGGTCGGTGAATTTTCCGTCGATGAATTGCTGGTCGGTGAATTTTCCGTCGATGAATTGCTGGTCGGTGAATTTTCCGTCGATGAATTGCTGGTCGGTGAATTTTCCGTCGATGAATTGTTGTTCGTTGACTTTTCCGTTGATGAATTGTTGGTCGCGGAGTTTTTCGTCGTTTGCCGGTCGGTGAATTTCCCGTCGATGAATTGTTTGTTGGTAAATTTTCTTAGCGGTGAATTTTCCGTAATCCCTATTAACTCTGTTTTACGAACTCGTTTTTCTTCAGCAATTTTTTTCCTGTTATTTTATTCTTCCAGCCGAATCAAAGCGAGTTCGTTGTAACCAAAAGTAAACTTCGTGTCGGACGTTCTACGTGCCTAGTACTACGTAAGGGGGGAAAACAGAGAAGGGGAGGGGGCAGACAGTTCACCAATTTCTCACTCATCACCGAACATAATAATCCACATTGGACTGTTGCGGTGTTAACCGTTAAGTTGAGCTGCGTTGGCGACGTAATTCGCCTTCTGTGCGTTATGATTGGATAAAGTGGTAGTGTGTGTTTGAGAAATTTTATGGTACATTAGCTTATATATTGAGATAAGACAATTTCCGGGTCGGGACTTAATCGAACTTACTGTTAACTGCTGTTCGTCTAATTTCCCTCTTCGCAATTTCAACGAAACAGAAAAGATTGTTCTTGGCTGTAAATGAAAGAAAACAAGATTCCAAAAGAAATTAATGTAGGAATTCTCTTACTAAGACAGAAATTGTCTAAACGTATGGGATCCAAAATCAAATATCAGCTAAATATCGTTTCTGCGGAAAGTGCCGAAAATATTTCAGAAAATCGAGATTTCCGCAACTCTCGAAAAAAAAAGTACTTGTTGCTTGGCTGAAGAAAATGAAAAGAGCTGAGGTGAAAATATTCCATTCGACAGAAGTTTTTTGAAGCAACAAGCGAAACTATTCGCCTCAAAGTTGTGCTTGGAGGATTTCAAAAAATCAGCTGGATGTCTGCAGAAATCCAAGAAAATGCACCTGACTTTTCGAAGTAAAGAGCAGTTGTGTGGATACAACTTTCTCCAGTGAATGGAGAGAAGGGAAGCTGAAATCATTAGTTTTTCCGAAATCAGCGCAAAATATAACGATAAAACATAGAAAAATGAGTGATTTTTATGGAAATTACCAAATAAAGGTGAATGAATCACTCGTTTTTTTATATTTCCCACATTTTTTTCGTCTCTCCGATTCACGAACTTTCGATTTTACGAACTAATTATCTAGTCCGTACGGATTTATAAAAATGAGCGTCGACAGTAATCTGAAGGATATAAAATATAACTTTATTTAATAGTCTATATATAATGGATATCTTCATATTAAGAAAGGGAATAATTTTTTTTTAATTTTTTATACGTTTTTTTTTTTTTTTTTGTGTTTATTTGCCATCAGGTTTGAGTTTTTCGTTGACTACTTCAGTTTGAGGCTCGTTAACGCTGCGATTCTCAGCGAAGTAAGTGTCCAAGCGTGTTGAATGCTTTGTACTCTTTTGGTTTGATATCCTCATTGGGTGTTTGTAGGTACAAATATACCGTAAACCGACGGATGCAAAATGTGTGAATACTGTTTTTTTTGTACTTCTTCTCCAAAATAGACCATGGCCAGCCGCTCTGTCTCAACGAAGAGATATAAGCAGATGGTCCAAGACCTGGTCCATGCTGGAAAAACATTTCGTGTACTGGAATCGTTTGATGTGTCCCATGACTTACACACGCAAGCCTATTCTCATTCGTGAAGTATATCATCCCTCTTATGTCAGAAAAATTAATGTGCAAATTTTCGTTTTTAGATTCATCTGCTGGTTGGATATTTTGCTGTCTAAGTTTTGCCAGAAACGCAAATATGTATCTCTATATAATCAAATATTGCAAAACATTTTAAGAAAACAATCTTCACAGAGTAAGTTGGGGTAGAGTACACATTCACACTTCATTTCCCAAGTTCTTATTTCCTCCAATAATTTGCACATTCCTGTTTCTGGGCATAAGGGGTAAGGGGTGATATGTTACATGCATAATAACCACTAAGGCAACAAAAAAAGTGTTAAAATGGACACCTTTTTTGGTCAGTTAGTGTACAGTGTTGTGTGGGGGAAATTAATTCACAGACAATTAATTCATACATAATTAGTTCACAGACTATTCATTGATATTACTGTATGGAAGAAATTCATGTGTTAGCAATCAATATTCTCGCAACAATAAATTTCTATCGACAAATAAAAATTTCCCGCACAGCAATGTTTAAGTTCAACAATGCAAAGTTTGATAAGGAAATATAAGCTTGGTCATAGCATTATTGAGATCATAGTATCATCTGATATACAAGTGATACAGTGAATTTGTGAGCGTGCTTTTTTAAGCGATCGAAGTCAATTGAACTTTGTTTTGTTGTTGCACTGAAGATGTGTATCTCTTTTTTGACAAGGCTTCTTACCTGCTGCAGAGGCAAACGCAGCTTGGCCTCTGATATGGACTGCGGCACCGTCGTACAAACGCCGCCAGAGAATAATATCGTCACACCGGATGAAAACAAAGACGATGAAAGACCTCATGAAGATGTCCAAGATGATACCGACTGCGCAATTCGGTTTGACCTGTCTCCAAGTGATGAAGTGGATGGACAACCAGAACGGGACGATGAAGAATCTCAAGAGGACATCGACTGCCGAATTCGAACTGATCCGTCTCCAAGTGAGATGGTGGTGGATGAGCAACCAGAGCGGGCCTATGAAGGACCGCAAGAAGATGTCCATGAAGACACCGACAGCCAAATTCGGACTGATCCGTCTGCAATTGATGGGGTAGATAAACTACCAGAGCAGGACGTCAAAATCAAAACTTTGAAACTCGTTCCTCCGGTGAATGGACTTATTTTCAAGATACCTCCACCACCGTACAATCCAAGAAAGGGTTCGAGACTCAAGTCATTAGCTGGACAGATAGTAGGAGATGCAAGAACCGAACACGAGACGGAGAAAGATGTCCCAGAGAAAAGACAGGTCGATTCATTGACCGATTCCGCACCGAGCAGAAACAGCTGCGAATTGCCCGAGTTGGTGCGCGACCTCGTGATCCAAGTCTGCGACAATGAAAGTAGGAAATCAGAGTTCGAACTCGCGAGACAAACTGACGAGTTCCTGATAGTAGAAAGTTTGCTGAATAGTATGGTGGACAGTGTCGTTCAGTCCCTCGAACTTGAAGAAAGTGATGCTTGACAAAATGATTTTGTTGAATTCATGCTGCTTGATTGAAGCTTCAGTTAAAAAGACTGGTATTTCGGACTCGGGAAGTAAGGCAAAAAAAAAAAGCCTCTCTTCCCACAAAATTTTTCCTCCTCACTGTGTCTACGCCTTGACGTGGCGAGGGGGCTTATTTGTACCTGTTCTTCAAGTTGGATGAACTATTTTGAGAGCCATTCTATGCTAGAAGGATAGGTACAAAACCAAGTGGACACAACAAACGTAAGTCGAATAAGCGGTTTTCTTCTTCGAAGCTAATGTCCGGTCTATCGCCATTGGGCACTTCAATCCTCTTTCAGCGATAAGGTAACGAACGAGCTTCATGTTTAACTAGGGTTAACAGACGCCCTCTTTTTTTATATATATATATATAATTTCAATCATCCTCCTACGTTTCAGAATTTCAACTTCTGCAATTTGATTATTTTACAGCTTAACTCGAGGAATTATTTTGTTTGAAAATTGTTGTTATTATTAACCGTATAAAAAGTTGTTTTCTCCAGTTACTTTCAATATGTTTAATTAGGAAGCTGTTTCGCAAAAACTGTGATAAAAGCTAGGTATAAATAAAAATATGTTTTTTCATAAATTGTAATTAATGCAGGTTAATTAACGAATATTTACGATATACAGGGTGGTTATAACTTAAGTTCTGAGTTCAAAACACTGTAAAAAGAAGAACCACTGGTCAGAATGACTTGAAAATTTGCATAAATACTTCTGAAGCAATGGAACTTTGTATGGCGAAGGAGGAGGAAAAACTTTAACGAAAACAAATTTTTTAATATTTCTAAAAAAAGTGTGTCCCTACTGCCGTCTCAACGGGATCATATTCCCAGGATAAAAGAAAAGAGGGCTTAGGCAACCCCCCTCTCAATCAGGGGCGTACGCAGGACCGACCTTTGGAAGGGCACAAAAGGTTTGGGGGGGCGGGGGGGTACAAAAATTGTTCTCCCGAGAAATTTTGAGTTATAAACCTCCAAAAAGCATTAAAATTCACAGACATAGGTTAAAATAGCATATGAAAGGTATTTTCCCACGCTATTTTCATATTTTTAAACCGAAATTTTCAACTTTTTTTAATTTTTGGTCGGATGGGGGGGGGGCGGCATGGTCCACCTATCCTCCCCCCCCCAATGCATAAGTCTCTGCTGTTAATATACAGGTCCCCGCATGGCCCCTACAAGGGGTTGGGGCTGGCAAGGCTCCAGCCCGGATCCCGAGATTATTCTCATAATTTTTGTTTTTCATACTACAAGTTCATAATAGGGGAGTCCGTGTGAAGAGTTTGACATAGGAGCCCACCAAAGATCACTGAAAAAGTGACAAAGTTCTGCGCGAATCATGAGGGCTAGAATAAATTTCAAAAGGCATCAAAATCTTTCTCGTAAAATGTAAAAATTTTATTATCATTTCCGCGCGATATATATCGATTGCAGTCACCAAGAAAATGAAATTCTTTTATCGCAGCATGCAGAGGCGCATTTGTGGTATTGTTGCCTGGGGAGTTAACGAATTTTGCCGCCTTTCTCCCATTCTAGTCTAATTTTCTTGAATAGGCCTACTCTGTCCTCGAATACCCCGGCCTGTGTTATGACCCGTTTGACCACCCCCCCCCCCCCCACACACACACACTCGCGTGTACGCCTGTGTCCCTAAAGTCACTCTTTTAGTCCCTCACAGGCTCCAACACTGTTTTGTCCACTCACATGATTGCACACAGTTTTGATCACTCATATACTTGCACACGCTCTAGGTCACTCACTGATCTAAGTCTCTCGTTTGGTCATTCTTCTACTCACTCAAGTTTTACAATGTTACAACGTCACACTACACGAAGAGGAAAAAGCGCCAATCGCGAGAGAAGAAGGCTGAACTTCGCTTCTAAAACGGGATTGAATGTGTTTCAGTTCATTCTCTGAAAGTGGAAACCCTCCCCTCTTTTCTTACTGGGGAAGAAATTTGCTTGAATTATAAAAAAAATTTAAATTTACTTTACTTCCGCGCGTAACTGGCCGTTAGAAAAGTGTCACGTCACAAAATTTCAAAACCTTATAATTCCTTTGATATTCGTCTGATCCTAAAACGAAGAACACTCCCCCCTGCCCCCATATTAGTTTTTCACAAGAAATCGCATGTAATTATTGGGCGGTCGAAAGTATCCGCCCCGTATAGTGGTTCTGTTTCGGCTGAGAAAAATTATTACGGTAGTGTTTTTTTTGTCAGTGCAGCGGTGCCATCTGTTATGAAAATTGTGAAAAAGTGGCATCACCAAGGTAGGGCACAGGCGCCCTCCTTTCTGTTTTTGAATCTGCTAACCGAATGCGTAACTAGTGTTGTTGTCAGTGATGGTAACCTCTTCCAGCAAAATTTCCCTTTTGACTAAATTTTTCCCAAGCATTCCGAAAAATGCGCTGCCATCTAGCGGGGAAAATATAAAATCAAGTATTTTACAATAGAAAAGTATTGCACTGCATTAATTTCTTTATTTTTTCAAAAAAATTGTTCTGTTTAATGAACTCTCAAAATTCCCACAAATGCTGAGTAATTTTCCACTTGGACAAATTTTTGGCCAATTTTTCCCACGAGTTACAATCACTTGTTGTTGTGAAGGGGGGTCAGTGCTGCCATCTATACTTCAAATTATAAGTAAAATAAATAAATATTTTTACCGTTGCTCGACATGGCGAGATCCCCTCTTTTTAACGGAAACATCGACTTGAGTTAGCGCCTAAAAGCTGTTCGTAGTGTTCTGAGAGCGATCGACGCCTATTTGAAAGGCTGTAGCCTGTGATCGAAACCCTCTCTTCTCAGCACTAAGAAGGAGTTGAATAGGTGATAGTGTGGACTGACAATCAGTGGCGTCGGAGCCGGGGGTGCTGTGGGTGCTGGAGCACCCACGAAAATTTGTAAAACAGGTCCGAGCACCCACAGAATTGATTCAGAAATCGAAATTTCCTATATGGAACTCAAGACGAGCACCCACAGGTTCGAAACACTTCCGACGCCCCTGCTGACAATAGAAATAAATAGAATCATGAAGCGTTCATGTGCATAGCCTGTCTCTATAAAATGTTCTTTCTTTCGTGCTCATATCCTTCCGATCCACGTAAAGTTTGGTTTTTTTGTTGAAGGATTTTATATCATTTTATCACGCACACGTTCATAATGGGCTTCCCTCTGCAATATCCACTTTTAGGTTCACATTTTTACGAGACATATTTGAGGACTCACACGAACAAATTTCAGAATGATGAACTTTATTGCTTAAGGGAAAATTTCACCGTTTAAAACTTTGTTGTACAGTACCCATAAAACCCAGGCGTTAGAAATATTGAAAACTCATAAAAGCTGTGCCACTATTCCCGTATATACGGAACGTCCTATAACATCAACCCACCCCCCCCCCTTTCCCGCCAACCCACGCCCTTGTGTTTCCGGAGTCTCATCTTTACTTGGCATTTGCCTGACACCGCTCTCTTCGTACTATCCACAGATTATCTATCTAACTTCCTTGACCCACTCATTCTCCCAACTTGCCTAGGCCAAGGAAATTAGATTATAATTGGTAATGGGTGGCGAAACCATAAATACGCTCTCACCCACTAGGGGGGTGACTTCACAACCTATAGGGTGCTCTTCTGATGATCGTGGGTGCAGGCAGTGCTCGTGACCAGAAAAAGGTCGAGGACCTCTGCCTAAAGACAACTGGGCGCATTTTCCGACAAGACGCGTGACAGATCGATAAAACTTTCCAGTGATTGTACTGATTGTTTTTCAGTGGTCGTAGTGACGGGCTAAGTCCCGAGTTCGAACCCCACCGGCTGAAGTTGATTTTCTGTGGTTCACAACTTAAAGCGCGAACGCAAGCCGATGTCCCCTTTAAAAAGTCTCGCCAGAGAGCAACAGACCTACAAACAGTAAACACTTCACTTCTGAAATATAGATGGCAGCACTGAAAAAAGATCAAACACAGCACTACATACGCACTCAGACTGTTAGGTACACACACACACACTTCCGGCACAAATCACTAGGTAGTAAATCGCTCATTGATGGTGATAGACCTGAGTTGTGCTCGGTTTGAAAGAAAGAAAGTGATTGTACTGGTGTCTGTGCGAAATGGGGGTTCTTGTGACATCTTCACAATCCCTGTATCCAGCACGCCAGTTTGCTCAGACACCAGTGCAATCGCTCGAAGGTTTTTGGATCCGGCGCAGGTGTTGTTAGATACTAATTCCGGTGTAGAATGTCCTGGGAGCCTGCAGGTTTCAGGCTTCCTGGGCATTCTCATCGGCAAGCATTATACATGAAATGCGTATCCTTGTTAATATGTATGACATACTGCGCATGAAATTCTAGCGGGCTCATCGTAGGTCAAAGTGACTGACGTCTGATCGGTTAGATAAAAAAGGACGTAGAGCAGTTGTTCTCAAAGTGTGCGTCGCGGTGAACTGTCGGTATTGATAAGCGTTGTTTCGGTGCATTCAAAACTACTGTCCTTTTTCTTTGTTGGGCTATTGCGCGGATAGATATTGACCAGAGTTGGGGAGCAGCCACAGATAACAAATGTTTGAGAACCACTGGCATAGAGGACACCTATCCTAGTAACACCAACAACACCACAACACGCGGTTTTTCCGCAATTAACGCTGTTCGTTCCCAAATTTCCTCCGTTTTTCGAATTCGAATATCTCAGTGAATATTGTACATGGAAACGCGGAATTTTCTTTGTTGACATCAGGAGAGGCAGGGCAACAACTTTCTCACTGGGTTTTGGGGACACGGGGATTGTATAAAAAGTTAATTTTTTAACAACCCCTTGCAACATGAATGACATATCTGAGTTCTACACATTATTTGGAAACTTTTTCTAACTTGAAGTATACCTCTAGGATCAACGGTTCGCCTGTAGAATGTCATATCCCCTATTTGCTATGCACCCTGTATATACGAGTTCAAATGACAGCGTCATCTGGCGGTTCAAATCCTGCGTTACGAAAATTGCTTGTTCAGATGGGTTGTTAACTTCTTAATGTTATTTCCATCCATGGGCCATGGGCTCTGAATCATCTTGAGTAAGCCTCTTAGTAAATACAGGGTGTCTCATAAATTGGTGAATAGTTTAAAAATTTATAAACATTGAAGAAATTGATGCCTTTGAATGCGGTTTGCGAAAAAGTTTTCAAGAGGGGGGAGGGGGGTTAGTGCAGAAAAAAAATTAGTTCAAGTATTTACTGATAGAGGGCACTGCACAAAACAAAATCACTCGAAATATGAGAGCCAGAGTCCCATAAAATGCAGGGAGTAGGATTAACAGCGCATCTCTGAATTTTCCTGCTACTGGTGCTTACATAAGGTTTTCATTGTGATGCTGACATTGGTGGATAAAGTCCCTATTTGTGAATCTGTATTACCTTAGCAACGAATCGCCAGCCGTATTTTGCGAACGTTCCGGACGAAGAAGAGAGTGAAGAAAAGTTCGGGTCCAATCGCTCCTGTCGGACTTTGTGCAGTGCGCTCTATCGACAAAAATGTGAACTATTTTTTTCAATACCAAAAAAAAAAAATCTCTCTCTCTCTCATCTTCGTGGGAATAACTTTTCCTGAAACCGCATTCAAATATACCAATTCCTTCAGTTATGAATTTTAAACTATTTACTATTTGCGAACTTATAGGACACCCTGTATATAGTTAAAGTTAATGAAAAGTCAACCCCTATAAGTTGCGTATATAATTCGCTTTAATATTATCAGTTGTTTCTGCTCCGTGAACCCCGAGATCGCCCTCCACAACACATGTATGTTCGGGGGGGAAAAAGCGTACTAGATTCGTACTTCAGTGAAGTTTATTATATGTTATACAATATATAAAAATTCTAAATACAAGGCTCTATACACAATGTGCCATATAAAAAAAGGAAAACAAATTCGTTACATAGTAACGGATACCAAATTTCCACGAGTCATGCTCATATATATATAACTAACGTTTACGTATAATAAGATAACACTCATCTACGCATGGTTATAACATGGAGTATAAACAGCCGAGGGATTAGTTGTATGAGCCGATAAAACTGGCTCGTAACCAAATTGGATACAGCGGTGGCATCGGAGGCTTTACAGAGACTCTCAATTGGAGGGTTTGAAACCTTTCAGAGGCTCACAAATATAAAGTAAAGGCTTTTCAGAGATTCTCAATCAAGTTTTTCAGAGGAAAACCTGAAATTAGAGACTTTTCTGATGAGGTTCTGAAATTAGAGGATTTTCTGAGGAGGATCTGAAATTAGAGACTTTTCTGAGGAGTATCTGAAATTAGAGGCTTTCCTGATGAGGTTCCGAAATTAGAGGCTTTTCTGATGAGGGTCTGAAATTAGAGGTTTTTCAGAGACACCCAATTACAAATTTTTCAGAGGAGGGCCTCCAAATAGAGACTTTTCAGAGGCTCCGAAATAGATGTTTTTCAGAGGCTCCCGATTGAAATCCTGAGGCTTTCCAATCATGATAATATCAAGGATCTACCTGTTTTTTTTTCAATGTAAAATCAATGGCCTTAAAAGGTATAAAAAAAATTGTATGACGATAAATATTGCAATGGATAAAATTTAGAATGCGTCAAATAAAATTTTGAAATCTTTCAGAATAATACGGGGAATCGAACGGAGGAGGAGGGGAGAAGAAGAACACTTTTTGGGTCAAGCACTCAAATCTCCGACAGGAGATCTGATGTTGAAAATTTAGCGTACTCTTTTGTTGCCTAATCTCCTCCTATTGTCCTGTTATCCAATTAGAACCAACTGACGGCTCCAGCACACCATCCGGTCGTATAACATGGACTAGGATTACTGGTTCCCAATGCCCACCACGTTAGTATCATCATCTCATTCCAATACCGCTTTCTCTCTTCAGAGAAACGTTGTAGCATATTGCAACGTTATCATGAAGACTAGACCGAACAGCCTTACGACGAACCGACTGTGACTGCACGCGTTGTTCGGGTGTTGTTTGGGCCACAGCTCGTAGAAGATGACGTACAGGATCGCCCCAGCGGCTAGAGAGTCAAGTATCCCTGCCGCCATGCACGACATGTCATTCATGTCTGAAAGCATCACTATAGCGATGCCTGTCGGTGACATGATGGAGAAGATGACCAAGCAGACCGTGGTCAGAATTATCTTGCTCTCACTGGAGAATGCGACGACCCCTGTGGCGAAAGACACAACGAACTTGGGTATTGCCGTGACGAGGAAGAGGCTCCAGGTCTCATCAGCAGTTTGTTGGAATCCTATGGTCAATCCTTCGATTATCGAGGGGATCGAAAGCGCCAGTACGATCATCACGCAGCCCAAGGAGATGGGAGACGTCGTGACGGGTGTCGATCCAGGCAATTCGCCCTCTGGTATATTCGGCAAGTGGGGTGGCACGGCAACTGGCCTCGTGGCTATGGTTATTCCGCCTTCACCGTGTATCAGTCGGCCGTGGCTGTCCTGTGTTGTCAAGGGTTGAGTCGATCCCAGTAGCGGCGCTGTTGGATCAACGGTGCCGTAGTTCGGTTGCGGATGCGATATGAAAGACGATTGTAGAATATCCGGTGGACTCAGTATTTGAGTTATTTCATCTGGCCTATATAATTAGGAATATTCACAGTTAGAAAACATGAAAGTATTGTATAAAATAGTGTATTTTATATGCAAGGGTTGTTTACAATAGTGGGGGCAATATTCGAAATACTGTATACAAAATCATAGGTCTCAAAAAGTGTTTTGGCGCCGGGTTCGCGAATTTGTTACGACGATCCTTTTAATGTATCAAATTCACACAAAACTATTGAATCTATAAAGTATATGACAGTACTAAATACCGCAGTGCGAATTTCACTGGAAAGTGCTCTCTATCGATTTCTTTTAATGTATAGGGTGTCCTGTAAGTGCTAGCGCGGCACCTATCTCATCCACCGTCCGTCGAAGAGGTATGATTAAATTTAAAAATCCTCAACAGGCGTTTAAAAAATTACCCTTTTCCCAGTTTTGAGAGTAAAAATACAGTGTGCAGCAAAATTAAAATTAATATGCAGTTCCCGTGTACCCTAAAACCCAGTAAGAGAATTTTTGTCCTGTCTCTCCTGATTACAACAAAAAAATTGCATGGTTCTAAGTGCAATATTCACTGAGATGCAAATTCAAAAAACACGGAGGAGATTTGGGAAATAACAGCGTTAAATGCGAAAAAAACGTTTTACCCGCATTTAACGCTGTTTTTTCCACACAAACTTCCTAGGTTTTTCGAATTCAAATATCTCTGTGAATATAGCACTTGGAAACATGGGATTTTTTTTTTTTTTTTTTTTTTTTTTGGCATCAGGAGGGAAAGGGCAACAACTTTCTAATTGAAAGTTGGAGTTGAAAGTTGGGGAACAGTATAAAATTTGGGTTTTATTTTTTGTTACACATTGTATTTTCACTCTCAAAACTGGTGCAGCGTAATTTTTTAACGCCTTTTGAGCATTTTTTTAAATTTGAAAACATACCTCTATGACGGACGGTTAATGAGATAAAAGCCGTGCAACTACTTACAGGACACCCTGTATAATTTTCGTTATACAATTATATACCCTGTATAACTGTAATCGTTTTCCTATTAAAAAGTAGCTATTTTCTCAAAATGGGGGCTACGGGAGAAAGCTCGGAAGGCCACATTTGGTCCTCGGGCCATGGGATGAAGACTCCTGGTTTACGCCAAGTGTTAGCTACATACTAACTCTGCCTCGAAGAGAGAGTAAATAGACTTCTCATTACATGCTCATGCGCTACAATTATAAGAATAAAGATTATCGTGAGAACTAGCGCTAGTACGCAGTACGTCACGACGTTTATGAAATATAACTGAACGCGTGAAGCACTGTCTGTTCTTCATTTCAATTCTCTCTGCAAACATCAGCAAAGGGAGGCAGTATACAGTGAACATACTGTCGACCGACCGACCGCCAGCACATATCACATGATTCCGCGCGCCTTCCTAGGGCAAGTCCATTCCACACTAATGGTTGTCTTCCTCACCTCCCGCTCAGCCTATACATAAAATTTCGCCAAACTCATACAAAAATAAACCAAATTATAACAACTGTTACGTCTGATCATCCCTCACATTACTGACATGGCTGAACAATTTTTTTCACGTGAATGTAAATTTCAGAATCATCCTTCTCTCACCGCAATACTGCAGCTTCCGAATCATGCAGTGACTTCAGGAATGTGAAGAAATGTTTCGCTGTGCGACTTGAACATGCGGCTGAAGAACACTGTCCTGGAATATATATAAATTACCTCAAATGTTCTGCCAGGGAGAAAAGGTTTAGAAACGCTGGCCTAACAGAGCGAAGAGGGTAGCCTAAGGCCTAAAAATGTCTTCAACTGTCCTAAAGCAAGTGCCACGAAAAGTTTTCTTCATCTTAATTAGCCAATTGAAGGCTTTTCACCCATCTTGGCTCTGTGTGTGTAAGGTTACGCAGATGCCCTGCAACCCGAGCCAGTTCTGGACATTTTTTTATGTGTAAGCAAACCACTGTGGTGGCCGAGTGGTCATAGTGACGGACTCGCATCGCGGGGATACGTGTTCGAACCCCCACCGTCGCCACAATAGTGGTCGACTGAAGTTGGTTTTCTGTGATACCCAACTTCGATTCACAAATGCGAGCCCATCTCCCTGTTTAAAAGTCTCGCCACAGAGAGTAACAGGCCTAAAAACGGTACAAACATTGAATCATCACACTTCACTTCTGCAATATAGATGGAAGCACTGAAAAACCAGACACAACACTAAATACGCACTCAGACTGTTAGGGGCCATTCAAGTATTACGTAAGCAGATTTTCAGCCATTTTGACCCCCCCTCCCCGTCAGCAAAAGTCAGCAAAACACTAACCCCCTCCCCCCGTCAGCAAAATTTCGTCAGCAGCTTAGAATATTACATATCTTCAAAAAGGGTGGTTGATGACGTAAGCAACCTTCAACCCCCCCCCTCCCTTGTCATCAAAAGTCAGCAAATCCGAAACCCCCTCCCTTCCCCCCTCGATGCTGACGTAATACTTGAATGACCCCCTTTGGTACTTACACTTCCGGCACAGCTCACTAGGCAGTAAATTGCTCATGGCAGTAGACCTGAGTTGTGCTCTGTTTGAAAGTAAGAAAAGAAAGTGTAAGCGAATAATGTTTTGCTGATTATAAATCACCCTAAGAAATCGCCCCATTGGTCCCTTCAGTTGGCGCCTTCTTCTGCCGCGTTGTCCGCAGGATTCAAAGTCCGGCCTTGTCCGCAAGCCTTTCGAAGTCATTGACGATACCAAAAAGCTGCATAACGTGTTTCACACGTCCGATTTCATCCAGCTCTCTGCTGCTTCTATTTCAAAATGTTTTGACCGTACCATATTAGACCGTTCGTTCATAATATTCTTAGTTCATATCAATCATTGTCCGTGAGCATGTAGAACAAAGGGCGAGTCAATTTGCTTTCGGGCAGGGCAGGTATGCAACTAACCGGAGGTACGAATTACATTGCAGAGTTGTTGCCACTATTAAAAAAATAACTACCGTGCTTTGGGGTCATTCAAGTATTACGTCAGCATCGAGGGGGTTTCGGATTTGCTGACTTTTGCTGACCGGGGAAGGGGGGGGGGTTTGAAGGTTGCTTACGTAATCAACCACCCTTTTTGAAGATATGTAATATTCTAAGCTGCTGACGAAATTTTGCTGACGGGGGGGAGGGAGGGGGTCAGTGTTTTGCTAACTTTGCTGACAAGGGGGGGGGGTCAAAAATGGCTAAAAATCTGCTTACGTAATACTTGAATGGCCCCTTTCATTAAAAAAACCGCATATCTCAAAACCAATACGAATTGAGTGACCCGGCATGGTAATCCTCGTAACTTTGTGCAGGAAAACATTTCCTTACGTACTTGTTCATTAGCAACCTCTTGGAGGCCATCAGAGCGCCGTCCCAGGTTGCGCTCCTCCGTCTCCTCTCAGACAGTGCCGCAGGGTGTGGCGTCACTGGCTTGTGCTTGTATAGTCTGTTACACTCGATGTTCCTCATGCTGCAGCTGCAGAATCGGTCGTGGATCTCCGAGCGGAGCTCATTCCTAGGCGGTTTCGAACGGTTCAGCAGAATCTGGAGGACGACGTGGACGATGTAAGCCAGGAAGAAACCGCAACCCATGGTGAATTCAGCCAACGGAAGACTGTGGTGGCTGTGGTGATGTCCGGAGGATTCTGGCGACGAGTGGGAATGGTGCCTGTGACCTTGTAAGAAATACCATATATAATGTCTTGGTATTGAAATACTTTTCAAATCGGTGATATCAGATAGACTCGTTTATGTTTCAAAGTTATATTTCAAAGCTCACCTGCGCTGTTTATCCCCGTGACGTTGATGTCTTCGATATCCGAGCCGGCGGTAATTTCGTCTCTGGCTTTCGGCAGCAGGTGCAAAAGTGCCAAACACAGGAAGATACCTCCTCCGAAGTTGACGAGGTACGAAGCAGCAGCATCAGTCCTTCCATTGCCTCTTCCTCGTCGGATGGTGGAAGATCCATACCGGAAGCAAAAGACAGGAAGGATCCCGAAGATGAAAGTTCCAATGAATAAAAGGATCAAAGACCACAGCTGGGCTACCTGCAATTCCATTACCGAGATCCAGCTGGAAATTAAAAAAAAAAAATTCATGTCATCATTTTTGTCACATCATGGTCATAATACTAAGACTAACTAAAATTATACCGAATTCTGAAACTCTTTTCTAGGAGTTTCTTGCACATTTTTCCTTCGCCCATGCCCCCCCCCCGTCTTATCCAGGGCCCCCATACCGTCATCCTGAAAGGGAATCACTTTTTTACTTACGAATTGGTTTTTGAGTAAATTTAAATGGAATAGAACATAATTTTATAATAACTAGTTTATAAACCTAATTTTGTAAATAAGGTTGATTTCCGGACCCCCTGGGCTTCTTTCTTTCAAACCGAACACAACCAGCACCTCCTTGAGACAGAAGGCCTCCGCACGCTGCTCGTTATGTCAGGCAAGTAGTCCATCCTCACTCAGAATGTCCAGAGAAAAAAAATGTGCTAGTATCCTCGTTGAACGGAGAAAGAAAAAGGTTGGGCACAGAGTTAGCGATTTCTATTCCTCTCACATCCAATCACCGTACGGTATTTGTGAGCCAACCTGGAAGATTCTACGTCAAAATAAGAGGAAACGAAGTAGGATGCTGTAGACGGACGAGGACGAGTCCGTCACTGTGACCACTCGACCACCACAGCGGCGAACCCCCCGTTCAGTGAGTTTCCCTCTTGT
This sequence comes from Pholcus phalangioides, assembly GCF_987345545.1. Lineage (NCBI taxonomy): Eukaryota > Metazoa > Arthropoda > Arachnida > Araneae > Pholcidae > Pholcus > Pholcus phalangioides. Next base: position 37,548,637 of record NW_028301596.1, on the reverse strand, counting down.
GGAAATTCTATGCAAAACCTCTCGACATCATGAGCCAACGGGATAAAGTAATATTCTGTGGCCCTGTAATTAGCTGGAAATAACAGCTTGGCTATCAACATACTTACACTCATCATTGTAACAGTTCCTGTTATGTAGGCTCCCAATGGACATGTGCCATAGGTAAGGGGACTTGGTTCTACGGACAGTTTGGCTGAATTCGGGAAGCATTCACACTTTTCTTGCCCCCCCCCCTCCTCCTCCCACTAAATTTTGAAAAATACGAGTAAATGTATTCTCTTAGTTTTGAACACCAGCGTATTTAGCAGCATATAATTTTTTGATAGGCGGCGTATCAAACAAGAACACTAATCCCCTTTCTTTCTCGAGAGCTATTTGTATAGAAGGATTGTTACCCTTTTTTTAGAAGCAGAGCTAGTCGATCTCTTAAAATGCTATCAAACTCGGTTTTAACGACCTCCAATGTGAAAGAGACTTCAGCTATAATTGGTAGTCACCCTAATCATAATAAATATGCATACAGGGTGATTCAGAAAAGAAAGAGGTCATCAGAAAGAAGGTCATCAAAGAATGCATGGTTTAACATGTTGCAACGTACTCCCGTACGTTACAACATAATGTGAAACGCGCGTGTTATAATGTGATAATGGCGCACTTTAGTAATACCGAAAAAGCAGACATGCATTTCATTTACGGAGCTAAAAACGGAAGTACCACAGAGGCAGCACGAATGTACGGTGAGCGTCCTTCCCCCCAGACGAACTCTGATGAAGTGGAACGAAATAAACAAGAGATACGTTGTGAAGAAAAAACGATGGGGGGGCCGCCACAGGTGGCAGGGGGCAGAACCTCTCCCCCCCCCCAGTAGTCTATAAATGCATTCTTCTCACATATTTGTTAAAAAAATCCTACGTTTATTCGATGAGTTTTTTGGGCATTGCGACTTGCAGGAGCCTTCTATTTCTTGCCATTGGTGATTTTTCAGCAATTTCAGTGATAGATGGCAACTTTACTTGCCTTTGATAATCTTTTCACTGTAATTGGCAAATTTACGTGCCTTTGACAATTTTTTGTTGTAATTTGCAAAAATTGCGGCCTTTTTACAATTCTTCTGTGTAATAATTGATGGTATTTCGTATTTTATTGAAAGAAATATGATCAGTCTGGGTATGCATGTGTGTGTACTGATATTTTTTTACCGGAAAACTTTTCACACGCCGGATAAAGGTTTGCGGAAAGTGTACTTTGCAAGTGTACTTTGAAAATGAACTAAAATTAAGATACATTTTACGTCGTGTACTATGGGGTACCGCATGTCCCCCCCCCCCCGGGGTCGGAGGTTCAGAAACACCCTGTCTTTTGTCATTATAACCGAGTTTGCCTGTATATGTCAGTTATCAATCATCTATACCAAATCGATCAACAGCGAGCTTCTCGAACCTAGCAATGGCGGAAAAACCCTGGAAAAACCCTCTTAGAGGAACTGAATATTCCTGTGTTTTTGTACATTTCTCTGCTTTGAGTATTTCTATGTGAAGTATTCATTAAAAGTAAAGCCTGTCTTAAGACTTTCATACGATTTTCTCGAAGATTCTCGGGGGGAATGTCAACACTCGCGCGAATCGTGTTTACTCTATATAGAATGTTCCCGACACTGTAAACATTCTCTCAAACTTAAACTGGAAAGATAAAAGCCGTTTTCTCTGGAAATTTCCAGCACCATGATGGAGACAAGACTCGTAAGAAAAAAAGAGATGTAGGTGCTTGACCGAACTAAAAAAACACATAGAGCGGGGAGATAGTGTGGGTGTTGGGATAGAATTTTCTAGAAATAAAAGCCACGAGGAAATGACCATCCAGGGCCCAAAATGTTTTTCTTTGCTTTGCATCTGCTTCTAGAAAGATGCGATAGCCTCGAGCTTATCTCGCACTATATAATCGACGTCCTCTCGGTTGTAATAAGACAAATTACTTTTTTTCCCCTTAGTTGATAAGGGGGCCCCAAAGTGCTAAGGGGGAAGAAAAAATTGCCGATGAGAGAGAAGCGTTTAGAGATAGCGTGTGTGTGTGTGCGCGCTATCTCCATGCAAGGGGTTGGAAGCTCGAGAATATGCTGATTGATGCGATGAGTAATTAGCGTAAATTATGTAAACATTTTCTGAAGGGGTTAGGGGAGTGTTTAATAGGTTACAGAGAGGATAGACCGCTTGTGTTTAAATGATTCGAAGATAGAAAGAATCAATTTCGATTCTTCAACGGGACTGAACGGTCAGGAAAGATCTAGCTTTTAAGGGTTCTTGACCTTTTTTCAGCTGCGACCTAAAATCCAACAACAGAATCAACTTCGAGACCCATCATCTGTTTTTAATTTGGGTATTTTTATTATAATATAACGTCTGTTTCTCTTATTAATATAACGCTCAATCATCCTGTGATGATTAGAACTTTTTTTTCCTTTTTTACGATCAAATTCTTTAAATGACGTATAGATGGCGTACGCACATATTCCAGTTTTTTTTTATATAATTTCTCCATTTTATGATGGGTTTGCTTGTAGTATTTTGTGTGGGAGGATGTATACACACACGTACAGGCCGTTCCGCTTAATCTCATAACGGATAAGCGGATTCTCCCCCATCCCCCGCTAAAGCGGATAAAATCCTTGGGCAAAAAAATTTCTCCCACAGAGACAATGTTAAAGTTCCGCCGCTTAATACGGTAATTTCAACTACTTTTACCAGCTTAATCGAACGTTTCACACGTCAACTGTTAACCCTTCCGCACGGTGATTGGATATTGGGCATAGAAATCACCAACTCTGTGCGCGATCGTTTCTTTTGCACACAACGATGGCACCTAGTACGTGCAGCGGATTTTTTTCCCTCTGAATATTCTGAATGAGGATGGTACTACTTGCGTGACGTAACGAGCAGTGTGCGGAGGCCTATCTCATGAAACATCTGGAATTGTAATAAATTAAAAGTATTCTTTTCCATCGTGGTCCACGTCTCCTGAGACGAACCAGCTTATATCCCCTAGGCCGAGAGAGAGGGGACCACGGTTGGTCTTAGGTATTGTTATCGAAATTAAATATAATTTTCATTTCATTTTTTATGTCTGATTTATTCGAGGAGCTATATTAATATTGATCTTTCATCAGTTTTCAATATGCAAACTATCCTAACGTTGTAAAATGGCAATTGAAAATTTTCCCGCATAATTGTATATCCCGCTTAATCGGATATTTTGTGCTGGAATCTTTGTTGTATATGGGATAACCGACTGTATATGAGATTGAGTAGTGATCTATTGTCTAGTTTCCTATCACTAGCATACATGTAGGTGATTTTTGGGTTCGAACTCAGATTTTGCATTCGTATCATTCATATTTACATGTACTGTAAAGCATCGATTATCCGAAACAACTGCAGACTGGGTGTGTTCGGATAACTGATTTTTCGGATAACCGATCCAGTGCCGTCTTAATGCCAATGTCCGACCGAAATTCAGACTTTTTCCGGCCCTTACTTATCGATCCTTATACATCCCTATATCGGTCCCTATGATTCGGGGTCATCACCGCATTGGCATTTTTTTGTTGTGTGCGTGATAATTATGGCCATTTATAATTAGCCATAGTTAACCGTAATGATTATGGTTAGTTATGGCAACCCTAACGATCAAAGGAATCTGAATATCGATATCTTAGTGATACATGTATAGAGATGTATATAGGATCGATACATGAGTTCCAGCGAAAGCCCGAATATCGGACATTGGTCTGGTCGACTGGGCTGGCTCCGTCGCGAATCGGCCAACACTTCGGGCTTTGGCAGTAACATATATATTTTTGCGTGTGATTGCATTGAATTTGAAATATCTGAGTTTGATTGCCATCTCTCTTTCACAGAAGAAAACTGAAAGAAACAAATTGATTTTTTTTTTACACTCCTGTAGTGAGGGAAGCATTTTTCCGATTATTCCCGCAACCGAAGCGTTAAACTAAAAAAAAATAAATAAATTTAGAAATAAGCTGCTAATCGTACACCCTTGCATTTTACAGGACTCTGATTTGGTTTGAAAGAACGAGGTGATGAAAATTCGCCTTTCTCTTTTCTTACGAAATTTATTTATAATATCATTGACAAGAGCAAATTTACTGTTGCAGTATTTTTAGATATTCCGAAGGCTTTTGACAATGTAAACCATTACATTCTTATTCAAAAATTTAAGTCGGCTGCTATTCGAGGTCATATATTAAACAGATTCACCTCATATTTACCACATAACATCAACTAAGAGTCAAAATACAGGATAATTTGAGTAATTATATCCAAATAAATAGAGGAGTCCCAAAAGGATACATATTGGGTCCTTTGCATTTCCTGATATTCATTAATGATCTATGTAATTTGGAGATTAAATGGTTCATAATCACTTGTGCCGATGATTCTGTATCGATGTATTCATATGATGATCTTAACCCTTTTAGCGGTTTTTTCCTTTAATTTTCCTGATCCGCATTATAACTGCCGCATTTGGAATCGCGATAACCTTCACAAATTGCCACTTACTTTGACGAAGAATTAGTTTTTCTTTCGATTTTTGCGAGCTGAAAACTACGCCCCCCCCCCCACCTTCACACACACAACAAGAAAATTTACTCCTCCCACATCTCGCTTACTATAATATATATCTATCTATATATATATAAATAAATATACTGAGCGTGCATTTCTTTACAGTGCTGAAAGAAGGGGGTTTGAGAAAAACACACAGTCATTTTTTTCTACCTCCTTCTCTTATCTAACCTTGAACAAGAGCTGATTCCACCCATTGGCATTTGATTGAGTGGAAGGAGGGGGGGGGGAAATGTATAATATGTTTTGCTGTAAAAACAACTTCAATGCGTTTTTAGAAGTCAAGATATTTCGAGGTATATGAAATATAGCAGATCAAGTTTGACGAGATACCTCGTGATTTCCACTGAAAGCGTTAAGAATCATAATAACCACGATTTGATATTAATTAAAAATGGTTCTATGGCTATGTTGATAATTTAAAACAAAATACATCAATTTAGATCTCATGCAAACTAATTTACATATCTTGGTCTTAAATTTCACACACTTGCTTGTGTGATTTGAAACCTGATTGTAATTGCGATTCAATTCACGACGTAAATAGTATTAAATACTTGGGTTCATAAATTTGGGCAGCTATTTAAAATGGAAATCCCACGTTCATGAATTACTTAAAAAGCCTCGTTTTGTTTCATATACAGTATATGATTTTTATGATATAATTAAGAAATTATCCTCTAATTTTCGAAAAGACTCGTATTATATATGCATGGTTTTATTCACTTATAAATTACGGTGCAAATATGTGGTTTTCCTGATTATTAAAAACTAATTTTTGGCCTTTATTCTCAATCCAAAAACGTTTTCAAAATCTTGTGAGTCGGGGTCAGTCTCATTCTTCTTCAATTCTTAGAAATCTTCGTATAATTTATCGTTTTCCTACTTTTAGGAAAGAAATTTTTTCTTAAATATTATTATTTAGCTCCGAAATTATATAATTTATTACCACTAGAAATACACACAATATACCCACACACACACACGCGGTATTTAAAAAAAAGCATTATTATACAAATACAACGCCACAACAGGCAAATTGCCCAACGAGGTGGCTGACTTAAGAACATCATGGATCCTCGAGCCATTTTTTGGAGGCCCCTACCTACTACTGCTACACCCCAAATGCAACCCCCCCCACGGAACCCCCCAACGAATCGGTACATGCGGGAATGTGCGTGTACGTGTAGTGCAACCTGACGTAAAGTTTGTTTCTGTGTAATGTTTGTTATGTGTAGTGCTGCCATCTGCCACCAGTTTTTTTCTTCTAACTATGAGTGAAGTGTTATGATTGAATGATTTATCGTTGTAGGACTGTTGCTCTCTGTGGCGAGACTTTTTAACGGGGAGATCGGCTCGCATTTGCGCCTTGAAGTTGGGAACCACAGAAAACCAACTTCAGCTGACCACCACTGTGGGGTTCGAACCCGGATCCTCACATCGCGAGTCCGTCACTATAACCACTCGACCACCACAGCGGCGTTCCGATCATTTTTTAGGAAAAATTAAACATGTCTGGACGTGGAAATGGAGGAAAAGTGAAGGGGAAGAGCAAGACCAGGTCTAGCCGTGCCGGTATACAATTTCCCGTCGGCCGTATCCACCGTCTCCTTCGAAAAGGCAACTACGCCGAGAGGGTAGGTGCCGGAGCTCCGGTATACCTGGCCGCCGTCCTGGAATAGGTATTCCAGGACGGCGGCCAGGTATACCGGCCGGAAATTGGCAGGAAATGCAGCGCGAGACAACAAGAAAACCAGGATCATTCCCAGACATCTGCAGCTGGCGATCAGGAACGACGAAGAGTTGAACAAGCTCTTGTCCGGAGTGACCATAGCTCAGGGAGGAGTGCTGCCCAACATCCAGGCAGTTTCTCGTCATACATTGTCGTGTGCGTCATACCGTCGTGTGCGCGGTGGAGGTTCGTCAGGATGGTCGGGAGTCTCCCTTCGCGGGGCGTGTTGGGGCGTTGTGGGCCGCGTCGGCGGGGCTGAGGGGGAGATTGCGCCCGCGGTGCTGTCCTGGCTTGTCGAGCGGTGATGTGCCCTGGGATTGGGGGTTTCGGGCCGGCTTGAGTTTTTTTCCGGCACGCCCACGATCTAACGATCAATGAGCTTATATCGCAAAAGCGACAGAGCCCGGGCGTGGTCGGTTCTATACTATACTGTACTACTACATTAAGAATTTTGTCCTTTTTTTTGTGTTGTGCGTGTAAGTTTTTCCTTTGTTTATTTTTATTAGGGCTAGGAATCGATTAAAATTTTTAACAGGTTAATCAAAAAAAAAAAATTTAATCGATTAATCGAATATTTTCAGATGCTACTCATTCATAGCAGACGTAGCTTAGGTAACTTTGTAATATTAGTTGACGCTATAAAAACATATTCTATTCATTTCACGAAACTACGAAACTATCCACTGAATGGCTGTAAATAAGTATATAAATAGATTAACAAATAATGAAGCTATATAATGTCGTCCCCCTTTGACAGAAACATGAATGTGCAAATTTGTAATACGTGAAAAAATGACATTTGAATATTTACTCTACCCATGTTACTCTATGGAAGTTGTTGTCCTAAACATTTTTAAAATGGGTTTCAATGGAGGGAATAACATATTTGCGCTTTTTTTGGCAAAGCTTAGCAAATAAGTGATGTATTGTGTGCGTATTTGCTTGTTTATTATACAGGGTGATTATAAAAAAACTATCCCGACATATGGGCCCCTAACTATCATACCATTCACAGAAACTGAATGAAATTTTGGCATAAGGTATTTTGATGTATGCGCTCAAGAATGATATGGAAAACAACAGTGTCACTCTAACAGTTACTGTTACAGTGAGAAAATTTCGAAAATATCAAATGGCAACACCAAGTGTTTTGTATTGGAATGTGATCTCCATTGTGAAAAACACTAAATAGCGTTCGAACGGCAACTGTAGCATGAAAATCACCGGCGGTAGATAGGCTAAAAGTGAGGACAACCAATAAGGACAGAGAAGCAGCATAAAATAAAGCATTTTATTGTGTTTCACAAATTTTCCACATGACCTTGTGGAGGACTAATCAGGCTGGGATCTCAGCCGAAGAAACGGTGTGACGAATGAAACGAACATTAATGCTCTGGTGCACGGCAAAGTCCTTTTTACTTTTTCCTTGCCTAGTTCCGGGGATTTTCGTGCTACAGGTGCCATTCCAACGCTATTTGGTGTTTTTCAGTATGGAGATCGCATTCCAATACAAAAAACTTGGTGTTGCCATTTGATATTTTCGAAATTTTCTCACTGTAACCGTAACTGTTGGAGTGACACTGTTTTTTTCCATATCATTCTTGAGCGCATACCTCAAAATACCTTATGCCAAAATTTCATTCAGTTTCTGTGAATGGTATGACAGTTAGGGGCCTATACGTTGGGATAGTTTTTTTATAATCACCCCGTATATTGGTATTTGTGCATCATATCCTTAAATTTGTGTATTATTTTTGTAAGAGTTATGTTCAACTATAAGAGAATTTCTTAAAGGTTATATGTTATTATGCTTATGCTTCACCGCGTGTACTTCTCAGTATCGTATTTTCAATAATTGTTCCATTCATTTTTGTTTTTTGTTGTAGTTTTTTTTTTTTGTATTTTGTATTTTGTTGTATTCCCCTTCTGTGTATTTGTATTTTGTATTTCTTTTCTCTTGCCCATCTTTATAATTGAGCAATGCTTGCCTGTTGAGATGTGGATAAATAAATAAATATGTTTATGTTTGTGAAATAATTAAAAAAAATTCATTCTTCATTAATTTTCTCATTAATTTTAGAATGATTTTTAATTCGTTATAGAATAATTTTCCATTAGAGCTGTTAGCGCAATCAATTTTTCAGCTATTTTTTGGACCTTTATAATACCTCAGTTTTTAGTTTGTTTTTTTTAACTTCCTTCCATAAATTATAAATGCCTTTTTAGTGCCTATTTTAAGCATTTTTAGTGCCTTTCTGGCTGTTTAAATTACGACCATTTTTAGTGTTCCTAGCTCTATACTTAATGAGAAGTTAGCTTTATTATACTTCTAGCTCTAATATAATGAGAAGAGCTTCATCCTCTCTAAAAATGGCAAGAAACAAAATATAATGGCTCATCATCGAAAGCGGTAATGTGGAAAAAGTTATCTGGTGTAATCGACGGCGGTGAAATAATTGTGTTCCGAAAAATAAATCAGTTCGTTTAAAAGTGGGACGTATGGTCAAAGACATGAATTCCTAAAGGAAGTGGGATTCCAGAGACCTCCAGGCCAAAGCCCATTCAGCCTCCCACCAGAGTCGTCTTTCGGGGCGGCACAAGCACAGGAGGCTTTGCACTCGAGCGGCAGTTGAACTCGACTGTGTAGTACATTATGATCCAGCGCACACAATCGGGTTATAAATATTTTCCTCTCATAGAATTGATTCATAACCATCTTATCCAGAAATGGGGAGAAGCTATTCTACAGGTAAATCCCGGAATAATGTGCAATGGAGAATTGATCCGCATTATACGAACCAGACATCGCTTCGAAACCTCATCAATAATAATAATAATGCAGAACTTGTGAGAGAGAACTCGAAGATAACGCCAATTCTATTCAGAATCTATCGCTCGACCACAATAAAAGAGGCTCGGGATCTTATTTTCCCGTCCACATCATATTTAGAATTACATAGTGTAATCCGGGACATTTCAAAAATATTCTCAACTCCGAGATTATGAATATTATTATTCAATGTCGGTGTTAGTAGTGATAGTGTTGTAGAGAGACATTCATTTTTCCTTTTGATATGTATATGTCACTGCGCCATGGGCGGAGATACGGGGAGGCGTGTGGGGGGGACATTGCCCCCCCCCACCCAGCATCAAGGGTGAAGTCGACTGATCTAATGCATATATGTATAGATGAATTGGCATCATCATCATCGTGCCCCCCCCAGCAATAATGACCGTGCCCCCCCAGACTCCCAAGTCTCCGCCTATGCATTGCGCTAAAGTCCAAAATTTGCCAGTCCGTGAAGTGCCGGCCATATCGCGAATTGGCGAATTTTGTTGTAAATTTCCCGAATTTTGGTCTTTGGCCAGTCAGTTCGCGAAGTGGCCGTAGATCCTTGGCCAAAGTCCGATAACAAAACTCATGATTCGGGGTCATCACAAAGTTTGCCTATTTTTTCGTGGTGACTATGGCCACGTTAGCTATGGCAACCCATCAAACTGCTGTCCCGATGCGGTAATCATTTATTTTCTCCAAAATTTGGCAAAAGAACTATCTGTTTATTTCATTGTTTTAGTAGTTCAGTTTTTTCCTCTCAAATTTCTCTTTTTCTCTCTCTCTCTCTCTCTCTGTCTTTCGTCACATGGAGCTAGCCCAATACAGCTACTATATGTAGCCACAAATCACAAATTGGCGATGAAAAAAATGAATTTGGCGCCTACCGGACAGTCTTACATCAGCTCATCGAACATTGGCCAGGGAGATCTCCGGCCACTTCGAAAGATCGAATCATTTCTGAAAATAGGACCTTGGCCAAAACTCTCGGCCAGTCCGAAAAGCACTTTGGGCTTTGGCAGTAACGTATACAATGCTACAACCGGTATTTTAGCACATGAAATTCACACTTATGTGCAGTGTGAAAAATGAGCAATTTTCTGGTATCGTATCACATATTGTTCGTTTTCGTGCTGCACGCCGGTTTATAAATCCAACAGTTAGTTTTTGTTAGAGAATAGTTCCTAATCCTTCAAGAATTATTACAGGTTCTATAGTTTCGCCTTTATCTGTTAGGTGGCAGCTGGTGTGACAGCTCAAAGGTGTTTCTCGCATACATAACAATAGAGTATAAATATATAAGAAATGCTGTATAACACAAAACAAGTCAAAATTTTAAGGTAATTTTTCTCGTATTATTGCCAGTTGGCGAAAATTTTCACTTAATTTCACTGGTATTAAAAGTTTGAAGAATACTTTCTTCGCTGATTTGAAAATGTCTCGTATGTACTTTGGGTATCTCTCAGTTGCAATAGCCTCTCTGTTCTTGAGTCGCGGGCTGCTTAAGTGCTATGGAACTATGCCGCGGGTCACTCAAGTGATCTGTAAATGTGTCGTGACTTACTTAAGCGATCTGGGAATGTGCCGTGGGCTCCTTAAGTCATAAGGATATGAGAATCGGGAATTGCTCAAGTGATCTATTACTGTGATACACGTCATAAGTGATGTGGAAAAACACCGCTGGAAGCTCAAGTGCTCTGGAACTGCGTCACACGTCACTCAAATGCTCTGAAACCGGGCCACGTGTCACTCAAGAGCTCCAGAACTGTGCCACACGTTACTCAAGTAATCTGTATATATGTCACACGATTCACTTAAGTCAGTGTGCTACTGGGTTTGATCATTTTTGACGCACCACGGTCATTTTTTGCACACGAAGTCTAATTAGACCGGGACCTACAACTTATTGCCGATTCCGAACGGCAGGCTTGTTTTTTTTTTATACTCATCGAGAGGTTGGTGCGCTAACCCCTCGACGGGGGACTCCCTGCCGTAGCAGTTTTTTGCTGCGGTCAAATCGCCGTCTTTTGTTGTACCCCTGTGTCAGGAGTGTTTTCAGACAAGGACGAACTGGGTATCGAACTCGCGACACCTCTAAACATCCTTTGGTACTTTAGGCGAGCATCTTATCGACCGGGCTACCGCGCTCCGTGTGCTACTGGGCTACTTGAGCGATGTGGAACTGCAGCACGGGCCATTTCAGTGATCTCTAAATGTTCTGCGGATCACTTAAGGCAGGGGTGGCCAACAGCTGGCCCGCTGGCCGCATCCGGCCCGTGAAGTGATTTTGTGCGGCCCACGACAAGGTAAAAGTACTGTGAGAAAAATTACATTTGTGAAGATTATTTGAACTATTGGTTCCAACAGCAGATTTCTTGATTAACAAACTGCTTACAAGCTTCATATTTATAGTGGCGACATTAATTTAATAACTATAACTAATTAATTCAATTAATAATGTAGCGGCTTATACACCGAAGTTGCACAACTGATGCGGCCCCCGACTCTATAGCCGACCATTATGTCGGCCTTTTGAACAGAAAGAAGTTCCCCCTCCCCCTTGGATCTGGAAATGTGTCGTGGGCTTCTTCAGTGCTACGTAACTGTGCCGCGGGTCACTCAAGTGACCTGTAAATATTCCGCGACTCACTTAAGTGATCTGGGAATGTACCAGGGCCACTTAAGTAGCGAGGATATGTGTCGGGGGCCACTTGAGTGATCTATAACTGCGCCACGAGTAACTTGAGTGATGTGGAACTGCACCGCGGGCAGCTCAAGTGCTATGGAATTGTGCCACACGCCACTTAAATATTATATATTTAATATTACTTAATAAATAATATAAAAACAAATAAAAAAACCACTTAAATAAATAAAATCGCAATTCACTTAAATGATTTGTATATGCACCGCGGATCACTTAAGTAATCTGGAAATGTGTCGCAGGCAGCTTAAATGCTCTAGAACAACTGCTCCATGGGTCACGCAAGTGATCCACGGAGCAGTTCCTTGTAAATATGTGGCTGGTTACTTGAGTACTCTGTAAATGTGTCGTTTAGCTAATTTTTACAAAATTAGCTTTGAGGTCGAAAGCCATATCAGATGACTCCAAGGGCCACGTTTGGCCTACAGGCCATAGGTTTAGCACTTTCGAACTACATATTAAATGTAAATACATGACCTTTAAATTATTGCAAAATAAAATTGATATGAAACCCCCTACGACGGCATTTTAGAGCCCCGTGCTATCGCGGAAAATGAGTATCAGACGCGGTATCGATGATCGGGGATGAAATCATTGCTGTGTGATGTTTTTGTTTTGTTTTTTTTACAGATAAGGAACGTGGCGCTAATGAAACAAAAAAAAAAAGGTGGGTTGGAAGCTGCTGTTTTTAATGGATTTTAAATGTGATGCCAGAACAGAGAAAAACCCCGTTATAATGTTCGTTTTCCCCTAGACTGTACAGTGTGCATAAAGGGGTGCTCAATCTTTGAAAGAGTGCGGGCCACTTCTTCGGTTCGGAAACGTGTCGCGGGCCACATAAGGGAGGATGTGTGGAGGGGGGAATTGTGGGTGGGGTCCTACTGCTGGTTGGATTGTGGCTGTCTGGCCTGGTGCGGTTGGTTTGCCGGGCTTGGATGTTGTCGGATTTCTCCACGGTAGCCCACGTCTCCTGAGATGAACCAGCTTATACGCTATCCCCCTGGGGGGGGGGGCCGAGCGCCCCATTGATCTAAAGGGCCACATAAGTGATATGTAAATGTGCCACGGGTCAATTAAATCACCTGGAAATGTGCCGCGGGTCAATCAAGTCATCTGGAAATATGCCGCGGGTCACTTAAATGGTCTGGAAATGTGCCGTGTGTCAGTTACGTGAGGTAAGAAAGCTCCGCGAGCCACCTAAAACAGGCTACTTAATTGATTTGCAAATGTGTTGCGAATCATCTAAGTGGTCTGGAAATGTGCCGTGTGGGGGGGGGGGTCACTTAAGGGTGAGTTAAGCATGTATCGCGAGCCACTTAAATAATCTAAAAAACTGCCCCAGGTCACTTGATTGATTTGATTTTGCGACACTGTATTTTCACTCTGGTACATGGTAATATTTGAAGGCCTTTTAAGCATTTTATAAATTGGATTCATACCCCTACGGGTGATGAGATTAAGGCCGCATTAGTACTTACGGGACACCTTGTATAAAACACTCTTTCGGTGACAACGCACCTGGTCTGAAACTTTCAATTAATTTCAACTCATGGCTGAAAGCATTGGCAGAGATACGGGGGGAAGTGGGGGACATTGCCCCCCCCCCCATAGTCAAAGGTGGAGTCGACTGATCTAATGCATATATGCATATATGAATTGGCATCATCATCATCGTACCCCCCCCCCCAGCAATAATGACCGTGCCCCCCCCCTTAGACATCCAAGTCTATCTCCACCTATGGCTTAATTTCAACTCATGGCTGTTTCAAGTTGTTTTCTTGCCTCCAAACTCATTTCCTTCGAAGAGCAAAGGTGTTATCGAAACATTCAAAAACGTTCAACCCGTGATATTCACCTAATGTCTATTCTTCTGGCTTTCACAAATTTTAGGATAATGCAATCTTTTTTTTACTGGACCGCATTGCAATCACAATGCAAGTTGGATTTTTATGAAGCCATAGAAGAGCACCATAGCATTGCAGTCATAGTAAGAAACGAAAAGACGGGTGTTCTCTATCAAAAATGTGGTACCAAGTAACTGATGCATTTATATGCATTTCTATGGGAATTGTACCCCCGACTTACGCGAATTAGACTTACGTGGTTGTCATCAGTTCTACGTGTCGCCTAAAGGTTCGGGGTGTTACTGTATATAGTGGTTGATGTGTATTAACAGTTGTCGTGTTGGGTCCAATATATTACTGTATTAAGAGGACTCGATACCTTTTTCATGGTGAAACACTAGGCTGTCATAGAAATATCATTAAAAGGGTCGTTTATGTATTATGTCAGCATCGATGGGGGAGGGAGTTTCCAATTTGCTGGCTTTTGATGACGGGGGGGGGGGGGAAAGGAGAGTTTGGACGATGTTTACATCATCAACCACCCTTTATAAAAAATATGAAATATTCTTAATGGCATGTCTTACTCGGTGTGCTAAAAACAAGAAAACCTTCCGCTAGTTTGTGGGCACCTGAACTAACATTCTACCTATTGATAAGTCCCCTACAGAGCAATTTTAGTGATCTCTAAATGTTTCGCGGATCCAAGTGCTCTGGAACTGTGCCACGCATCACTGAAGTGACCCGCAATTTTCATTTAAGTAATCTGGGAATGTGCCGCGGGTAACTTGAGTGATGTAGAACCGCACTGGAGGCCGCTTAAGTACTCTAAAACTGCCACGTCCCTCAAGGTATCTTTAAATGTGCCACGGATCGCTAAAGTGTTCTGGAACAGTGTCGCAGGTCAATTCAATGATCTCTGAATGTGCCACAGGCCTACTTGAGTGATCTGAAAATTTACCACGGGCCGCTTAAATGTTCTGGAATAGTGCCACAAGTCACTTGGGCGATCTGTAAATGTGCCGCTTGGCTCATTTTTACAAAATTAGGTTTTGGGGGGGGGGCAGGCCACATTTGGTCCGCGGGCCAAGGGTATATGGCTTTGAGGGTGAGGGTAGGTCACAATGAATTTCTGAAGAAATTGTTGAGTTCTTAGCCTTCAAATAGAATTTAAATTAACAGAAATTGATTTTAATAACATAAAAATATTTTCTTTCGAAATTTTTAAAAAGTATATTTTGCACTAAAAAAATTTTTTTTGATCGTCCGGGGGTGGGAACACGAGCCCCCAGATGCCCCCCCCTCCCCCGCTCGCGTACGTCTCTGATCCCACCAACATGCGTTAGGAGGTAGGGGGCAGAGCTGACGAAATTCTGCTGACAAATGGGGAGGGTCACAAATGGCTAAAAACTTGCTGGCATAATACTTAAATGGTCCCCAAAATAGTGTTTAGCCATTGATTTTTTTTCAAATTTTTTATACTTGTTCTTGATTGTATGTGCTACTATGCTGTGCTGGTAAAAAGTTTTTTTATATCTTAGATTAGTGCCGTAACTCGCCATTCCTGTAAAAGAATTTGCATTTAGGCTCCTTCTGGGCATTTAGGCTCCCCTCGCCCTCCAAGTGGGCCCTGTGCGTGTGCACCTGTTGCACCTGCCTAGTTCAGGCACTGTCTTAATGTTTAAAGTTTGTAAAAAGTTTGAAATAAATCTACGGTTAAATACTATTTTTAATGGTATTTCTATAGTGTGCTTCACCATGTTAAAGTTATCAAGTCCCCTTATGCGGGGAAAAAGTGCTGAACTTATTCGATTAAGCGGAGAGCTTTAACTTTAACATTGTTTTCGTGAGACAAATTATGATAAAAGGAGATTTTGTTTGAATAAGTGGGAGGCCGACTTTGTACTTCACGCCCTCCCCCAATCCTTCAATTTCACTGGACCGCAAAATTGTTCGACTTCAGTCGATTCCCGTTTTAACGAATACCGTTACAGCGAAAATATCGTTTTAACGAAAACTTCTCTAATTTCCCCAGACAAGTTGACATGGGAATAATGGAAAAAAATTCTGGAATTCCTTTATAACGAATTGATTTCTCTGGTCTCTTGAAGTTCGTTATAGCGGGATTCGACTGTATTTTCACAGTCCCGCAAGTGTAAAGGGGTTGAAGCACACTGACCTAGTGCATCTCAAGTACAATTTCTTGACTCTACAAGAAGAAGCTACCAAATCAGCCCAACAATGTTGGAATCTTTATCGTACCACAATCTACATTTCAGTGTTGAACTATTTTCTATGAGAATTCGAATTGTGATGGACTTTCGGAACATCCATGGGGGACTCTATTGAAATATTTCTCACCATGTGATTTGATCACGTTTCGTTACCCTTTTAGTCAAATATTACATAATGACATCATAAGTATTTATCGATGAGAAAAAAAAAAAGACATTTCGTGTGAAATTGATATCAACATGTGAGACATGATTAAAAAAGAAATACTTACTTTTGATCGATTATACGGCAAAGAAGAAAAATCACTTGACATCAAACGGGGAGAATTCTCGATACGAACGAATCAACGATCATCAATCAAAATACGAAAGATCCTCACTGTTTCCGAATCACAAAGTCAGATGCCGACACGATGCGTTGTTGTTGTTTTTTTTTTTTCCTGCCCAAGGTTGGGACTCGATCGATCACGTGATCAGGAGAAAGTCCACTTCAAGTCCTTATCGTCACGAGAATCGAGTAGTGAAACCGAACGCTCTTCATTAACGACCCTTTTTTGGTTTGTTTGTTTGTTAATTCCTGTATAATCAAAAAAAAAAAGAAGAGTTGATTATTTATTGATTAAATATTTGGATTTTTCTTCACCTTTTTTTTTTATCATTTAGGCCTTGGACTGGCGATGGTCAAGTGTAGTAGTTTGTTGCGAAAATTTCGTCATTTTTCGTTTTGTTTATATTTTTTTCACTTTTTCACTTGTCCATCTTTGATCTTGAACCCAATGTTGGGAGTACATTTGGTTGGGTTAATTAAAATTCATCCACACAAAGACAAACGGGGGCGGGGGAATAGTCTGCTCTGGAATTCTCATGCAATAGAAGGTTACTAGACTGTCTCGTATTTCTATTAAAATGTCACAGTTTAATGGGACTCCCGAAATTATAAGGGAGAGGCAATTACCCAAATGAAATTCTAAATCATTGACTACAGCTTATATACATGTGAGCGAATAAAAAAATTGAAACTTGCCAAAAGCAATTGAAACAGAAAAAAGATATGCATTCATTCAGTATACTTATTGATTTTCACTGATTTTATCGCTTGAAACCAGTAGTTCGAAAACACTATTGACATTAATACTCTCTTACCTCAATGATTATTTTGCTCATGCCTTCCAACTCCAGAATTTTACGATCGAATACTTACTCGCAGCTTGCTTGCCATAGTGATGATACACCAGCATACGTATATTTCCCCATTGATCATAAATCCGGCTTCCTTGCCGTTAGTGAGTGATCAAATACCCATCTTCCATGCACCCCCCCTCCCCTGCTCTGACTTCTCTTCAAACTGTGAGAAAATCTTTTGCTTTTCTTGCTACCTTGCCTTCCCCTCCCCCTATTGATCTTGAATCGGCTTCCTTGCTAAATTATCAAATATTATCCTTCGTAACACCTTTACTCTTAGTGCCCATAAATCCGGCTTTCTTACCCTAGTGATGAAATGATCAAATTTCCAGCTCCCCCCCCCCCCATTGATCATAAATCTGTTTTCCTTGCCTTAGTGATCAAATACCCAGCTCCCTTGCCACCTTGCGATCAAATACCCAGCTCTCTTGCCACCTTGCGATCAAATATCCAGTTCACTTGCCCCCAGTGATAAAATAAACTCCCAACTCCTTACCCTAGTAATCAAATATCCAGCTCCCTTCTTCTCCCCCATCGATCATAAATCCGTCTTCCTTGCCTTAGTGATCAAATACCCAGCTTACTTGCCCCCAGTGATAAAATAAACTCCCAATTCCCTTGCCCTAGTGATCAAATGCCCTGTTCCCTTGCCCCCATTGATCATAAATCCGGCTTCCTTGTCCTAGTGATAAAATACCGAACTCCCTTGCCCTAGTGATCAAATTCCCAATTCCCTTGCGCCCCCCCCCCTCCCCCATTCATCATATCCGGCTTCCTTTGCTCTCATTATCAAAAAAATGCAGGGTTGATAATGCAAGTGGTGTGAGTCAAGATTTGGTTCATGTGTACTTAGTCACATAAAATACGTAAAATAACGGTACTTTCAAACCAACAATGATTTTATTTCGAGATTTATGTCAGATATTTTTGTTTTTATTCAATAGGTGGCAGCAGGGGTCCTAGTTTTGCGGTGTTCCCCGCATTTATAATAGCAAAGTATATATATTTGCTGCCCAAGTCTAGTTCTACCATAAATCGGTTTTGAATCTATAAGCGACGTGAATTGTGACGTGAACTTCTTTTCCGACGCCAATAGCGGGAAAAATTGTAATTAGCGGTTTGACTAATTTTACATTTTTAATTGATGACCACATTCCTTTTGAATTTTCACATTTCTTTCAAAATTACTCTATTTAAATTTGTTTTTAATTATATCAATTTCGATACTTTTTTATATGAATGAAATGAATTTGTTTCAGACCCTGAAACATACACACAAACGTGTGGGTTGTTTTTTCCCACTGTAGAATTTTTTCTTTTGACCTCAGGGAGTCAAGCTCTGACTTGAAGGATTGTGTTAATTTTGAGTTAGAAATAAAGAACACATGAGAACTTTGGGGGGGGGGGCCTTTCATCAGAAGGCAGCACTTAAAGTTGAAAACTTTCAGAGAGTTTTTGAGATTTCTTCCAGGATATGCCTCCAGGAAAAGGGTGATTTAATGCATAAAAAGTTTGTTTAGCAGTAAACTTCCGGAAAAGATTGTACTTGAAGATGAATATACTCTGCATCATCTCGGCTGGAAAAAAAAATTTGAGTGAAGTGCAAATTTTTTTCACAGAAACAATAATTAAAAAAATTTTGAAAAATAAATATTTACAGACATTTATGTTTTTAATTCATTTTTTGAGTATTAAAAATGCAAAAACATTTTGAAAATTCCAAAAAAATGAATGCTCGGGTAAATGAGAAACCGGGTCACATTCACGTCTTGAAATTCGAAAACTGCAGAGAACCAACTTCAGCCGACTACCACTGTACGTCAACAGGGTTTGAACTGGACCCTCACGATAAGAGAGCAGCACGATGTCCATACGACCGCATAGCAGCTTTCTAAATACAGAGCGATTCGGAAAAGATGGGAAAAACTTTAAGAGGTGATAGTACTCCATTTGATCACTTTCATCGCACCACGGTCATTTTCTGCACACGAGGGCTAATTAGACCGGGACCTACAATTTATTCCTGATTTCGAACGGCAGTCTTTTTTATGTTCATCGAGAGGTTGGTGCGCTAAACCCCTCGACGCGGGACTCCCTGCGGCAGAAATTTTTTTTTTTTCTGTGGTCATGTCGCCCTGTTGTACCCCTGTGTCAGAAAAGTTTTCTGAGAAGGACGAACCGGGTAATGAACTCCCTTATCGACCTGGACTACCGCGCCTAAGTGAAAGTACACACCAATACAAACAATTGTCATCAGAGAATGCATGGTCTCGCATGAAACGCAAACGCATTAGCGCGTTTCGAAACGGCCGCTCCGGAAACGTTAAAACAGCATTAGTGTTGAAATTTATCGGAAGAAAAAGAACACCATGCATACAAATGTAACTTGGGGAAGAAAAAGAAACCGTATGCAAATCTTTGTCACAGTGAATCAAAAGCGCGGATGACAGCCCTGTGAAGTTATGCCAGCGTGCAACCGTTCCAACAGTTTTAACGTACGGGACAATGGCGCACTTTATTAATACTGAAAAAAAGCAGACATGTGCATTTCATTTACGGAGATGCAAACGGAAGTACCACACAAGCAGCACGAATGTACGGTGAGCGTTTGCCCCCACAGGCGGTTACCCAGTCCGAAAAACATATGCGCGCTTGCATCGGCAGCTGTGCGAAACGGATTCCTTTCTTGCTTCCCGGTCTGATGCAGGTCGTACAAGTACTGCCAGAACAGCAAGTGTGGAAGACAAGATTCTGGAGATGGTGGCAGTTCCGCCAACAAATTGCGCCATTATTCCGTACGTTACAACTGTTAGAACGGTTCCACGCTGGAATAACTTCACCTGGCTGGCGTGCGAGCCTTTTATTCACTGTGACGGAGATTTACATACGGTTAATACTTCTTCCCCAGGTTGTATTTGCGTAAATGGCGTTATTTTTCTCTCGCCGAATTTCAACAGGAATGCCGTTTCAACGTTTGCTGAGCGGCAGTTTCGAAACGCGATAGAGCGTTTGCGTTTCATGTTAGGGGTCATTCAAGTATTACGTCAGCTTCGGGGCGGGGAGAGGTTTCGGATTTGCTGGCTTTTGATGACAAGGGGGGGAGGGAGGGAGGTGGGGACGAAGGTTGCTTACGTCATCAACCACCCCTTTTTGAAGATATGAAATATTCTAAGCGGCTAACGAAATTTCGCTGAGGGGGGGGGTCAGTGTTTTGCTGACTTTTGCTGACGGGGGGGGGGAGGATGTCAAAAATGGCTGAAAATTTGCTTACGTAATGAATGGCCCCTTAGACCATGCATTCGTTGATGGAAATTGTTTGTATTGGTGTGTACTATCACCTCTTAAAGTTTTTTCCCATCTTTTCTGAACCACCCTGTATACAGGCATTAAATCGAACGCTGATTTCTATCACATCAACGGGAACCATCGACGTAAGAATGTGCAACCGAATTTGCATTAAAAAAAACGAAATAATTAATTTCCAAACGCAATTTCAATAATTTTGTCTCATTATCATGAACGTTAATAAAAAAAGTGCAATTCTTGAGATTCTACGATAATAAATAACCGAAAAAATCCTTAAAACAATCTAGTTTTCTTTTTCAGAAAGAAATAATTTGTTCTTCAATTAGTTGATGGTTAATTATGCATCGCTAATTAACTTTTCCCGCTGTTACTGAACGAGACGATCTGCGTGAAATAATTAAATTGCTTGGAGAAACATATTAACCAAAAGTATCATTTGCATTATTTACAAAATAAAATGAAAAAAATATAATAAGTACTTAATTTAGAAATAAATTTTAAAAACAATTGGGGGGATAAATGAAACATATTTTGGCGCCATTATCCGAATCTTAATGCTTCAATTAAAGGTCTCTACGAAGGTTTCTAACAGCTGGCTGGCGCGAAGATGAATTTTAGGAACCTGTGCAGAAAGATCAGTATATTCGCTGCCTTTGCAGTCTAGTGCGATGGATGGCCAAACATGATGGTGCCACTATCATGTTTGGCCCACAGAAAAGATAATAGTGGTCACAGAGCACGGCCCATTTCCGGTCTATTTAGAACGGTGTAAGTGCTCAACTCACTGTGCTTGTAATTGTGGAGCTTCTGGAACCCTCTGGCATTATACAACGCAGTGTCCAAAGACGGCCCGGTTCCACTTAGGTAAGATGCCGGAGTCTCATACCTTAGCCTGGAAGATGAGGACCCTCCGTAGTACTATGAACGTCCGCCGCCTCATAGGTCTTGTCAGGATACTGGAGCAAAACTTGCATCAAATGCACGACAAAGCCAGAGGAGCACGAAAACCAAGAGGAGGCACAGACCCGACGTATGTGCTATCAAGGGAATGCAACAGCCAAGTGAGGAAGTACGACTTGCGGCCAAGATTGAAAGGCGTTAGTGACGCCACATACCCGCCCTCGTGAGAGTGCAGCAGTCAGGCAAGGACATAACTAGCGGCCTAGACGATGACGGACCTACTACTACTACTACTTAACCGAACATGCACCTCGTACACATTCCTCAGCATAATTTCTAACGAATCGCCACATGCCGAAATGTGTGTTCTGAGTGTATGTGTGGCCCCTAACGTATTTATATTGCTGAGTTGCGCTTGACTAGTGTTGATGCTGGCGTCTGTCTTCCATTTTCTGAAGACGGAAATGCATGTATTTTCATTATCATCAAACATTTATGAATTGAATTTGATAGTCAGAGTAAGAAATTATGTAAATTCGATGGGGTTTTTTTTTCAATTACTTATCTATACAATAATGTTGGCCAATACATGAGAATGCGATTGATGATGGCAGAGATAATGTTTTAAATTTTCCGGTAATATAAAGGGCGTAGGGTGAATCAACGACAATGGAGGGGAATAAGTTCCAGTCAGCTATGATATGCAAAGAAACTAAATTTAAAGCAGTCGGTGAAAGCACAGATAGGGCTTATCTTATGTTGATGGTCAAGAGATATATGTTGGCTTGGAGATAATACCGGAAGTATCGAAATTTATTTACCGGAAGTCCATGGAGAATTTTAGATAGCATGGTTAATCGAGAAAAAAAGACGGTGAGTATTTAGAGGGATAAGATAAAGTTCACGTTTTAGTTCGGAAATAGACACAAAGGAGAACCAACTGTCGTTTTAAAGCGGGATGATTCATTTTGTACTGGTTCCAGCTTCTCGATATTGCTAGCTGTAGTAGTAGTGAAATGTCCGTTTCTGGGCCGAAGAAGCTTCTGTGGGAGACGTCGCATTTTCTCTACTGCTGTCACATTTCACTACTACTCTTCCATAGAAGCTTCAACGGCCCAGAAACGCACGTATCATACATACACCGCGAGACAATTACTCGGTCTTCTAAAAGGTCTTTCTGTCGGTGTTCAGTAGTAGAGAAATGCGACGTCTCCCATAGAAGTTTCTACGGCCCAGAAACGCACATTTCACTACTCCTAGACTCCAAATTTCGGAGGGCATAGGAAGAACAGGAAAATATAGGTTTGGTAGCGGAGGAGTCTAACATCGCGAATAGAATGCTTAAGGTTGCGGTGAAGAAGGAAGAAAAGTTTATTGAGACATTTCTCTGTTAGAAATAATCGATACGTTTATTCCAGCGCAGGTCTGCTGAAATGATGACACAGAGGTTATTGAGAAACCCGGAATATAGTGGAGTTATTGATGGAGTAAGAAAATTCTAGAGGCGGAAGTTTACGTGCAACTCTCTTAAGAACCGTTTTAATAATGTTGAGCAGTGTTTGCTTATGTGGAGCACCATTGGAAGATGGAATTGAGATTATGTTGAAGAAGTTATTGATTCTGTCTCGTGATTTATGGTAAGGTAGATTACGCAATCATCAGCGAAAAGTCTTGTGGTACAGTTGAGGGTTTCTGGGATCTCGTTAATATACATTCAGAACAGAAGTAGCAATTGCGTGAAAAAAAGAGTGGGGAAAAAATACATATTGACCATGAGAAAAACTTATTAGATCCATGCCTGTTTTTACAAGGGGACACCAGTATCGATTGGTAAGGGACAATGCAAGGTTATGGTGTCGCAGGGGGGGGGGGTTCTCTAATAGGGTTGTCAATAAATGGAATAGCTAACCCCCGGAGGTAGTAAATTGTAACACAATTGACACGTTTAAAAAGAAGTATGATAAACATTTTGGGGTAAATCGAGAAGCTATTCATACTTAAAATAAGACAACCATAAGCATTCTTTATGGGCATTGTATAATATTTTATCATGTGTATATATTGTTTATAATGTTTCTAATTACATTTTTAATTGGGTTGCTGTATTTTTCACATCCATATTTTTACGGGCATCTTTTTCTCAGCCACCTCACTGGGCATTTTGCCTGTTGTGGTGTTGTATTTGTATTTGTATTATGCCCAAAACATGGAAAGTAGTTATACGATCCAAAGATTTTCCAATGAAGATAGTTGACTCATTCTACTTTATTTTATTAGTTTTTTGCATTCTTGTTTGTTTTGTGTCAAAAGACTTTCGACAAACCATAATAGTGATTTTTTTCCCGAGTTTACAAAGTGTAGATAAGCAATTTTTTTTTGTCATAATAGTTTGTATTCAGTGCTTGAGTTTCATAGGAAAGATTTCATTAGAAAATTCAAATACGAAAATTCGAAGGCAAATTTATTGTTGTCAAATGACTTTTGAACACTACTGTAGCCTATCGGTAACTTTTTTCCCAAAATACTATAAATTGGTTTCCTAACCAGCTTCTTTTTTAAATGATAAACCTCTTGCCGATAAGTTCTGTCATTCATTTAAGCTTATACTTCTTTACTACGAAGTTGTAATATTCACTATTTGGGGGTGGGGAGAGACAAGGGTCAGTATGAGATGGTTAAGGTTATTACAGTAGAACCTCTCGATAACGGACACCAATGGGGACCAAAAATTTCGTCCGCTAATGAGACAAGGGTCAGTATGAGATGGTTAAGGTTATTACAGTAGAACCTCTCGATAACGGACACCAATGGGGACCAAAAATTTCGTCCGCTAATGTCCGTTATTGGGGAGGTACGATTATACGGTGGAACCTAATTTTATACTTATTCGACTTATTCGTCGAAATATCGGTCCCTATACATTGCAATGTTAAAAACTATATATGTTATTTTAACATATACATTTGTGTGCGTGCGCGCGTGCGTGCGTGCGTGCGTGTATAAAAGTGATAACCAGTGGTTATGCATAATCACCAATCGTCTCGATAAAGGAAGTTTGATTAAATTTCGATTGATTTATCTCTTTCATTGGCAATTATGCGTAATTCACAAATAAAGTTGAAAAGTCTGATATGGAAAAAATTTTACCTTTTCTTCCCTTCATTAAACCAATTAATTATTTCTGCCCGTACATGATACGTGCACTACACATATTTTGCAATAAAAATTGAATTAACAATTGTGTATAAGATTAAAAAATATATAAAAAATCATTATCAGTCTTGTAATGTTGGCTTTCTTCACACGTATCAACATGTGCAAATAAAACCAACATTACCATTTGGAATCAGCATTCTGGACCATAGTTGGTTATGTTCAGTTAATCAAGTAATTGATTGACGGATTATTATTTTTAACGATACGAGCTTGGGATTATTCATATAATCACCGTTGAATATGATAAATTCTCGATTTATGAACAAAAATTGATAAATTAGAGTTTGGGGAAAAAAATAAAAGTTTGCCTGATTTTACAGTCTAGAGCAGTGTTTCTCAACCACCGGGCCGTGGCCCGGTATCGGGCCCTGGCAAGAATCAAACTGGGCCGTCAGTGATTCATCATTTCATATATATCCCCGTTCGTTTTCCATTGGTCGTGTTTATGACCGGGCCTTCCACTCAGGAAAAATAATCCTACCGGGCCGCGATCTTCCAAAGGTTGAGAACCACTGATCTAGAGTGTCCGCTAACGGGAACTGAAATATATTAAAGTCCTACTGAACGGGACCGGGAATCAGAAAATTGTCAGTTAACGGGATGTGTCCGCTAATAGAGGAGTGTCCGTTAGGGAGGTTCCACTGCACAAAGGTAAAAAAAAAGCGACAATAAGTAGTCCTCATGGACATTGAGAACAACAAAAATCCTGTGTTCTACAAGTTTCTACTACTGAAATGAACGGCGGCAGTTTTGGGGAATTTCTTTTTTTGGTTCTTGTAAGTGGTAATCTGATTCTTATAAACGAAGATTTCCCCCCTAGGGCCATTCAAGTATTACTTAAACAGATTTTTAGCCATTTTTGACCCCCCCCCCCTTGTCAGCAAAACACTGACCCCCTCCCCCACGTCAGCAACTTAGAATATTTCATATCTTCAAAAAAGGGGTGGTTGATGACGTAAGCAACCTTCAACCCCCCCCCTTCCCCTTGTCATCAAAAATCAGCAAATCCCCTACCCGATGCTGACGTAATACTTTAATGACCCCCTACGTTAAAACAGTTTAGTTTTTATTTTGCCGATTTGATTCATATAAGTGGTTGATTCTTATAACCAGTGTTCTTATAAGCGATGGCTACTGTATATTAACTTAAAAGAGCAACAAGAAGGCTTCTTTATGCGCCTTTGAAAAATCCAATCTAGCTTGCGCATCGACGAAATAATCCGAATTTGTTTTCCATTTGTAACACGCAATTAAATAGGGTTGTTGTTTTTTCTTTCTCGTAGAAAAAACAAGTTTTACCACCCAGTGAGAAGACAGAAATAATTTTAAAAAAATACATATATTTGTACATCTACACGACTCCAATTAATCTTGTCATTCGATCAGATAACTATAGTTTATTATTATTATCATTATTGGTGTGGTGTAGAAGCTGCGTAATTAAAGGAAAACTTGAAATATCAGCTCTTGTCAAAAATAATAAGAATAAAAAAAAAAACAGGTTTTTTTTTTCATTGGACGAAGGAGAAAAAGATACCAATGAAATTTCATGATTCTGAAGGCCGAGGACAAGATAACAACAAATTTGCCTGTAAGACGCGATAGATGATACTTAACACGGGCATCGAGACTAGATGATACCTAACACTGCATCAGATCAGACACTGGACACGTGACGTCCGAAAGGCGAGAGATTAAGTTATTATGGAAAACAAAATTAATAGAAGGTTGGACAAGGGAAAAAATATATATATATAGTCCATTTTTCATTTTTGATGAGGCTAAAGCGGTCCCTAAACTATTTGGTAAAATATCTGATGCCACTTTTCCTACAATGACAATTATAATTATTATCAATTAATTTCTATCGGTTAGCATATGATTACAGGTCTCGAAAACCCGGTATGAGATTTCATGATTCCTTGGCCAATGAGACGTGGAACTTTCATTTTGTTTTTTTCTGAGGCCACGGGCCATCATTCGCTGGATCTAATTGATGTCTCCTTCGATATTGATCTCAGAAACCTACTATGTTTGTTTACCGTTTGGTTGAATTGAGTTGTTAAAGTAATGAGGCTATTTTTGGTTCTTGGCACCCTTGGGAATGATATTAGAATATTGTAATATCTTGCGACACCGTTGCTCTCGATGCGTAAGAACTGCGGCACCACCAGTAATATACAGCTGCATTTATTGGTTGAAGATCACAGCCTTATATGAGCGAGCTAATTATAAGTTTATCCCTGAAAACATCTCGCGGCACCAGACAGCAAATTTATTAAAGCATTTCTAGGGTCGGTAAGTCTCGTGTGTATGTTCAGGAGATATCGAATCTCTTACGCATGTCTAGGGTCGACAAGATTCTTGCGTATGTCCAGGAAATGGCAAATTTCTTACGCATTTCTAGGGTGAGTAAGCTCCAGATGCATGCCAAATGATAAGCATGCGTTCTACGCATTTCCAGGGTCAGCAAGTCTCCTGCACATGTGCAGGATCCTATAATGCAGCGGTTCTCAACCGGTGCTCCGGGGAACCCTTGGGTCTCCATGTGCACTTCCCAGGGGCTCCGCAGCAGCTTGAGGAAAGTAAAATAAATCAGTAAATTTGATTAATAAATTAAAAAGAAGAGGTCTGAAGGGTTTCCGCCGTATAAGTTATGTACAAAAAAGGGCTCCTCGAGCCAAACGGGGCTCCGGCATAGAAATTATACGATGAAAAGGACTCCGCGAGTCAGAATAGGTTGAGAACCGTTGCTCTAATGTATTTCTGGAGAGAAACTCCACACAACTCCACGTGTCTGTGGGTACGTAAATCTGTTACGCACTTTCAAAGGTTACGAGACGCCATGAGCGCACCAGGTTGCTGAATATTAGGACCGTGAAAATAGAACAAATATACACATTTTTATCGTGGCTGCCAAAGAAAGCATTTCTGTGTTCACGCAAATTTCGAAATCGTAACTTCAATTATAATCACCCTGTATTTTCGAGTGTCATGAACACAGAGAAGAAAAAGTGCATGTCAGATAGTTTTCATTACAGTGTAGCAACGGAAAAGAATCCGGATGGAAAAATAGCTCATGCGAACTTGTTTAATTAACGCGTTATCTATTACACGAACAGAAATATTACTCTCCCGTAGAAGTTTCAATCTCGAACATAATACTATAAATCTCAGAAGAGGGGAAAACTATAATAACGACCCACAAATTTTCGTAATTATTTGGAGACAAACACAAAAGATATCATTAGGCTAATTATAATTACGATACCACTCCAAGAAGAAAATTTTCCCCAGACTTTATGTGAAATTTATTGTTATCACAATTATTAAACAGCCGTAGTCGAATAAGGGATCCAAGTTGATTTTAATTTACTTGTCAGTTATGACTGTGTTTAGATCTGAAAACTGAGATTCCTTTGTTGCCGGTGTATGTCAATCCATCATGTCCGAGGCTAAAATTTTTAAAATCAACTTTTTTTTTCTGGATGGGAGGGGCAACCAAGTGATACGTTCCGGAATTTAGGGTGGAAGTTCCAGCACCTTCACACAAAATGTGACGAAAAGGTTGTCTGCTAGAACGCATTGCATCGTGCAGTAAAAACGGCTGGTCAATTCCAGTGTATGAAGGAAAGGACTTTTTCTTTGGATATTAGCGATCTCGGAAAGAAAAGTCTACTAGTCTCCGCCCCGGGAATCGAACCCAGTGCTCTTGCCATCCGGAAAAGCGCACTATCCAGGCCCGTCATTTAGGGGGGGGGGGCCGTTGCCCCTCTGGCTTTTGAAAATGCACTAAAAATGGTATGTATATATATATACATACATTGAGTACATGTGCTTTGCCCCCCCCCCCCCGGAAAAAGTTGAAACGACGGCCCTGGCGCTATCCATGTACACCACAGGGCTTGACCATTATTCCCTTATTCACGCTCTAGCCCCGTTTACACAGGAAATAGAAAAAGCGGGTTTTAAACCCGCTTCAAGAATTTTCATTAATAATTGTTCTCAATTTCTTTCCTTCGAAGGAGAAAAGTCGTCAAGCGGGTGCTAGAACTCCCAATGCTACCACAATATTGTGCATGTAAATGGGGCTTCTGTAGCTTGACGCGCTGAAGTAGAGCCGTAGTAGCCCCTCCCCTTAACTTCAGCAAATGGTTGGAAAATTGAGATGAGTAGCGAAATTGAGATGATTTTTTATTTTTTTTTTCTCGAGCCATACAATGTAGTAGGGGAAAAAAGTCCCTAATATAGTCCTACTTGACACCTAGGCATAATATCCAGAAAAAAGTCTTTTTTCCTTCGAACTGGTGTATGTTGGAATGTATGTTCTGCGTATGCATAGCTAGTGAGTATTTATGTTGTCAGAGTTATACATTTTTCGTGTTCTGGTGGTGCTTGCTGCCTTCTGTCTTTCTTTATTTTAAAGTGAAAATGGTGGGTGAGTAAGTTTCCATGCTGCCTAAGTATCCTATTGAAGATCTGCCTGCTCTTTGTGGAGATACTTTTCAAAATGGGACCAGCTCGCATTCGTGCCTCGAAGTTACAAAACCACAGAAAGCCAACTCACTTGTTTTAGGTGCAAACAAACTTTTTTTCAGTATAGTATGCCTCTCTATGGAGCTCGTTTGTTTTAATACATTTGTTATTTATTGAAAAAGGGGATTTAGTGTCCTTGTACCTATGTGTAGTGTGATGAAAGCACTGCAAATTAATAGCGTTATCCCAGAATTGACGAAAAATGGAGATGGCGCCCTTTACCTCCAGCATACATACAGACTGAGAATATTCCAAATAAGAAAAATTAAAATGGGTGAAACGTCATTTGATAGCTGCAGGAAAATTTCCTCCCAAAGAAATTTAAAGTTACTAATCTTGAAAAAGAATTTTAAATCAGTAAAGAAGTCGATTAAGGTATCTGACTTCGTTTAAAATGTCATTTTGGAAGTAAATATCTATTTTTTTTCCTTTCATTTTTTTTATGAAAGCCCCATTTTTTGTGATTCTAAACCAGGCTTTGGGGGCCGTTCAAGTATTTCGTCATCATCGATGGTCGGGGAGGGGGTCAAAAATGGCTAAAAATTTGCTTACGTAATACTTGAACGGCGCCTTGTTTTAGTTACATCCACTTTAGCGTTGCGTTCTTACATCAAATAATCTGTGAATGAAAAGCGTTTTATGAAGAATGTTGTTTCTGACATTTTATTTGGTTTGAAACACGATTTCTAGAAATATCTATTGACTGTATCATTACAAAATTTTAACATTATATTTTAACATTTATTGTTAAGGGTTACAAACTGAAATCTAAGGTGTATTAAATGTATTTGTCTAATTGTGCAGTGTTTTATATACACGATATTAAGTGGCTTTTCAAAGAATTTTCACGTACATCAATTGACATGACATTTTTGTCAAAATATGGGATTCGAGTCGTAGTAAAAACGTCGTGGAGTTTATGCGATGCATAAATGATATATTTATTTTTACATTAAAAAGTATAGAGAATAATTGAGGCCTAACCTATACGTTGTATAAACGAGGTTTTACTGTAAATAAGTGATTTCCCGTTTCCGATTCCCTTAGGCTCCAAAATGTCGGGAATTTGGAAACCCTAATCCGAGCCTTGCTTATAAGTAACTCTTGGCGGGAAAGTACTACCCACCAAGTATACAGTGAATCAAAAGTGTATTTCACGAAAGTTTAACATCACGTTAAATTAGTGAATATTTTGCTTTTCACAAACATAGCCTTGTTCATAAAAAT
Organism: Pholcus phalangioides; assembly: GCF_987345545.1. Lineage (NCBI taxonomy): Eukaryota > Metazoa > Arthropoda > Arachnida > Araneae > Pholcidae > Pholcus > Pholcus phalangioides. The sequence goes on along the minus strand of NW_028301596.1, from coordinate 37,518,286 downwards.
TATGCAAATCATCTCCATCCATTTTAGTGAATATGGTGAATAAAAGTAAGCCTTATTAAAAAGAAAAAAAATTCGGGCAAAATTACGGGAATATCTCGTATATTGACGTTATAGCCGAGTTGTCGTTTCAACACAGATATATTATAACCAATTTTCATCTTATTTCTGTTTTTATATCCAACTAGCTGATACCCGGCGACGTTGCCCGCCCCGTAAAAAATTAATATATGTATAGCTTATTAAAATTATTTCTTAATCAAAACATTTCTGCATCAAGTAAGAAAAAATTACTTTTATTTTTTAATATTTTAGTTAAAAACTTGAGGCAATCGCTTGTGGATACACAATAGTTTTTGTTTTTCCATCTGGTGTGTAGATGCCAAATTTTTGGGATTACCAACACGCGACGTAAAGCTGTCCGTGTGAAAAACAGGGCTCAAGTAGGTTGATACCTGCCACTGCTAACGAAATGGCGTTGCGCTTTGTTTATTGTCATGGCAAAAGCTAAACGAATCGGGAACTGTAATCGCTTGAAAGCGAATGGCATTTCTTCAGTGATAATTGGGATACGTGGAATGTGAAGACGTCTTCTCCTTTGGCACATCCAGTTAGAATCGTTGCTTCTATGATGTAATTGTGCAATTTCTTCACGCAGAGTCCGGTGCCAATGCGGAGTCTCGGTGTCTCCAAATTTCTTAAAAGCATTATAGGTGCTCCGACTTTGAGGGCCAAGTTATGCACACCCGGAATATCCAAAGAGTTCAGAAATTCTGCAGAATACAGATCTGTCTGCTCTGTGTCTGTGACAGTGTCAACCGATTTGTAAAGTGTGAAGTCTCCCGGAATAATTTTTAGGATTTTTTCGTTTATCTTGTTCACACTGTCATTTTTCTATGCAAGAATCGCTCTCTCACAAAGCCACTCATGGTTTCGGTGATTTTGTTCAATGTTTGGGAAGACTTTGTCTGCAAGTTCTTGAACTGAGTTTAACAACTGGCAAAATCCATTTGGGAACGTAATCGGTCTAGTGCTTGGGTCTACTGGTTGGTCAACTGATGTGAAAATGATAGCAGTGCTGAGTCATTTTGCAGTTGAACTCGCATGTTAGTGGATAATGATAATTTTATAACTTCGTGCCAGAGTGTTGATGATTTGAAGAAAGCATTGAGTTCATCAGCTGGCGTTGAACATTTTTATTCCCAGTTTTGTTGTCGTAGTTATTGTTCTCTGTTGTTAGTGACGTCATATGTCCAGCTTGTGCAACGAATATTATTCAAACGCCTTTTAAGCATTTTTTAAGTTGAAACTATACCTCTACGATGGGTGGTTGATGAGATAAAGGCCGCATTAGCACTTACAGGACACAGTGGGGCTAGGCTAGCAGAAATACCCGGCACTTCCCGGGTTTCCTTCAATTACTGGGAGGATTGGGAAAGTTACAAACCGTTATAAAGAAATGAACTGTTATAATGACAGAATCAAAGGTGAGACAAACCATTGTAAAGGCATATATACACGTCTGAAATGCATTGTTGGAAACCACGGTAACCAAAGTAAGCGTTCGGAAAGTAATTGTTGAGGCCCCAAAACCATTGTTGCCGAAGAGTTTTTTCACCCATTTGGAGCATTTGCCCAGCTCTGACGAACTTTTAAAGTAGCCTATGGTTCAATCCCGGTCCTGTTTGGTATATATGCAAAATCTGGCGACGATCGGTCTAAAACTGTAGATTTGTATAAAGAACATACATACAGACATACTTTCACATTTATATATTAGATTAACCCTTTCACGAACAAGCTTTTGGAGGCAAATTTTGATAATCTTTGTTTTACGAGAATCGGCGATGAATCTGGTAACTTTGTCCTAACCTAACAGCACGTTAGACAAAAAGGGGGGGGGGAAGAAAAAAAATAGAAGAAAAGGAAGAAAAATAAATAAATAGAAAAGGAAAAGCACTATAATAGATCAGAGGATAATAGTGTATACATTAGATATCCCTTTTCTCCTTCATCCTACGTGTTCTTTTTCGCTCTTACATGATACAGTAGAAAGATACATTATACGTGGGGGGAGGGAATCACTAACAGGAATATGGAAAAAACGAGGAAGATAAAGAAACAACTTCGGTTCATAGGGTTACAATAAAGCTTCGCGGTAGTGAGGAAAGAGGAAAGAAGATACAGAAGACTGAATTGAATTTGGTCGACTGGCTTTTGGCGAAATATTTCGTCCGTGATCGTAAAGGGGTTAACGAATTTTTATCAGTTATACGTATATTTTTCTATGAGAGAATTTATTTTTTACATTTTTATGATTTGAACGATCACTACATATGCATTTCCTCGCTCAATAAGATTTATCGCGAAATAAATTTCGAAATCGATTTTTAAAGGAAAAAATAATCATCTTTCCCGGAATTTCTTTTCCGGGAAGAATCGTGATTAGGAATAGGAAAGAGGCTGATTTGCGTGTGCTCTCTTCGAAATATTTTTCTTTGAAGAAAACTTTCAAGGTTATTATGTAAGTAAATGAATACGAAAAGATTTTCTTGGCGAAAATCCAAGAAGAAGATTCTTCAGCAATAAAATCCTTCGCAAATGTATAAAGACATTTTTCAGTGATATTTTCTCAGTGGATAAAATATGTTACGCAATCAGCGTTACGAAAGCCATGAGTATTATGAAATTCATTTTTCGATTGAAAAATGTTATTGTTGAAACAATTTTTTTTAGAACCGATTGTCATTTTTCATGAGTTTTAATGACTTTATCCAGATGTTAAGATATAGAAAAGTTATATTTGAATTGAGTTCTTTTTTATTCATATACGTACTGTGTGGAATATTTCATTGAAAATTAAAATTTAGAAAAAAATTCCTTTCATAAATATGAAATAGTCATTGACGTTATTTCTCAAATTTATTGAAGGATTAGTTTGAAAATCTATGTTTAAATGTAAGATTATTCATAGTTTTCTAGGTTTCTTTTAAATTTCAAGATGGGAATCTTGAAATTTAAAAGTCATTCAAGTCTTATCTCAGCATCGATAGAGGGCGATTCGGGTTTGCTAACTTTTGGTGACCGGGGGGGGGGGGCGGAAGGGGTGGGGGGGGCTTTGAATGATGCCAACGTCATCAACCACCCTTTATAAAAATATGGAATATTCTTAATGACATCTTACTGGGTGTGCCGAAAATGAGAAAAACCTTTCGCTAGTTTGTGGGTACCTGACTAACATTCTCCCTATTAATAAATTCTCTACAGGGCCACTTTAATGATCTCTAAATGTTCCGCGGATCCTTCAAGTGCTCTAGGAATGTGTCGCGGGCCGCTTAAGTGATTTGGAACTGTGCCACGGATCACTTAAGTCGTCTGTAAATATGCCGCGGGTAACTTGAAACTGCACCGGGGGCCACTTAAGTGCTCTAAAATTGTGCCACTAGGGAAATGTGCCACGGACCGCTTAAGTGTTCTGGAACTGTATCGCGGGTTACTTAAGTGAACTGTAAAAGGGCTGTTTAGTGCATTTTTACAAAATTTAGTTTGAGGTTTTTGCCAAATATCACATATCCCCGAGGATATGTGATATTTGGCCCGCGGGCCATACATAGGTATAGAGGGTATGTCGCCCTCCTCCTGCTTATGTCTCTGGTCCCAATATGCGTTAAAAGGTAGAGGGGGGGGCAGAGCTGACGAAATATTGCTTTCAAGTGGGGGGAAGAGGGCCATAGTTTTGCTGAATTTTGCTGACGGGGGAGGGGAATCAAAAATGCCTAAAAATCTGCTGGCATAATACTTGAACGGTGCCTTATATATATGTATTCAATTTACGTTCAATTTGGTGTCGAAAAATTGTAATTTTTTTTTGCTCAAATAATATCATGTTAATAAATCACATTTAATTGAGTTTTATTTTGATATACATAGTGGCACGCGATGGGAAATCCAAGCTGTCCCATAAATTCATAAAGAGTGAAAATTCATTAAAATTTGAAGGAACTGGTATATTTAAATGTGGATTGTGAAAAAGTTTGTCTGAGGAAGGGGGATAAAAATAAATTATATATATATATAAGATTGAAAATGTGTGTGACAACAAATCACTGGAAATAACCAAATCATAATTGTATAAGATGTGGGGTTGTACAATTAGCAGCTCATTTCTGAATTTTCCCGTTACTGGCGCTTTCATAAGGTTTTCATTTGTGATCTTCACATTTGGTAGATAAAGCACTATTGGTGAAGTTGTTTTATCTCAGCCACGAGAGAGAGAGAATCGCCGGCCTGGAGCTTTACCAACGTTTTGGACGCAGAAGTGATTGAACCACAATCACCAATGATTTGCTTTCGTGTAGCACCCTCTATCAACAAAAATTTGAAACGATTTTTTTTTGTCTGACCAAATCCGCCTTTATTAAAATAACTTTTTTGTAAACCGTATTCTAATATAAGAGTTTTTCTTAAAAAAGATAAATTAAAAGAACAAAAAAGTAATCCTAGAATTGATGAAAATTCAGAATCAATGAAATAATTCCAGAATTTATGAAAATTCAGAATTAATGAAAGAAGTAATCCCAGATGATGAAATTCAGAATTAATGAAATAATCCCAGAATTGATGGAATAATCCCAGAATTGATGGAATAATCCCAGAACTAATGGAATATTCCCAGAATTGATCAAAATTCAGAATTAATGAAAGAAGTAATCCCAGATGATGAAATTCAGAATTAATGAAAGAAGTAATCCCAGATGATGAAATTCAGAATTAATGAAAGAAGTAATCCCAGATGATGAAATTCAGAATTAATGAAAGAAGTAATCCCAGATGATGAAATTCAGAATTAATGAAATAATCCCAGAATTGATGGAATAATCCCAGAACTAATGGAATATTAACAGAATTGATCAAAATTCAGAATTAATGAAAGAAGTAATCCCAGATGATGAAATTCAGAATTAATGAAAGAAGTAATCCCAGATGATGAAATTCAGAATTAATGAAAGAAGTAATCCCAGATGATGAAATTCAGAATTAATGAAAGAAGTAATCCCAGATGATGAAATTCAGAATTAATGAAATAATCCCAGAATTGATGGAATAATCCCAGAACTAATGGAATATTAACAGAATTGATCAAAATTCAGAATTAATGAAAGAAGTAATCCCAGATGATGAAATTCAGAATTAATGAAAGAAGTAATCCCAGATGATGAAATTCAGAATTAATGAAAGAAGTAATCCCAGATGATGAAATTCAGAATTAATGAAAGAAGTAATCCCAGATGATGAAATTCAGAATTAATGAAATAATCCCAGAATTAATGAAATAATCCCAGAATTAATGGAATAATCCCAGAATTAATGAAATAATCCCAGAATTAATGGAATAATCCCAGAACTGATGAAAATTCAGAATTAATGGAATAATCCCAGAACTTATGAAAATTCATAATTAATGGAATAATTCCAGAATTGATGAAAATTCAGAATTAATGGAATAATCCCAGAATTGGTGAAAATTCAGAATTAATGGAATAATCCCAGAATTGGTGAAAATTCAGAATTAATGGAATAATCCCAGAATTAATGGAATAATCCCAGAATTGATTAAAATTTAGAATTAATGGAATAATCCCAGAACTGACGAAAATTCAGAATTAATGGAATAATCCCAGAATTGATGAAAATTCAGAATTAATGTAATAACCCCACAATTAATGGAATAACCCCAGAATTAATGGAATAATCCCAGAATTAATGGAATAACCCCAGAATTAATGTAATAACCCCACAATTAATGGAATAACCCCAGAATTAATGGAATAACCCCAGAATTAATTCAATAATCCCAGAATTAATGCAATAATCCCAAAATTCATGAAAATTCAGAATTAATGAAGTAATCCAAAAATTTATGAAAATTCACAATTGATGAAAGAAGTAATTTCAGATTGAATGAAAGAAATAATTCAGAATTTAAGAAAATTCAAAATTTTATTGAAAGATAATTTTTTGTTGAAAGAAATAATTTTGAGGGTGGTGAAAGCCTTCAATTGTTCCCCCCCCCCTCCTTGTTTGATTTACGGCTCAGTGGGTCCCTTTGACTGACACCTAGAAACAAAAATGCATTTAGTCACCTGAGGCAAACATCTGTTTTTGTGATGCCTCTATATCTAATAATCTAATTTCATCAAGTCTGTTTGCGGACCTGCTATACCATCATCGTGGACCACCTCTTATCCGTGGGCCATAGGTTGAGAAACACTGATCTATATGCATAAAATTGATTTTCTGTCTGTTTGTATGTTCTCTAAACAAATCTACAATTTTGGACCGACTTTCGTCGAAGTTTGCTCGTATACCAAATTGGACCCGACTTGAACGATAGGCTACTTTCAAAGTTCATCAGAGCTTTGCGACTACCCGAAATAGGCGGGAAAAACTGTCAGAAAACAATAGTTTTTTGGCCTCAACAGTCACTTTTGGAACGTTTACTTTGGTTACAGTAGTTTCCAAACAATGCGTTACAAACATGTTTATCCTTGTACAATGTTTGTCACTTCTTCAATGCTCCCAGTAGGACCCGGGCAGTACCGGGTAGTTTCACTAGTGTATTATAATCAAATCACAAACTTATAAAAATGTAGTTTTTATGAAATTAAATTAAAAATCCTATAAAACTGGTAAAACAAAATAATAAATTCAATACTTGAATATTTTTTTGATTTAATTCAAGTTGATTTAATTTCCTGGTACAGTAATACTGATAGTAAATTTGAGATAACAGATGTAAAAAAGCAAATTATATCATACCTCAATTTTCTTCTATATCGAAGATGACAATTGATATACACTGATAGGAAATATTACTCCGACTGACAGCGGACTTTATTGGAAAATGTGTTTCATTTGTGATCTGTGACCGTTGTTATAAGACATATTAACAAGAAAACCATACGCAAGTGTCTCTGGCGCCACCTGCCAGAGACAGGTTTTGAAGAAAACGAGACACTTCACTTGATGATGATAATAATAATAATAAAAAGATACATATTAAAATAACAGGTAGAGAGAGGGGTGTGAATATATATTATAGATTTATAATAATCGTTATATATATATATAACGAGAGAGAGAGAGAGAGATCAGGTACATACGTAATAGTCTTTTCTCACTTTTCTTTAAGTATTAAATCACGACGGAATATCAAACATGGCCTTGGTCATCTCTTTTTTTTTTTAAATAAACTGGGTATTCGAGTGAAATTTTCGTTGTTTCTCAGAGAGGACATGGAAAAGAAGAAAACAACTACACGTACCGAACACCAAAGACGTGCTTTGAATTTTTAATGCCCAATTTTTGCTCCCAATGCGCTATTGGCTCGTAAAAAACTTACACTTACGGACGATAATTATGTAGTTATTTCTCTGAGAAATTACTTGATCCTAAATTTTTGACTGACGGAAAGCCCTTTCTTATGCACCTTACGCAGAGGCGTATTTACGGGGGGAAGGGGGGGGTTGTGGGCCCAGGGTGCTCATTTCGGAGGTGTAGCAAAATTTGTGGAATGAGTGGTCAAAAAAAAACTAAATAGTGTGTAAGAAGGGCGACAAAAGTTTAATATCCCAAACGCAGAAAACCCATAGATCCACTTGAGAGTAGAGAGCAAGGTACTAGTCAAGTAAATGACCAAAAGAATGACCCAGAGAGTTTGCAAACACAAGAGGGACCTGGAGAGCAAGAGTACTCGCTCACAGTTCAGTGAGTAACAAAAACTGTGTGTAAGCATGCAAGTGATCGAAAGACCAAGCTAGAGAGCGGGGGACAGAGTCAGTCTGTTTAAATTTTCAAAAGAGTGACATGGAGAATTTGAAAGCATGGTGAGTGTCCTAAAGTGTTTGCAAGCATGCGAGTCATCTAAAGAGTTTGCAAGCATGCGAGTGACTTGATAAAATTAGACTAGAATGAAAAAAGCGTAAAATTTTTGCCACAGAGAGTTGCCGAAGATTTTAAAATTATTAATAGCATAGAAATAGTAGTAAAATAGATATAGTAGAAAAAGTAGCAGTATAGAAATATGTATAGAGAAATTTTCAATTTCAGTTTTTCAAAAAAATTTCATTTGGGGGGGGGGGGGTATTCCATTTCTGGCATATGGAAAATGCAAATGTGAGAATTTAAATAGAAACTGAGTTAAAAACTTTCGCATATGCAGGAAGTGGAACAAGCCTTAATGAATATGCATAAAATTATGAAAATATACTTATTTATTTTCACAGTTGTAAAGGATAAACCATTGTGTCTCATTTGCAATGTGAAAAAAATGGCTTTGAGTAAAGACAAAAACGTCGATGTTGTTCATCTTGATTTCCACAAGGCATTCGATGGAGCCCAACATGGCAAACTCTTGAAAAGTTTGCATGGAATTGGGATTGGGGGCGACTTGAGGAATTGGATAGAATCGTGGTTGAGAGGTAGGTAAAAACGGGTTATGGTGAACGGGGAATGTTCTGATTGGACAGATGTCACAAGTGGAGTTCCTCAAGGACGTGTCCTTGGGCCCGTACTTCTTTCATTTTTATCAATAAACTCGATCAGGGTATCGATTGGATCAGGGCCGCAACTAGGGGGGAGTAGGCGGGTCTCGTGCCCCTGACACTGGAGCAGAGGGGTCGCAAAATTTATTCTCACCTCTCCTTCCACATTACAAGGGGGTGCCAAAATGCGCACTTGCCCCGGGTGACCACGCATCTAGTTGCGGCCCTGGATTGGATTGTTAGTAGACTCTCAAATGACGTGAAGCTAATGGGAGTGATCAGGAATCCAAGCGAGATGCTCCAGATGAACTTGCATATGATTGCAGCGTGGGTTAATGCAGGGGTGTTCAAACTTTCATATACGGCGGGCCAATATTGAAACTTTTCACGAAGCCCGCGGGACACCAACTCATGTAATTTAGTGACATCTAAATATATGGGGGGGGGGGCCAATGGGGCCGCGAGTAATAATAATTAAATACTTTAACAGTCTATACTCCAATTTAATTCTGAAATTATTTCTTTTATTAGTTATGAATTTTGATTAGTTCTGAAATGACTTTTTCGCAAATTCTGTAAAAGTTTTTGATTAATTACTGATTAAATTAATTAATTCGGTGGTTAATTTTAATCTGAAATCCCTTTAAATGATTCTTTAACTATTTATTTCGGTGATAATTCCGAAATTATTTTCCTTCTCTATATATCTTGAAACCATTTCTTTCAATAATTATGCAATTACTCTTTTATTCATTGTGAAATAATTTCTATCAGAAATTACGATATTTTCTTCATTAATTCTGAAATTATTTCTCTCACTAATTCATAAATTATTTTTTTTCACTAATTGTGGAATTATTTGTTTCAAAAGTTCTAAAATTATTTTTTTTTAGTCATTCTGAATTCTCATCAATTCTGGAATCATGTGTTTCATTAACTCCGAGATTAATTCTTTCATTATATCTGAAACTATTTCTTTCATTATATCTGAAACTATTTCTTTCATTATATCTGAAACTATTTCTTTCATTATATCTGAAACTATTTCTTTCATTATATCTGAAACTATTTCTTTCATTATATCTGAAACTATTTCTTTCATTATATCTGAAACTATTTCTTTCATTATATCTGAAACTATTTCTTTCATTATATCTGAAACTATTGTCAAGTACACTTATAACATAACCCGGATATAACATAAACCGTGGATATAACATACGGTTGTGTAATCCTTAAAATTTGGACCATTTACGTCTATATATATATTTACCTCTGTTATAACATACCCTGCTTAAAACATACACTGTGGATAAAACAAACCGAATGGTCTTAACCAAGAAAATAATCTGGATATAACATACTGCAAAAAAACCCCTAGAAAATAGTCACAGACTTTTTTGTGCAATATTTACTGTATGCGGCACCAGTATTGTATTCATAGTACCAGATCTCACAATGCCCTTCTATGCATTGAGGACCCAGGACCATGCTCGAATGGGTCCATGCGTTAAGATAGTACTGTCTATACCTGAATTAAGTCAGAATCTAAATGCTATCGACCTTCCAGAGGATCCAAACAAAAAAGAAAGCAATTTCCCCGTTAAAATGTCTCGCCACAGAGAGAGGGGGAAGAGCAACAGGCCTACAACGGTACGAACATTCAATCATTACGCTTTACTCACTTAACTTTTGAAATATAGATGGCAGCACTAAAAAATCAGACGCAACAATATATACGCATTTAGAGTGTAACGTAAACACACTCACACTTCCAGCAAAACTCACTTGGTAGTAAATTGCCCACGGCGAGAGACCGGAGTGGTGCTCAGTTTCATAGAGAGGAAGAAAGCAATTGGTTAGCGTCGGGGACGCCCAACAGCCTATACTCTCGATCTGTTTGATGTAATTTCGTTCTGGCAACATACTGCAGAAACGGTATTGTTTCGGAAAATTTCATTTATCCGCCATCATGTCGTAATGTGTGCGCTTCATTTTTGTGTGAAAGAATTAGATATAAATATCTTATCTCAATAGAGAATATCACGGTATTGTCACATGATCTCGGACTCAATAGTCCATGACCGATCGTGTTCAACTACCCTTTCATAATATATTAGAATAGTGGGTAAACGGTACAGTACGTACAATCAATCTCTGCTCTTTCTATGTATCCGTAATCATAGGTGCCAATTCTCAGACTTCATAAACCTGTAGTTTATCACATGATGAAATATTTCACACCGAAGAAAACATGTCATACAGATAAAAGGGAAAACTGGAGGGTTTTTGTTCTTTTTTTTTTTTATTGCATAGACTGACCATATGGTCCATTTCCTCGGGACATTTCCGTATTTTTCGCCATCCCGACTGATTTTTTTATAAAAATGTCCCATTTTTCCGCATTTTCAATAAAGCTTACTTGAATTTTGCATGAGATGCTTTACTCTGCCCGGCGAATATAATTCACCATACGGGGTTCCCGGGACCCCCCGGAGGGAGCAGTTGTTCTCTCCAAATAAAAAAAAATTTAACATTACATTCTTCCCCATTAACTTCCCGCAACTTGAATCTTACCTCCTCTACTATATACCGCACCCCGACACAAGTCATATATCGCCATACGAAAATTTCCAACCCGTGGAGTTGAATGGGAAATGAAGGAGCCATCGATCGGTGGTCACCCTAGGCCCGGTAGGAAAATTACCCATTTCTGATGTTCTCTGCCCGTGGGCCTTGACTATAACCTTCACGGTGGAAGACGAGCATCTTACCACTGCACCTCTCGAGCGCGATTCCTCTACTGTCTGTCATCGAAACTGTTTTGCTAACTTGTAAAAATAATTATGACTAAAGATGTATAAATATTATCTCACATATTTGTCATAATTAACTTTTTTTTGTAGAATTCATTTTAATCCACTGTGATTTGCAATAGCGATCAGTTTCCCACCATTGGTGATTTTTTTTTTCGGTGGATTTTAGCAATGCTGGCGAACTTTGCTTACTTTTGGCACCATATTTGGCCACAATCGCCGACATCCCTACTTGAAAAATCCTAACTTCCCATATTTTTCCTGAGAAAACATGATCAACCTGTAATACAAGGACTGAAAGTGAAAGTGAAATTTCTATTGGGATTTTTCATTCAAAAAAAACCGAAGTGGATTGAGGATTTTTAACAATGTTGCCAACTTAGATATTTTCCAACTGGAAAGATCTGGTCATCAGTCTCCTGCCATTTAGTTGGATAAACAACCCATCTAGTTGTTTTTCCAGTCTTTTTCAAGAAAAGAAAATTGTGTGTACCAGTAGTTTGCTATTAAATTACGTGAAAGTACATGAGTGTCCCGGGAAACACGGGACGTATGGCAATCTAAATAATTATTGAAATTAATTCTGGCTGTTTTAGCCCGGTTTCTAGTTGTTTTTGATGAAGAATCTAGTTGAAAAATTTTTCAACTATTCGCAACACTGACTTTAGTGATTTTTCTAAAAAATGATAAATTAGAGAAATCTGGTTTCCGACTGCAAGATTTTAATGAGGCTAAAAAATCGGAAACCTTGGCACCCAATGCGGGATAATAATATTATATAATAATACAGCTCAAGAAGGGCCGTTTTAAGAGCATCATGGGCCCTTGGACCAAATATTTTTCAGAGGCCGTACCTGGCAAATTCTTGAAAATTTCAATCAACTCTTATTTTTGGGAGTCTCTCCGTCCCCTTCTCTTGATGCGCCCCGGGCGTGCCCGGGTGGGCCCATACGTTAAGACGTCACTGAGTTCAAGTATGCAGATAAGAAACAATTTACCGATAGAAGATGGCTCGATCTAGTTTACTCTCGAGAAATGAAAACATGGCTCCCCTCATCCTGCTGCAGGGCTCCTCCTCCCTCTCACTCCTCCTTGGCTGAGATCTTTGGTGGTCCCCCAGTAAAGACTGAATTTATAGTATGAAAATACAAAAAAAAGAAAAACCCACGTATATAATAAAAATCGTATTGGGCCCTGTCAGCCCCACACTTGCGGGAGGACCACGGGGTTCCACCGCTCCTCAAACAAAAACCATTCTGAGGGAAGGTGGGGAGGGGGGGGGGGCAATATGTTTGATTATGAAGCCAAGTACTATGAAAATAAATTGCGGAAATTGTTGCGTTTTATGATTTCAAGCAGAGGCGTACATGTGTGTAAAATATAAGAGAATCTCCTGATAACGTAGTATCTCTCGGGGAAGGATCACTTTGCCTTGAACTTGGCATCAAATTGCGTAGTTTTTTTTTAATTGGTTGATTGGTTGATTATTTATTCACCCCCCACCCCTTCAAAATGTATGTGAGACGCATCGTGATGGAATCACGCCTCGAATGATTGTCTTAACAATTATCTGAACCTAAATTTGGTTATCGGTTTTATTCAAAGCAAAGATTTTTCGTAACAAAATATCGATCTCTGTTATCGGTGTTTGTTGCGCTTGAAACGCGGGAAAATGCGTAATATCATTCCGTTCCGGTTAGCAGCAAAGCTTCCTAGACGTAGTATCTAGCAGGCTTTGTGTGTTAGCAGTCGGTGAGCAGTTTTTTTTTTTCTTTTAAGTTGGGGGTCATTCAAGTATTACGTCAGCATCGAGAAGGGGAAAGGTTTCGGATTTGCTGACTTTTGATGACAGGGGAGGATGGGGTTTGAAGGTTGCTTACGTCATCAACCACCCCTTTTTGAAGATATGAAATATCCTAAGCTGCTGACGGGGGGGGGGTCAGTGTTTTGCTGACGTTTGCTGACAAGGGGGGGGGGTCAAAAATGGCTGAAAATCTGCTTACGTAATACTTGAATGGTCCCTTGATGGATTTCTCACTAAGGGATGCCACCACGACCCATTCGATCGATGGTGGTAGATTTAGTATACCTAAGATGCCCATATTTCCCCGTGAAAATTACGGGGTATTAGGATTCCAAATGTAGGGCATTGCCAATTACCGCTAAAATGATGCCAAAAGGGGAAAAAGTTGCCAACTATTGTTAAAACCACTGGATATCATCAATGGCAGGAACTAAAGCACTGCTGCTAATTGAAGTGGATTACAATGTAAATTTTTCTAAATGAAACGTTTAAACATGACAAATATGTGAAGTAAATATTCTTAATTAAAGACTTAATCGTCATAATTTATGAGTATGGAAAGTCTTAATCTTTGACTTCAATAACGAACAAACATTCAAGTTTTTTAGACTTCGTTGAAATACGTGTTGAAGTTGGGACGGTAAAAATTACTTGAAAATACGGGAATGTCCCGGAAAATGCGGGAGATATGGTCACCATCATAAATATACCCAGTTCTTCGTCACTTTCTCTCTACACTCAGAGACACAAATAGAAATGAAATTATTGCTCGAGGCCAGTGTCCATTTTCACACCCCCCCCCCCGGAATTTCGAACAGAAAACAGTAAACTTAGCAACCATCCTGATCCAGCTCTCGGGGGACCAGAACCTTCCCCCCCCCCACGTTTTCCCCTAACTGCGGCCCGTGTACAGTTTCATTGATATATTTTTCAAACGTGGGTCCTGCGTCATTCCTCTTTGAAAAAACCGGTCAAAGCTCAAATGAGTACTGTCACTATTTGTCAAAATTTTGTTTCTGTTGTTAAATTTTGTTTCTGTTGTTAAATTTTGTTTCTGTTGTTAAATTTTGTTTTTGTTGTGAACATGTTTCAAGGTACAATCCAAGCGATCATAAAATTTTGTACGATTTCTTTTAATACCCCAGAAATAATGGTCTACCATGACATTGCAAGCATCGCTGTAAGATGTCAGTTTGTCGATTTTACATTGATTTTTTTTTTATAAAATAATTCATGGACTTTTCGCGCACCCTGTACATTACACAAAATCGCTGAAAATGTCCTGCTGATCTTTCGAATCATAGGTTTTTTTTTTTAATTTTTGTCGTAGAATCGGTTTCCAATGAACCTATGATTAATATTTCAAGCATAATAAAGTGACAAGAAGTTTTGCCACCTTTAAGACCCAGTGTCCATCTCAATGGACATCACATTATCTTCATGCAAATTAAAAAATCTTCTATGGCATAAGAAGTAGAGGGTATACTGTAAAAAAAATAGTGAAGAAAAATGATTTTTGGGAAAGAAATAAAAGTGAACTTTATTGTATAAGCCAAGAAGCACCGATGACTGACATAAATTGTGGTAACGTTGCCACCGTAGTGTTACTATTGAAATGATGAGTAAAGGGGTAAAGTACATGATTCAGTAAAGGGGGATTGCTGTCAATTCCAAAAAGCCCACAATGAACCTTATCACACGAGAAACAAATTTGCTGTGGACATTTGAAGGTTATGTCCATTGAGATGTGTTTACTAGGTCTAAAAGGGTTAATTACTTACCTTTAGTCCAGTGTTTCCCAAAGTGGGCAATATCGCAACTTGGTGGGCGATGGAGTGGTCCAGGGGGGGCGATAGAAGCTACAGGTATAATTCTATGGGTTCGCTTGAGTTGGGTAGCGATGAGAGAAAAAAAATTCTGAAAAAGGGAATGTGTGATGAAAAACAAAAAGTTTGGGAAACTATGGTTAGTCTATAGTTTCCAAAACATTTTGTTCCATCGCCCCCCTGTTCAAAAAATTCTCTCCCCATCGCCCCCAAAATCAATCCAACACATAGGATCCTATACTAAACCTACCACCCCCTAACCTACCTACTTCTACCGCCCCCTTAAAAACTTTCCTCTCCCCCAGTGGGCGATATCACCCACTTTGGGAAACACTGGTTTAGTCGATCACATAAACAGTAAACCAATTTTTTTTTTACACGAAGGATAATATCAGATAAAACACATGAGCATAAGCTCGTAGTTCTTGCTTAAAATTCGAAGCAAGTACCATGAAATTTTCAAAATCCGTATTCTATGTAAATACACGAACAATCGTAAAAAAGTAACGATCGAGTTTTATAGAGATGGTTGGAGGTCTATAAAATAGCAGCCATATGTTGACAAAGGTATAAAACTCTTTGTGCTTTTTTCTCCGCAGAGCGGTTCTCCTTATTCCGAATCTTTCTTTATTTTATGGTTTGCGGTTAAAATCACAGATGAATATTTCAAGTGAAATCGTTACTAAAATTTAATGCTCAATAATCATGTTTTCATGGATGAAAGTTCTTTGTCTATCATGAATGCGAGAAATAAATTTCATGATTGAACTAAGTTGGAAAAATGGTTTGTTTTCAATAGATGATAAAAATATTATAAAAGCGAATTTCATTGGCTTCTTCATATAAAGGTGACTTAGGGAAGGGGTGAGGGGCTGAAGGCAGTGGCGTATTTACAGGGGGGGGGGGTTCTTAGCGGGTTATAGCCCAGGTCGGCAAGTTCAGAAAGATGGCAAATTTTAGGAACGAGTGGCCAAGAAAATTAATAGAATGGGGAAAAGATGGGGGAAATTTTTTGTATAGCCCTCAATAAATACATACAGGTAGGGACTAGTTCAGTCTATTGGATTCGGCTGCTGTGGTGGCCGAGTGGCCATAGTGACGGACTCGCATCGCGAGGACCGGGATGCGGAACCCCCCACCCCCCTGTAGCCACAGTAGTGGTCGGCTGCAGTTGGTTCTCTGTGGTTCCCAACTTCGAGGCGTGAATGCGAGCCGAGAGATCTCCCGGTTGAAAACCCTCCCGTCTACTCTCTACCATTGTAGGGCAACAGCCTACAATGTTAAAAAAAATACTCATTCATTACACTTCTTAAATATATATAGCGGCACTAAAAAATCCGACAACACCATATACGCACTCAGACTGTTTGGTACACACACTCACACTTCCGGCACAGCTCACCCGGTAATAAATTCCCCATGGCGGTAGACCGGAGCTGTACTTGGTTTGAAAGAAAGAAAGGTTATATGTTTGTGACTAAAAGAGTGACCTACCGAGTTTGCAAGCACGTGAGTGAGCAAGAGAGTGGCTTGGAGCTTGAGCAAGCATGTGAATGACTTAACGAGTGACCAAACGGGTGGGGCCAGGTCAGTGAGTGACCTAGAGTATGTGCAAGTATGTGACTGAGCAAAACAATGTGCAAGCATGTGAAGGACCAAAAAATAGCACGTGAGTGACCAAAACACTAGAACTTTGGAGAGGTACAGGTATACTTGCAGAAGGGGGGAAGGGCAAGCGGGTTATATAGCACAGGGTGGTGAACT
The DNA here is from genome assembly GCF_987345545.1 of Pholcus phalangioides. Taxonomy (NCBI): domain Eukaryota; kingdom Metazoa; phylum Arthropoda; class Arachnida; order Araneae; family Pholcidae; genus Pholcus; species Pholcus phalangioides. The sequence continues at coordinate 37,501,536 of NW_028301596.1, read as the reverse complement.
CGAGGAAATAGTAGTCAAGAAAATTGGATTATAATGGGAGAAGAATGGTAAAATTTGAGTAGCCCACAGGCGGTAAAACCATAAATGTGCCGCAGGTTGAAGGAACGTCATCGTCAGGATCGCAACTAGGTATAAAGATTCACTTGGGTTTTTGTTGTCAAGCATGTATTTTGTCATCTCTTCCTGCAAAGCCAATGTTCTGTAAATGTTCAGAGCATGGGCGGAGATACGGGGGGGGGCGTTGGTGGGGGCATTGCCCCCCCCCCCTTAGCGTCAAAGGTGGAGTCGGCTGATCTAATATATATATGTATATGTTCATTGACATCATCATCATCATCGTGCCCCCCCCCAGAAATAATGAGCGTGCCTCCCAGACTTCCAAGTCTATCTCCGCCTATGGTTCAGAGGAAGAGAAAAACTGAATTCAGGAACTCCTCACCCTCCCGATTCAAACCTGGGGAGAAAGATCACGATCACAACCTCTGACATTATAGATATGTCTAGTTATCTAGGAGGTCATGGTCAAATCCCATTACCGAAAGATACAATTTTATAAGAAAGAATTATTTTTAGTGTATGCCCCCCATCCCCGTCCCAGAAATGTGAGAAAATTGTGCACCGTATATAAATCACAGGGTTAGCTTTACTGTAATGTCAGCTTGTTCCCTAACCCGGAGTACTTATTGTCTCCCTCCGAGAGAAAAGTTTCTGGCTACTACACTAATTGCATATGTTGCATGGGGTACTGCACGACAGGGTTTGTGCAGGAGTTCAAGATCCAGTGCAAGAAATAATTATAATAAGAGATGTATTCCAGTGGGGGTTAAAAACTTCGATCTCACGTTTATAACGTCTCCGTTTTTCTGCCCCTGTTGGACGTCGATATAAACTGTGTGTACGGTATAAACGGCATAGCGCATGAGTACTTAACTTTTTCAGTTCCATAGACCCTTTGTGCAAATAAGCTGAAATTCACAGATCACCTCAGCCAATAAAATAGAGGCAATAGTCTTCATTTTGTTGGACATCCTTTTACAAAGTGGTGATATTAAAAATAAATTGTTCATTCAAAACGCTCACGGACACCTTGAAATCTATCCAGAGTTCTGTGGACCTCTGCTATAGCGTATATAGCGCCGTTCACATGTGTAAGATTGGGGGTCACTTTGGTGATAATTACCGGCATGGCAACTTTTTTCCCCCTCGTCAGGAAAAAAAGATGGGAGAGAAGCTCATCACACAAAAAAAAACCCATCTTTCTTAGGGTGGATTGGTGGTCGACACCGACCTTTTCTCCCATAATCCTTTGCGCCGCCAAAACTACTGTAAGCTCCTTCGTCAGCCATCTTGAATCAACCATTTCCGTTCAACCCACGTAACCAGTGACGACTTCCGGAAAGAAGAGGGGGATTACCGGCATAAATTAAACGTCATGTGAATGGTTTGTAGCAAAAATCCTCGTTACCGGGAACTTCCAGGGATGATTTATTGCACATGTGAACGGGGCTTTGTGTTGCTGCCAAAGCCCGAAATGGGCCAGTTCGCGAATTGGTCAATTTCGTTGTAAATTGACCCGGCCAATGTCCGATAACAAAAGCCATGGTTCTGGTTCATTTCCAAGTTCACGTTTTTTTCCGTGGTAATTATGTCCACTTTACCATGCAGTCACAATGCAGTAATCATTTTTTCTTCAAAATGTGACAGAAAATTTACATATCTATATTATATTAGTTTGTTTTTCTCTCACAAATGCCCTTTTCTCTCTCTCTCTCTCTCTCTCTTCCCATGAAGCTAATCCAATATAGCTACTATATTTAGCCACGTATCACACATTGGAGATTGAAAAAATAGATTTAGAGCCTACCGGACCATCTGACATCAGCGCATTGAACTTTGACCAGGAATCTTCGGCCACTTTACGAATTGGCTGACCAAAGCCAGGATCATTTCTGAAAATCTGACTTTGGCCGAAACTTTCAGCCAATTCGTGAACTGGCCTCACTTCTGGCTTCCGCAGTAACATATGCAAACAGTATTCATAAATAGAGGTTTTTCGCATTTTTAAGCTAACATACCGTACATGGCGTGTGGTCCCATGAACTTTTAAAAAAATTCAAATACCAATTCAAAGTTCAGTAGGCGAGTCTTAAGTGAAAAATTAAATAAATATTATCTAAAAAAATAGGAACTTTACCTGGTTTTAATTCACACAAAATGGTTGCCGGAATTATAATAAAAAGTTTCATTAAAGTTCACTTATAAAACTTGAAAAATACTACCAATAAGGTAATCAGTTACATTTGAGCGAATGTAAGCAATATTATTATTTATTGTGGTTTTTTTTTCAAGTATTATAAAAGATCTTTTGTAAAACTTTTATAGTATAATCCCGGCCTTAAAAACGTGTTAATTATTTTCTGTGAAATGAAATAAACTGAAGAAACAAAAATTCGCAACACTCAAGAGAATAAATGATGATGCTGATACATATTATACAGACCTTCGCTAATTAGTTTTTTAATTGATTTTTATTATTTTTTTGCAGGGATTTTAAATCTTTTAGAATTGCGTAAAAAATAAATAAATACAAACTTATAACAAATAAATAAATTCATGAATTAAATTTTGCCTAAGTTTTTTCAAAATTTTTATAAAAATTGGAGAGAAATGTTTATCAGTTATTATTTTTTTCCCTAACACCATTTCAAATTGGCGCTTTAATTTTATTAATCAAACAGGCTTTACTATTGCCATCTATTGACGAGTTTTATAAACATGGTTGTTTTTAGTTGTCGCTAGATGGCAGCACAAATACTATATTCGATTCTTCAAATGCTGACCATATATTGACATACAATAAGATGTCGTGACGTCATAATCAGAAAATTTCATTTTATGGCTAATTATTTACATAAAACCAGTCATCAAATAATCCAATAATGGGGAAAGATAAAACTTTATTCTTGTGTAAGGGGTTTTTATATTTTTAATTTATTTTTGAAAGGGGAAGATCATTTTTCACTCTCAACTCGTCATACGTTTTTAGTTCAGTGCGTTCAATTTATTTTAAAAATTCGATGTATCACATTAATGTCTATGGAAATATGATTAATTAGAATAATATGGAGCTCCAATAAAATGCAATTTTCATAATTTTTTTCTTTTAACTGTTTATTTTGCCTTTTTGTTTCGTTCATCGTTATCGTAGATCCGGGACATTTCGAAAGTGTTTGAAGCCCGTGGGCGCTCGTCTTAAGCTTTACATGAGGAATTTTTATTTCTGAATCAATCCTGAGATGCTCGAGCACCTTCTGACAGGGCCGTAGCTAGGATTTTTGCCACCCGGGGCAAACAGCATTTTGCCGCCCCCGTGCCTCAAAGTACTGGAAGTGCTCGAGCGTCCTCCACCACTGTGTATTTATGGTTTTGCTGCTTGTAGGCTGTACAAATTTCGCCACCCTCTTCTTCCGTTCCACTCTCATATTCTTGAATACGTATGATTGAAATACATGCCGCCCATCCGAACCTTCCGCTATGTAGATGTAGTATTGAAAAAAATATATTAAAAATAAAAATCTTTTTTTACGAGCCGCGATAAACCATCTTTCTGGCCTATAATAGCCTATAGTATTTAGGAAAATAATCACTTGGGCTGTTTTTTTCCCTTCTTCATTTTGTACCCACTACTTTGCTTTTGAAGTGGTATGTATACGAAAATTTTACAAAAAACAGTTTCGAAATTTAATTGAATTTGAAATCTAAAATTGTCTGTGCTCGAGTTTTTGTTGTTCTACCTGGACTGGAAGTATTTCTACAATATTTTAACATAAACAACTGAAAGGCATTATATAAGGTATATGCTAATGTTTTGCATATATAACGTTTTTCGCAAAAAAAAAAAAGTAAGATTTTTCAAACACCGCTAGTTCAAGTGTCTTTAAACATTGTGTCTCTCTCAGCACTGAGGTGTTACATGCTTTGGCATAATTTTTTTTAAATTAAAGTGCCGAGAAGGAATTTTGGGGCACAAGATATGGGTAAATTTTGGCTATTTTTGCAAAAGGCTCCATGTTGTTGAAGTTAATATTCGAAAACAAATAACAACTAAAATTGTAAAAGCTCTCGTTCAATTGTATAAATATATCCACGGTATTTGAGGGAAAAAAATCGAGTTCCTAAAGTGAATAGTAAATTTTTAAATGATTTTTAAAAACGGGGTTGTTTCTCATATTAAAGCATGGGAAGCCACGGTTTGTTTGTGCTTACTTGGTCCCTTTAACAGAGCGATCACTGGCTTCATCTGGCAACCCATATTCCCCATGCTTTCTCAACGGACGCGTTGGTCGCGTCACCTCCTGTTATTCTTTTCTCCATGGCAATTAGTACCTAATCAGCGTCAAAATAACGATTGTGTGGAAAGAAAATTTTGAACAATGCCAGAAAAATTCTCAAAATACATACAGAATACCTAGGCTGACCATATTTCCTCGAGAGAAATTGAGATTCCAAATACGGGAAAATACGGGACATTGCCAATTATTGCCAAAAATGACGCCAAAACCGAACAAAGTTGCGAAATATTGTTGAAATTACGGAAAAATCACAATGCCGGGAAATGAAGCATTACTGCAAATTGCAGTGGATTAAAATGAATTCCACGAAAAAAAAAAGTTCACGAAGACAAATGTGGGAGATTAATATTCTTATTTATAGTTGTAATTATCATAATATAATTTATGAGTTGAAAAATAATTTCAATCTTTGACTTCAATAAAGAATGAAAATTCAAGTGGGCTTCGTGTAAAATACGGGAGAAACCGGAACACTTCCGCCAAAAAGTCGGGACGGCCGAAAAAACAGAAAATACGGAACTGTCCTGGAAAATACGGGACGTATGGTCACATCAAGAACACCAAGTTGAAGTTGATTCCATTGAAAATACGGGACATGGAGATCAAAACGTTAGAATTGCCAAATTTTTTAATTTAAATATCTACAAAAGATACTTGAATACAAATTCTTTTGCTATATTCATATGTAATTTATTAATTTGTGAATTAAATAGTTAAAAAAAAAAAACCTTAACGAAAATTTCCGATATTCTCTTCCTCCATGTTGCTGATCGCCAGGAAGTGAAGTGCAGACCAGAGTAATCGTCTGATTGGCCCATGGTGTACTTGGGCGCGTTTTAAATAAAGTAAGGAATTTTCGACATGGAGTCGAAAATATAGTTGTTCAATTAAGAATCAGATTTTGTTATTAATATATTATTAATGTCCTTTGTGCGTGTTACGTAAAGGAAAGACATTACTATAAAAGGTTTGTATAATTATATATCATGAACATGGCATGGCTGCTCATGTTAGTTTAAATGTCGATCTCCTTTTATTGTACGTTTATTTCGATTACTCTCCATGTATCTCCTCCATAGTATTTCAGTATTAAAACTATGAAATGATGAGCTAATAATCCTTTAAATTTTTGAATTTGGTTTCTCATGATCATCCTTATAAAGAATCATTTCATGATCTGGGTATTCGAAGGACCCTCAACGCGTGGGCCCGCCTGGGGTCCTCATGGTAAGGAGGGGGGGGGGTCTGTTTTTTGAGTATGTGAAAAATTGGTAAACACAGCTACAACCAGCCAGATAAAGGGCCTTTAGAACATCACTTTGTGCTGGTAGGCGTTATTTTTGGCATTTAGTGTTTCTATTGTTGCTGTTATATGTGTGTTTATATCTTTGATGATTTCAATAATTGTTTGCACTTGTAGTAGCTTCGGTTTTTGAGAATGGTGTTGGTTAAATATGCTGCCGAATTTTGGTTAGCATGAATAATCATGGTTGAGGAAATTGCTAAGTCATAATTGGCTTCACCATTTTATGAATGTTTTATTGTTAAGTCACCTGCATTTGCAATCACGGTTTTCCCTCTTTTATTCTGGAACAGTGAAAAAGATTTTAAACTTTTATTACTTTGTTGAAAGTTTATTTCTCTGCGAAACTTTATAGAAACCTTTGCAAAGGAAAAAGTCATATAATTACTTTGCCACCACTTTTCAAGAAACTGTCTATCTCTACTCTGAAAATTATTTTTAATAAACCTTAAATAATACAATCTCTACTATTGAAGCTAAATCATCTATTCAGTCACCAGCACATACTGTTGGTCCAGCTTAAATTGATATCAACAGTTCCAGCACACAATATCCGATTTAGCCAGGTATTCACTTATGATGAGTGTTCAATTGCAGTTTAACACGTTAGTATTGTTTGCAGCCTATATTGAAAACTGATGAGGGATCAATATTAATAAAGCTTCGTGAATAAATCAGACACAAAAAATGACATGAAAATTATATTGAATCACAATACTTAAGATTTTCATTTTTTATTGCAAAAATTAGTGCCCTCTATTGGAGGAACTTCTAAATACCGTGAAGTATCCACTTTAAAATCTACATGTTTCCTCAGTCTTTAAGGGCGTATAGCGGCCAAACTTTGGACCCAAAACTGAACATATGGTCAAAGCCAGTGCTGAACGAATCCCAAGTCGTCATGGCAAACTAAAAAATTAGTATTGACACCTACACAATTGTCTTGTAGTTACTAAATTGCAGGCTGAGAGCAGCACAAAATGTTTGGAATTTAAAGCAGCTTATCCGCCAACATGAAAGAGGGTCACTGTGCCCTGAAAAAGTCATAAGAAGCATTATTTTCAAATTGTTTCTTTGGATAAAAATTTTATCGGGTACTTTTTTATTTGTATTTTTTTAGATTTTTCCAGCCCTGGTCAAAACAAATACAAATGATCATGTCAATTTCGGATATCAAAAGGCCAATTTGACACTGGCTGATTGTAAAATTTTGTCTTCTCTCCCAAAAATGATTTTGTGTGTGTGTGTGATTTGATGCAATAGTGAAAATTTGCACAATGCTTGTGACGTTATTTCACAGATCAAAATCTAAAGCAACCATTTTTTCCGAGTAAATTCTTCAGGAATAATTTTTTCCCCATAAATGTATGGATTTTCAATTACAGGTGAAATTCTGGAGATATAAGAATTTTTTTGGGAGTCCGGGAGATGTATTAGAAATTCGAAAGCCTCCCGAAAAATCTGGGCTATTTGGCAGCTATGCACTTGCCGTAACCTATTTCTTTGTCTGTTGGAATGCGTATGTAGATGTAGCAAAAAATTATAATCGAAACCAGAAAAGGCATCTGAGAGACAATGATCCTTATGATTATGGCATCTGATTCTGTAGGCGTTTCGAGAGTGTACAGAAACTTTCAGTCTGGAAAGGGGTCACTGAGGGATTTACATGAGGTTACATGATTTATTTACATGTTTTACAAATTCCAGTCACATAAGCTCCCCACCCCACTTCCGAACATTTCTTACCTGGGGATTCCTGCTCATGATGCTCTTGAGACATGCTATAGCACAGGGTTTGACAAATTGAGGAAAAAAATAAGGGCCAAGCTTATTATTTTTGCCAGAACTAGTAATAACATAGAAGACTTAATATAGGTGCCAATGTCAATTTTTTGCAGAGTAATGGCAACTTAAGAAAATTGTGCATGGTATTTTTCAAGCCCTGCTATAGTTTGTCAGTGTTATCAATGATATTCATCCAATGCGCAACTTTTCAATTTTTTTAACAAAAATTCTTTGAGTGTTTGTGTGACGTTTTTGTACACGCGATCAGTTGACAAATCCCAGGCACCAGGTTGCCACGGCGACACTATAAAATCTATATTGGAACCTAAAATTTTTTTTTTAAATTTTAGAAATCTTAAAATAAATCCTCAGAAATAAGTTTGAAACAAAAAATTAATCCAAAACTGAATTGAATTTAAGATCAAACTGATCAAGAATTTATAAAAATATTCTCAAGTTATTTATAATAGTAGTCCTTCCAGAGAATATTCTCAATGAGAATATTGTCCTAAACATTATTCTCGAGAATTTTACATCTCTAATTTCATGACAGGTGTCTTTTAACATAGGAAAAGAATATATTAAGTCCCACAAAAGTAAAAAAACAAAAAATTATTTATGACTTTCTTGACATTAAAATCATTCTTAGTTTCTAAGAAATTTGACGAGCACCTAAAGTTTATTATTTGTCCAGCCCTGTACTAGATGATAATTACAAGAGTAGTATAGGAACCTATTACCTAATTGATTGTGATATCCGATTTTAATTGCATGTGCTAATATGGTTGTGTTCTATTCATTTTAAAATAAAAAGGCTGAGATGGATTGCAAAGCCACGAAGCCGTTGCATCCCATCAAACTAAAGACCAAAACAAGTGTTCCTCCTGTGAGGTAAGTTAAGTTTTATACTTGTGTGTCAGATTTTTGCATTTGCAACTTATTAAGCTTATTGTGCCGATTACTTGTGACTTAAGTTTGCTTAGTATTAAGCTGTATGTCTTGATCAGTTGCTTCCAACCTTCCATGCTTCAACTGCTATTGTAAATGTGATTCTCGTACCTTTTATTATCACACTTGTAACCATAATTATCATTTCGAATTGCTTTTTCATTTAACCATTTCTGCACTTGAAGGTTAATTAGACTGGGACCTACAGTTTATGGAGTATCCAATTCTAAACAATTGTGTTAGTGCAGGACTGGATAAATCCAGAGCACTAGGTCACCATGGCAACTGAAAGATTGGTATTGGTGCCTGAAATTTTCTTTGTGTAGTTACTTAATAGCAGGGGCTAAGAGCAGCACATCTGCCAGCATATGAAAGTGGGGAGAGCTACTATGCCCTAGAGAAAAGTCAGAAGAAGCATTATTTTGGAATATAAACATTCTTTCCAATAAAAGTTTTTTGCGCCTGGATTTTTTGTGATTTGTCCAGCCCTGTGTTAGTATGCTAACCCTTATGGAGACTTCCTGCCGCAATGTGGTTTTTCAGTCACCTTTTGTGCTATTTTTGTTGTTGCACTGCTGTGTCAGGAAAGGTTACGACAAAGACTAAGTAGGTGTCAAACTCCTGATATGTATAAACACTGTTTTTGTGGGTATAAATACGCTGGTGATCATATTAATGGGACTTGTCTGTGTATATTATTTGTCTTTTTCTATATGATAAAAGTAATACCTAATACATAGGCCTATATTTTTACCACTCAATGTTTATTCACATAAAAATAAAATTCATTTTAATTAGTGATTATTAGTTAACTTTTTGTTATTAATCACTGATTTTAGGAAAATGTCAAAAATACCACAGCTTTCAAAAATACCTGTTCCTTCTGGAGGATCAAAGATTCCAGTCAGGTAACTATCTGTTACGTTTTGTTACAAGGGAAGATGACAACAAAATTGATATCTTGGAAACTTTTTTTCCTCCTCTCGTTCACTTGAACAGCTGAGATAGTGTCGCAAAAATGTTATTTCCTGTCTGTCGTTTTACAGGATGTATAGATAATAGTTTTAACATTTATAGTAGATCGGTAGTTTTTTTAAGTTTATTTAACCTTTGTTTTTGCATGTTATATGGGAAAGGTTTGATTATGTAATTTGTCATATTTAGTTAATTATATTGCCATGATATTTGAGATTGATATGTTTCTTCTATAAACAAAAAATTGGTTCTTTAAACCCCCCCCCCCCCCCAATCAGGGTTGTAGTGATTTAAATCAGTGATTAAAATTATGATTTAAATCCTTTTTCTTTTTTAAATCACTGATTTAAATCAATTTTTTTTTCAGATATGAAAAATTATCTGTTGTAATTGAATAAAACTATTTATGCATCTCAAAAAGAGTGATTTAAATTTTTATTAAATTATTTTAAATATCAGTTAATTTAAATATTATATTTTCAAATATAATATATGTATATTAATACGTATATCAAATATTGGAGATACCATAGTCGTACCAATTTAGCTGAAAAATGGTTACTTAAGATTTATAATGATGAAGTTAGAGTTTAAATTTGTTTTTCTATCGCAAGTTTAAAATTTCATTCATTTTCCATTAAAATCTGTACATTTAAGGGGGCAGAATGTCAAGAAGTCTCCTTCCCTGAAGGTTTCGGTTCTTGATCGTAAGCTGAAATCAAATGTGAATATAATCAAGCCAGTGATTACCAAACGAAGCAGTATTTCTTTCAAGGTAAGAATGAAATTAGTCTCAAGCAAAGAAAATTCCTCGCTAATTGAAATGTTGGTTCCCCCCCCCCCCCCCCATTTCACAGATGACATTTTCTGCTTGTCTTTTAAATAGGAATTCAATATCTCTAAAGCTGGTACCAAGCCAGTTGTGAAGAGGAGGAGCATTGGCAAAACAAAGAACCACAAGCCTGTGCCTGTCAGGCAAGTTGCAGCTCCTCTTCCTGGAAGATACAGTAGCACCAGAAGGTATGAATATCTCTTTAATGTATTTGATGCTGATCACAGTCTTATACTGAATTGTTTTCTGTGTTAATTATGGTATTAACATAAGGTAAATTCACCAGTAGTGGGCTTCTTAACATTTAATTCGTTATATTTAGAACTTAGAATAATATCCATTAAATAATTATTTTAAACATGATCTAAACTCTTATCCATCATTATTATTAAATGAAAATTTGATGGCTCAGTCGAAAATTTTGTAAAAATAATTTACACTTAATCTATGTACCAGCAATGGGCCTATCAATATTGGGCCATTCAGAAATTTAACATAATACAAAAATTTATACTTTATCTTCATTATTATGAACAAAACTAAAAAATAAAACTATCAAGGAAAAAGTAATATAAGTTTAATAAATATATATATATATAGGTAATAGCATTTTCCATTGACAACTATGTTTGGGCCTATTTAAATGTTTCTTGTATATTATACATCATTATGACCAATTTATTTTTTCCTTTGTCAAATTTGAATAGATCTGTTATGTGTCATGAATTTGAAATTTCACAGGCTTTGATGAATACAGTAAAAGTCTGATTTAACGAGTATAGTTTACAATATGAATCTTGCTATACTGAGGGAATTTTGTATGATTTCATAGAGTTAACAACACAACAAAACATTCATTTATGGTGAGTTGAAAATCAATGCATTCACTATGGCATCAACAAAGTTCTAAAAAAACACCTTTTTTTCCTTTGCTATCTCTTCAAAAATCACTAGGCAGATTAATACCATTTGCCATCACACATTCTCATAAACATTATTCTAAGGTACTTTTAGCAAAAGATAGTTGCAAAAAAAAGGTCATACCTTTAACCTCCTTTCTATTGTTATTGTTAGGCTTACCCAACATATGGGACATGTTGCAATTTCATTCGACTTCTTCCTCTGTCAGGGCTTATTTGACTGAAATTTGCTGTTAACAAATGGCTGGAGAAATCATGTTAAGAAAATCCTTCTGATTAGTGGAAAGATGTCAAGTCCTTTACGCCATGTTAAGTTCATTATCAGGTCCATAACACCATGGTGCGCAGTGTGAAATGAATGTATTTATTGTCATAATTATGATAATTGAGTAATAGTTGCCATCATATAGTTATAATCTTAATCCTTGATTTCATAATAAAAGTCGAAATTCAAGTAAGATTTGTTGAAAATTTGAAAAAAGTTGTATAGGAAAGCCTAGATGTGTGGGGCCAAAATTATGGGAATATTCCGTAAAATATGGGTCTCACATGGTCACCATATATATTCCAGTTTCTAGTTTGTGTGTGTGAGAGTGGCAGAAATATCACATATCTGAAAGATAGTGCACCGTTGCTGTAAAGCACACATCTTCAACTTGCTGCTTGCTAGCACCCAGAGTTGTTGATGCTCATGTCTGATTATGTGCTTGTGGACACTTGATCAATGTCCCAATTAAATACCTTGTACATATTTTATTTTAAAAAAAAACCTTAGGAATAAAAAAAATTTAGCTTGCATTTTTTTTATGGATGTGAATATATTCAACTTCTGATAACTTTTCAAGTTCCTGCGGTAGGATAAAACATGTTTCACTGGAAAAGGGGCGTGCCAAATTAATGCATTGAGATGTTTTGGATTGTTAGGTAAATTGGAAAAAGTATAAACCTTTCTGATTTTCACTTCATATGAAATGCATATCTGCCGTGGCTCTTCTCCGATGCTCTTTCTTTTATGGGGATGCACATTATGTTATGCTGTGCTGGTGGAGGACGAGGAAAATAATTTGAAAGTGATTCACAAACACTCACCTAATTAAAGGCTGGTGTAATAGAAACAAATTACTATAAGGAGATATGTATTTAAAAACAAGAAAGAAACGCCGAATTGAAAACATCTTCAGCATGAATATAACAAGTGATTTATTGAAAACATTGTCAACCCTTATTATGTGGCCCAGATAGGAACATTATATATGAAATATTTTGCTGTCATATACGAATGAAATACAATAAAAAACAAAATTTATGAAATATATCATCATAAAAATCAATTATTTAAAAACTTTTACGCCATACATAATTTTCAGCATATTGATAAATATTAATAAACCTGGGCAGATGTAACTTGACGACCAAGTTCTATAGAGACATGCAGAGTTTGGCAATTGTATATAAGGCATGTGATTGTGTTCATGGACTTAAACTATGTTATGGTGAAAATTCAACTGAGTACTGAAAATTATCACTTGAAGGCTGTACAAAAATTTGTGCAAACATCCAGGCGAGGAAATAAAAACATTGATAAAACTTACGTGATGTTGTCTCAAAGAATACCTAAGAAAAAACCTTTTAATAATTTATCAATGGGCTTTCCAGTCCACACTTATGACTGAAACCATGGTCAACACTTTAAAAAAGATAGAAATCTGCTCCTGGAATCTGGCAGTACGAAAATTAATTTACAGATGTGCATGTTGTTGCATACATGAGCTGAATTATGACTCATAATCAGAGATTAGAACAAAGTGAGCACTTAAGGCACGTGATTGAAGGTATCAATGTCACTCATTAACTGAAGTAAAACAAACAATTGTAGGGCTACAACACAAGTGATTCAACAAAAATAGAACTTTTTAATTGACATGAATGATTATGAAGAAAATTATGGTTAAAACAGGATTTGATTAACTTCCAGCTATCATCAAAAGGAGCTTACTTTTAGCCACATGACGATAAGCCTGGATGAAAAAGGGATTGAGAGACAAAGGGTGATGCTAAAGTTTGAATGAGGATTTTGGGAAAAAGAAAAGTATACACGTGGCTGGTCTATGTGCTAAGTTTAAAACATTAATCAGGATGAAGAGAGAGAAAAGAAATACTCAATATGGCATTTATTATTACACTTGTTTTAGCATGCATAGAAAAAATTGTTTTTTTTGAAATTTAAAGACAAAATTTTATTAACAGCCAAGAACATGCAAAGACATGTCATGATATTAGGAAATTGAAAATGCATCATGATATATCTCACTTTAATACCATGTCTTATCCACAGGCACCAAAGTTCATCAACTGCCTTAAAACGTGATGATGCTCTGCCAAATCGCAATTCGGCCAAGTCTTGGGAATACCAGTCATTGATTAAGAATGACAAAAAGTCTCTAAAAGAGATGCAAGAGGGTAAGATTTCTCTTAATTCATCAGACATATCTGAAAGTGTCTTGACACATATGTAGATAGTTTCCATATTTTTTCATAATTCTGAAACACCATTTACTTCATATCAGAATTTATTATGGTTTGGTGTGAATTTCTTTTTGTTTCCGAATAATTTTCGTGCACAATTTTGTTTTTTCATCAACTTGGGGGGCATAAATTATTCATCATAGAAATGGGAAAACCAAATTTTGACTCAACATGATCTAATTGCTTTTTACAAGTAGTTAATTCCAATAACTCTATCTCTTGTTTCAGAATTGATTACTGAGTTCGAACCTAGCGAGTTCTATAAAAATCAGATTCTCAACAATAAGGAGATAACACTCCAACAGCTTGGTTACTCTGCTCCTTTAAAGGTGAATATATTATGACATTATCATCTTTGTATAGTGAGTGCTTGGCAAAATGTGTTATTAGTGTTCTTTCTGATTTATTTGCTCATAAGTGTAATTTATTCCCTTGCTTCACTTTTTGTCTCAGGATAAGAGAAATAGCCGGGATCCTGCTGAAGTTGCATTGGAACAAATCCAGCGGATGAGTGTCTCGAAAAAATGTAAACCACCTGCTTCAAGGGAGAAAGAAAATCTATTAGGTAAATTGCTGCGTAGACACAAATATTGACTTTTTTAAGAAAATTGATCGCACAATAGATGTTTAAATTCATAATACAGTCATGCTTATTATTACAGGTCCCAATTTTTTTTTGTTTTTTTATCCATCCAATATAATGGCAAATAAATATCATTTAATCCATTACAGTGACAGATATCAGCTCAGCCCCCCTCCCCTTTTTTTCCCAAAGAAAGGAACAAAATCTGTCATTGAGTGTGTTTGACAACCTTTGATGCGAGAAGAAAATTTATTGTCACTTTTATGGAAAACGCCCTCTAGTTAATTCACCCCTTACTCTGAAAACTGCAAACCATAGCAAGGAATTCATGCGAGTGGACTGGGTGATGTTTATGCTTCTCTTCCCTTCTCTCCCCCCCCCCACTCCCACATCACATGTGGTTAATGTTTTACAACTTTACTTAATTTCTCAATGGGGAAATATACAGGGAAGTAAACTTATGTTTTCATTCTGGAAATAATTCATTTGACGTCGCTGTCTGGAATAAACAGAGCAAGCAAATAAGAATATGTATTAGATCTTAAATTGAAAGTTTTGGCTGGGGTTCATAAGAAATTGATGCCAAAAGCCAGAATAGCTGAACCATTGAATATCTAAAGAGTACTTTGTTTACCACAATTAAAAACCACGATGCAATTTTGAAAGCAGGAGAGTTGGGATTTCATTCTTCGTGTATTTCATCACAGGAGCAGAGATTGCAATAGATTAAAGAAGACAGAAAAGTTTAATTTTATGGGTTTTTTACATTTGATATAACGAATTGCAATATAACATCTGTTTTCCATGGATTGAAGAGGGTTATTGTGAAGAGTGTCGACTGTATAGTTTCTCTTGGTAGGGAAGTAAAATTACACTGGGCCATAAGGCATGGCAAATAATTTCTTTTGCAAGAATCCGAGACTTGTGAGGAATTAGAAAAAATTAGGCATACAAATTATTATTTTTTTACAAAAAATTATATTTATAGTGTAAGTTATGTGCACTTAGGTAGATGGGGGAAATCTTTAAAAAGCCATAAACACACATAAATAGAGTTTATTATACATGCTCATATGGTCTATGCTTGTGGTCGCAAGACTGAATTGGCAGTGTGCAAGAAAAAAAAATGCACATGTTGCCATATGAACTCTGACTTTTAGTTCACCCCAGAATATCTATAAAAGTATGTCTACATATGCTTACTCACTTTGAGAGTAGGGTAATAAATAAATATGCCCAACTTTAGCTTTCCTTTTTATCTTCTGCCTATACATAAGCAGAGATGGGCTTGAAAGTTGGAGGAACAATGATGTCAATTCTCATTTATGCATATTCATTAGATCAGTCAGCTCTTTCATTGATGCTGGGGGAGATGCCTCCTTCCCATGTTCCTCCCATATCTCCACCCATGTGCCTACTCGCTCCTGATTGTGATTGCAGCACCACAGCCTTTCGCCATGCTTGCTTTCTTTCTTACAAACCAAACGACTCGGGTCTAATGCCATGGATAATTTTTTTACCTAGTGAGTGCCCTGGAAGTGTAAGTGTGTGGGAACCTAACAGTCTGAATGTGTGTTTAGTGTTGTCCGATTTTTCAGTGCTACTATATATATTTTAGAAGTGAGTGAAGTGTAATGATTAAATATTTATACTCTTTGTAGGGCTGTTGCTCTCTGTGCAAGACTTTTTAACAAAGATATCGGCTCGCATTTGCACCTGAAAGTTAGGGACTACGAAAACCAACTTCAGTCGACCACCACTGTGGCGACAGTGAGGCTCGAACCAGGATCCCCACGATGCTAGTCTGTCACTATGACCCACTTGACAACCACAGCGGCAAAAAAATGCCACCCCTGCTAGATAATTGAGGTGCAATAAGTCTTTTTGATGTACTGTTCATATGTGAATCTTGTGTTTGATATTTGTCTGGACACATGGCTCACAATAAAATATTTTGTGACATCCATTGATGGGGAAGTTCAGCCAACCACTGAAACGCAATACATAGCAAGCTGATGTAAGCTAGCCGTAACACACTATTTATAATTTTATAAGATAGGTAATATTATCTATAATTATAAAATTATAATTTTATAAGATTGGTTATTATATACCAATTATTTCTCAATTTCTTGGATTTGAAATCATCTGTAGATTGATAGATTCATACATCAGGGTTTAAGGTAGATAAAAAATTCCTTTAGCAAAAAAGCAAAAGGGGAGAAGCTTTAGCAAATGCTAATGATTGATGGATGGATATCTACTCATTTCATACTTTCTGTAGCAGAACAATCTAAAATTAAATCGAATTTTATGAAAAGTGTAGGAAACACTATTATGGGAATTTTTGACGAAGTACCTTTCCAGTCACCCGAGTGCTCGTTGGAGAACAATGCGAAACATTCTGCTTTTGAGGGGTCATGTACAAGTTTCGCTGTATTTTGAAATTTCATGCCAGTGCTGAATGCTCAAAATTAAAAGTAATTGCAATGACTTATGTGCCAAATTTTATACTTGTAACTGTAAATACATTTGCTGTTTGACGAAAAGTTTTTGTAGCAAAAGGTTGTCATTGGTATGAGTTGTCTTGATTGAATCAACCAGGTACCTTTTATGGTTCCAGGTGCTGTTCATGATTGTTATAGCCTTGTTTTTAAATCATACTTGATACTTTTACAAATACATAGCCACAACAGGCAAAATGCCTAACAAGGTAGCTGAGAAAAAGATGCCCATAACAAATATGGATGTCATATATTTCCATATGCTGTATTTAAAAATATGTATGTTTAAACAGGCAAATTGCATGCCATCAGTTTAATGAATAGCACGTATTTTACAGGTGTCTTATCAATGGAAGCAAAGACTCATTTGTCTGGAAAGAAAGGTGCTTTGGAATATTCAAGTGATTCATTGGTTCGCCGTTGCACATGGGCGCCTGGATATTCACCTTCAGCAAAAGTGAGCTTTTAGTATCTTGATAATGATTGGGACTTCATATATGTTGATTCAAGTGTTGCAAAATTGGTTTATGCATAAGCCTTTCTTTGAGAGCTGGTTCTTTCCATTATGAGAAGATGCAATGAAATGAATGAGTTGCATGAGAATCAAAATTAATTCAATCTTTGTATACTGAGAAATTAATGTATCCTTGTTTTCCCTCATATTTTTTGCGTGTATGGGCAATATAAATGTATTTATTTGAAGCTGCATAGATATTAGGTGTTTTTCAAAATTTTTGCATTAAAAATCAAAAGCATGAAATCCACTTGATAAAAGTGAATTTTTTACACTCAAGATTTCAGTGATTTATTGCATTGTTATTGCTTATGCAGGTATCTGTGTCTAACGATTATGTCTCGCTTCATGTTTCTTGATTTAGCAACCAAAAATAGATGCGTATGAAGCTGCCATGGCAAGAATCAAGAGCATGTCAATATCTAAAGCACAGTCTCCTGTTGGTAAGTCTATCTGAATGAAATATTTCTTATTTTAAAACTGTTTGCCATGCGTCAATATATTCTTCTTTTTTACATTTTTTTTGTTTTCAAATTTTCAGTGGAGAAACTAAAAGGAGGGGCCACCTTTCTTTTGAGAACACCCATAAAGGTATGATGAAATTCAAGGATTCAATGTAGTGTAAATTTTATCAGATAGCCATGTTAATAATATAAAAATTCAATTGGACCCTGATCAATGTTCCCTCTATTTTTCCTAAACCTGTATAGACCTGCTTTTTCTGTAAGCGACAAAGCAATTTGTCATGCACAGCAATGGTGAATTTCAGAATTTTGCATGCACAGAAGCACTCTCATTGCGCAGCCTAAAGAGAATGTTGACCCTGATCATTCAAACTAATGTGAAAAAGACCATGACCTTACATTGAGACCTCAGATAATACAGACCCCCATAGAATTTGTTTTCAAATAAAAAAATCAGATGAATACAGTCTAAAAAAAAATTACATGCAATAATGTATTTAAAGTATTCAGTGTTTCAAAAATTACTGTATACAGTAAAACTACTCTTAACAAACACTCCTCACATGCAGTAACACCTCTTCTATGGTCAAATAATAATTTTTCAGTGTATAATGAAAGTATGCTGTTCAAACCCCTGATTAACTGTCAGCCCTCTTTTTTTATACTGACATTTTTTTTTTTTTTTTTTTTGTGTCCTACTGGTGTCTGCAAAAGAGAAGTTTTATTATATATACATAAGAAATGGTCTTTTAATGTCTTCCATCATCAAATACTCTTAAATGCTTCAGGAATCACCATGATGCTCGTTAGAAACAGATTTGAGATGTCATACTAAACCAAACTTATTTTTAAAAGTGAGCCCCATTAAATATCTAGGTATTGTTATAGATAGAAATCTCATGTAAAATATATCCAATCAAAATTGTTTTCATAGTTTATAAGTTTTACCTCAAACATTATCCAAATGCCCATTTTTTTGTTGTCATATTACTATTCCCTTTTTCAGGGGCGTAGCCAGAAATTTCGTTCGGGGGGGGACCAAAGTGACAGAAC
This sequence comes from Pholcus phalangioides, assembly GCF_987345545.1. NCBI lineage: Eukaryota > Metazoa > Arthropoda > Arachnida > Araneae > Pholcidae > Pholcus > Pholcus phalangioides. The sequence goes on along the minus strand of NW_028301596.1, from coordinate 37,482,777 downwards.
AATGGATTTGGCCATCTTTTTCCCTTTTTTCGGTCATTTTCTCACATTTCGGGGGGGGGGGGCCAGACAATAATTTGTTCGTGAAAGAGGGGATGACCCTTAATCAGGTGTGTGAAAATCATACTTTTATTATGTATACGGAAATTATTATTTGGCCATAATGAAGGGGTGACCACATGTGAGGAGTGTCCGTTAAGAGGTTTTCACTGTTTATGGGCTAATTGTTTGGGGCAATGACTACTAAGTACGTTGCTACCTATCACGCAGACCCAAAAGAAAATCATTTCATCAGTAACTGGTAATTACTCAACTCTATCATTCAATCTTTACCAGCAACTAAACATACTCCCATTGCGTTATTTATACTTTTATAAATCGATTCTCCTGCTTACTAAAAACAACTTGATCTTCTTAATTTATCAAGGACATCAAATGGATGCAGTAACATTCTTAATATTCTCTTAATACATAAAACAATGAAAAGAAAACTATTTTACATACGTTATTTTGGACTTTTATAACAGACTGCTACATGATATATTTCTCTCCCCCCTCCCCTTCTACACTGTTACTGAAAAAACATTTAAAAAATTATCTCAATAGCTAACATCAGCAATCATTTTTGAAGAAAAAAAAAACCAGCTCTGTCAGTCAGAATGCTAAATCCAATTTTATGAATAAGTACACTTCCTGCTGTTTGCCTCCAATTTTCGAAGTCACTAAACAATTTTCACATCATTCTAGCATTTTATATTCTTCATTCATAATGTAATACTCGTTCATTCTATAGATCCAGATTGAATTTGGATGTATTTATTTCTTTTTTTTTCTTGTTCTGTCCTTGAAATTGTATTGTAAGTATGTATTACTACTTGATCCATGTGATCTCTTGATGAAAAAATTGTTTTTCTCATTATTATATTATGTAATGTTTCATCATGATAAACTTTTCAAAAAGAAAAAGTTGTTCTACTATCCCTGCGCACCCCCCCCCCCTACTTCAGAAAGCCCCCGATTAAGCCAACCTATAAGATACTCTGTTGTATCCATAACTTCTAGCATCACGACCTCCACACCTCTAGTTCATTCTATATTTCTTATCACAAGAGGGTGGGGGATATCTTATATAATCCGGTGCAACGTTGCAACATTCTGTGAATCGCATGGTCATGCAACACAAGGCATTTCGCTCATGTGTTTACCTTCAGCTAATTTTTTATATTTATTGAAAATTACTTCAAATAACTCAAAACTTAGTTAAGGCTTAGATGACCAGATCCTACCATGCCCCTTAACTTCTTCTAGCTTCATAACCAGCAACGCAGAAAAAAGATTAAATAATGATATTTTGATTTATATGGGATGTTGCTGGATTAAACCTAATTGTGAAATTATGCATAAAATGTTTATGAAGTCAAACGTAGTCAATTCAAATCCCTGAAGTTGTGTGAAATTAAACTGCTATGCCTATGCTGACAAAACTTTCTTGATTGAGCTAATCTTCATTTTACTCAAATGTAGATGTTTGAGTATTGCGATTAAAGGGTTAAAAGATAAGTGAGAATTTTTTTTATTTTTCATTGTCTTGTTTTATGATGGAATTCAAAAAAGTAGCCGACTTTTCTAGATGACTGCCTATGATATTGCAATGCAACAGATCAGTTCACTTAAAAAGGCAAAAGAATCCAAGCTTACTCCTGTTCGGGAAACTGCAAAACCTGATGCTGAGGAGGAGGAGAAAATTGAGGAAGGTTCTCCTGTCAAGGGTAATCTTGAAACAGGTAAATGAAATTGTTTTTACTCTCATATATATTGTTGTGCAATCTACTTCACCAAACACCAACTCTGGCCATATCGCTATATTGCAGTTTACTGCCATTAGTGAGATGGGTCGGAAGTGAAGGCGCTGTCTATCGGTTGTCGCCTCGAGTTCATTAGGGAAAATATCTTATCGATATCCTCCCTTGGGTTCGAACCCGGGACCCTGACAACAACCTTCACAATGGTAGACGAGCATCTTACCACCATGCCACTCAAGCGTGTTGTGCAATCTGACAATCTGTGTAATTCCAAAATTTGAAGAAAAAAAGATAATGAAAAAATTTGATATTTTTTGTGTCAAGGTTAAACTGCCTGAGATAAAAATTTTGCCTTTTTTTTTCCCTTGCAAGTTGAAGTAAAATTATTTCTGTGTGATCAGTGAGTTACTAGAGGGAGGTACATTAATCTGTATATAGAGGTAGGTGATTAGATTTGAGAGTGAACTGGGTTATAAGCAGAAGTATGTTATTAAAATGCATTAATAGTCTCAGGAGCCTAAAATATTTGAGAAAAAAAGAAGCTTGTTCATACTGAATGACAGGTGTTGACAAATCGAAGCTGGAAGCATTATGAGATGCTATTGTTATTTTTATACAGTTTCAGAAACAAATTGTCATAATTTTATGGGACCATGTGCACCTCCATGCCACTACTCCCCCCCCCCCATATATATATATATATATATGGTAATACAGTCAATGCTTGTTATAACTATCCCACATTATAGCGACAATTCTGATACAGCGACCAATAGGATAAGTCCCGAATTTTATCATTCAATGACTATCCCACACTATGGCCACCTGATATAACATCTATTTTAAAGGAGAATGAAGGGGGTGGGGTCATTATCATGAACATTAACTGTATTACCATATCATGGACATAAGATACCACAGTATGCAGAAAGCATTTAAAATTATATTTGTTGATTCAATGTGATTGCCTCATTGGTAGGCCTATATATTTTTCCCCATCTCTCTTTTCAGGATAAAATTTGTTTTCTCCCTTTGAGAAATATAATACAAATCGTTGTTTGTTTACAGTCTATGTACATTTGTTAGAACAATGCTTGCTCATTTTTCTCTTTTACGTGAACTCATTGATATTGGAAGTTATATGACAATGTTCATAGTAACTTTCTTTGATATTGTGTTTGACAAAACAACAACTAACACATCAGCTGCGTCTGTATGAGCACTGCAATTGACATGCCAAGAAATATTGTTTTGTGTTGAAATTGGTTTTGAAATTTTGAATGGTTGCACTTTGATTTTATGTTCAATTTTTTAATTGGGATTTTGCTAGTTCTCGTGTGTGTGTGTGTTTTTTTTTGTTTTTTTTTTTCTTTCTTTCTCTCTCTCTCTCAGAAAAGCATCATTAATGTTTGAATCATACCAAGATTTACTGAGAAAATAAAATTAGAAGATAATTCTTCCATTTTTAGCATTTTTCATAACACACTCAAGACCAACCTAATCTCTATTTTCCTTTTACCTGCTCTGACCTGTTGTTACTCTGTGGCTTATTACAATAGCTTTATAGCACTTCACCACTATATCAAATATAGTGAGTCTCCAACTCTGTAATGAAAATGGAAACTGTGCACTGAAATGTTTTTGCCATGCATGTACAAATTAGAGAGGCAATGTTGCTCAAGACACAATTGTCATTGAACAAGAAAAATACTCATGATGCATACTCAGAAAATGACTCTTTTTGAAATATAGCTATGGCTACATACAAAAACAGAAATATACTTTAATGATTTTAGTCCAGAAATGTTACATTCATGCGAGATTACTGAATGGTTTGCTTCTTTTTTTTTTTTTTCTTAATTACTTTGTTTGCTTTATGTTTAGCTTTTGCAAACCTATCGCCAAAGAATGCCTTCAAAGCCAGGTCTGGATCAATTTATCGACCTTTACAGAATCTTCAGACAATATCACCTGCAAGACCACATGTGCTAAAGGTTAGTTTTTTTTTCCCTTATGCTAGGTGTAGTTATATTTACAGATGAACCCTGATTTAACAAATCAGTTAAATCAGACTTTTTATTTGTTAAATTGAGGAAAATAGTTGTATTGGGCCAAGATTAACTAATATAAATTCAGAAGCTTCTAAAAAAATCAAGGAATTCGTTAAATCTGAGTTTGTGGTATCAGGGTCTGTCTGTCTATTTACACTTGCTACAAAATATAATGTGATGTAACTTTGTCAAAATGAAATAGATTCTGCTAACAAAATGAAATCTAAACACTGTTAATGTGACAAATCATACATCATCCACACTCATGGTAGAAGCATGAATGCTCAATTTCCTTGGGGGGGAAATAACACGGGAAATGATGTTTGAATGCTTACTGTACAGAAGTTATTTTCTTAAAATGTTTTTTGTAATATGTGCTTCAATAGAGATACACATTCGTATTTCAGGCAAAACTTAGCAAAATAAGGTGTCCAACCACCTGATAAAAGAATTAAAAATTTGCACATTCATACTTCTAGCATGAGGAGGGGACAAAATAACATAAAGCCCTATGGGTTTTGAAATTGAATATTTTCAACTTGAAAATATTTAGTAGTTTCAAAGACAGTTTGAGCAGATAAATCTTTTGTGGGAGGGGGTGGGGATCACATAAAATATCAATGAAAACAGTTGTTTTACTTTTGATTTAACTGATGGAAATAACTGCAAATGACTATTTGCTTTCTGAAGTACTTTTTCTATAAGGCATGTTGATCTCCCACTTATGTGTTCGTGAGAGAGAACAAGAAAAAATGACGTGTGAGAGGTGTATGAGTGAATAGCATTCATCTATGTCTTTGACCAGAGGAGTGCAGGAACTCATATAACTCAGAGAAACATACGAGTGAGAGATCACTGCACTTGCATATCAAGATTTGTACTGTTGTTTGTACACTGCATACATTTGCTACTGAGGGGAGTAGGAAATGGTGATTTTCAGGTGGCCAGGCACGTGCAACAAAAGATTTGCAAACATAAATGGCTATGTCACACCCGCATTCCTTACAGGTAGGGGAAATATTTTTGTTAATTTCATACCCAAAAACTTGGACTCAGAATACAAAATTTTGGATCATCACAAACATTTTGACACTAAAGTCACATCGAAGTTTCTGGGACCACGTGAAAACTTTGACCTGAACAGATTATTTGACTCATCAGAATTTTTTTTCCACAAATCGACTGTAATGTAAAATTCTTAATGATTTCTTGTTCTTTCCAGCACCGATTGACTGATATATCAGAACACAGCGAGAATGACAATTCATGCACAATAAGTCGTTCATTTAGGTTCAGCAGATATAGCCAATCATCTGCTTGTGAATCTTCCAGAGATAACACCCCACAAAACACATCAGAAGGATCATCAAGTTTCTCATATCTCAAGTTGCCCATCATTAGATCTTTGGTCGAAGGGTGCGGTCAAGATATACAGTCAACGCCTCATTCTCCTCTACCGTGCTCAAAGAAAGCCTTCACCAATGTGATTACCACGCCATCTTCATCAAAGATTCATATGCCAGTGCCAGTTTCAGCATATACTTCAAAGCCTGTATGTAGTCCTGTTAGCTTATTCGAAGAGGATGTAGTGAGCTGTATGGACTCTGGTGAGGCTCCGATTCACACTCCCTTACTGCTTAAGAGGATGGCAAGAAGTGAGATGAATGATTTTGGTGACGATCTGGATAACGTCAAACAGTCTCTGAAATTTGAACAAACTGATTCACGTACTGGTAGTTGCGGTAAATATAAATTTCTTACCGATGTTTATGTTTATTTTTTAATGGCAGCTCATAAAGGACTCCCTGATTTTGAAATAAAATAACTCAGAAACAATGGTCAATAGAGAAATAAAACATGTAGTATGCTCATTTTGAAAGCTGTAAAAATCTGATACAGAAGTTTTAAAATTATTTACAAATGCTGCTGACAGATGGCACTGTATGCTGTATTTGCAGTATGGGTCTGAAATATAGGCTATAAACTGTCCTTTTTGCAAGCAGTTGTTTTAATCACATCACAATCGATTGAAATGTACACCTTTAACCTTTTAACGGCCAATGTTCCCAATTGGGAACATACTTTTGATTAATTCAAAAAAAATATTTCTCTTTAACGAAAATAGCTGATTTTTTTTCCCTGAACATATAAGGTTATGAACTTAATTTAGAAAAGACAAAAGTTATTCGATTCAGCTTTTATCATATCAATTTATTATTCTAAAATCACCCATTTTCAAGGGAAATTATCTGTAAGTTTATGTTTTAATTATTAAAATAGTTTTTGTAAACATACATGCATCTCAATTTTTTTTTAATTGTAGAATATTGCCAAGAATGATAAGAAATGCTCAATGAGAGAGAAAAAAAATTTGTTTGAATTCCAGGGAACTTTTCCTACGATTGTTCCCAATTGGGAACATTGGCCACTACTGACTATTCTAAAGTGCAATGCAGGGGAGTGGCATTCCGAAAAAACAATTTATTGCTTTTTCCTTCTCTCTGGTGTGTCTCAAAAGGAAGGAAAAGTATCAAATTTCACATTCCGATGTTTACATGCAGCACCCGCTTTTTTCTGTGACTGACTTTGCCCCCCCCCCCCTTCAACCTTCCCTCTACGTTTTGAGTAATTTTGTTGGTACGTTGGTCTTTCAGTTCTCAGTTGATATCTGGTCTTGTGACTTTCTACACTTCTTTTTCCCATCTTTTTTGTTATACTAGTAGCTTATTAGACTGAGTTTGAGAGATTCTGATATATCACATCTCTCTGATGAAGAATTCGAAATGTGCCAGCTACTGCCTGATGAAAATGAGCGGGCTACAGATGAGGAAGATATTGATGACAACATGCTTGGCCCGGTCGTTCCTGCAGATGTTTGTGGATATCTGTGTTTTAAAATCACCACGTAGTTCATTTGTGGGTGAATTTGTAGATCCTATCAACATGCCTTCTACATCAAAATTGCCTTTCAAAGATCAAATAATTACCCAGTCAAAAAATAAGAAAACATGTGTCAAGTGCCAAAAGACTAAAATTCATGCAACCGAAGTGGAAAAAAAGTACTGCATTTGACAAAAATATAAGTGAACCTACTGGAGCAATCAGTCATAAGTTTCCTGAGATAAGTGCAAGCCGACTCGATTGATATTTTTTTTCAAATTTTTACTGCAAGAGTACCTCAGTTACTTGGCTGAGATGACAAATATTTATGTCGCACAACATGGATCGAATTTGAAAATTGAGTGGAAAAAAATCGCAAAGTTTTTTGGATTGGTTTTGCTAAGTGGGTATCACAGAATACCAAGTGAAAATGATTACTGGGGTACTTTCAGTAGACACAGCAGTACCGATTGTCCCCACTGTTATGCCGAGAAATAACTTTAGAGACATAAAAAATAACTTCCATTTGATGGATAACTCTTTGTTACAACCCGGTGATAAGTTGGCTATCTATGATGAATTAAATGAAAAATTCGCACACATTCGGTTTGGGTTGTTCCATGATAAACTAAGCATCGATGAATCAATAGTACCGTATTACGCTCATCGTTCAAGTAAGATGTTTATATGGGGAAAACCGATTCGCTTTGGATTTAAAATTTGGATGATTTGCTCAAACAATGTGGTTTCCCATATAAAATGGAAGTATATGCTAGTAAGCAGTCATCGGAGCCTGTGCCTTTAGGTACCAGAGTTGTAAATATAATATTTTCTCTCTCTTTATATTTTTAAATAATATCTTTTAACTTAGCAAGGGATCCATACAAAAACCTAAATCCGTATGTAGGTATTCTTTTGTGAATTTTAGACCAGCATATCAGCTCATCATAAGCTCTTTATTATAATCCAGATATGCATGCCTTTTGAGTGTACTCGAGAGAAATTTATTTCCATCATTTTTTAAATTCTATATGTATATTCTTTAATTTTTAAAATAAATTTATTAAATGATGACGAATTTTGCATCATCCTGTAAGATGGCTTCACTGCGAAAATTATGTTTAGTCAGATCCGGCCAATGTTCCCAATTGGGAACATTCAAGAAAACGCATAGGGAAATTTTTTTTCTTCAATTTCTCGATTGATATCTCTTAACTAAAAAATCAGAAGGAGAAATTAACAAAAAAAATAATGAAAATCACTTGGAATCTGAATTCGGCCGGTAAAAGGTTAACAGCTCATAGAGGGCGGAAACAAAGAATAAAATTTTCAGTCGCCCTCTCTAGTGTCTCAATGGAAATGCACACACATGCCTCACAGGTCAAATCTTGAAATCTGTTCAGTGTTGTAGGATTGTTCATCCTTCAATTTGCCCCATTGAAATTAGTTGCGTGGAGTAAGATTGGATGATCTTGGGGACCAATCCATGCCTATTCCAGTAAATATGGAATAGTTCAATGCTAGGACTCTATTTCCGAAGTTGTTCAAGAAAGGCAAAAACTGTTGTGGTAAGGGTGGGCCCCTTCTAGCATGAACCACGAAATGCCTTGTTGATCCTCCAACCCAGGTGACAAAATGTTCCAAAACTGCAACATACCATTCACTAGTGATCGTTTGCACCATCTCTGTGTTGCGAAAGTTGTTCATTTTGACAAGACTGCAATATGATTGCAAGGACTGCTTACAAAAGACAGTATTATGTCCTGTTTTTCAGGCTCCATACTGCGACTCCAATAAGCAGTGTTACCTGTCTGCAACATTTGTAAGTGATTTTAAACTTCAGTATCCAATTTTCAGGACTTTCAAAATAAACATACCACTTGTTTTATTCTTCTATCGATCACCGTTTCCAAGTTATTTCATTTTAAAATCAATGAGTCCTTTGTGGGACACCCTGTAAATGAATTGAGAGATTTGCTTCCTTACATCAATAACTTTCTCCAAGCTCTGCAATTTCATTTCGTGTCACACAGACATCAATCATGAAATGCTCCTGAAGTTCATCAACAATTTCATGGTTGCCCTAAAGAATTCACTCATTGAATATCTGGGAGCTTTTTTCCCACAAACAATAGCACTTGCATAACGTTGATTGTCCCATAGCATCAAATCATATGTTGATTTTAGCGAGGATAAAATTTGCCAAAATACAGTGCAGATGCAGCCGTTCGACATTCAAATTAGGAATGATGGCCTGTTTTTTGGATGACCATACACCCTATTTTAAATTGGCCTGTCCTGTTTTCCGACAGGATGTCTGGCCATTTTTTATCTATAATTTTTTTTTTCGATCAGTTACTAATGGTTATACAGTCGAATCCTGTTTTAAGAAATACCATTATAGTGAAAATCTTGGTTGTATCAAAAACTTTTGTAATCTTTAAATATGTTTGAATGTATGTATGAATGTTAAACAATGTATTGTGAATTCCAATATTACGAAATGAAAACTTCACTTCTCACTTATTTGTGCATGCTCCTTGTAACTCTGAGGTTACTTCTAACAAAGAATTGACTTGTAAAAGTCACATTTCACTTGCCCCCTTTCTGTATTTGTAAGCTTTCCCACTATATGCGCAAGATATGTGACGATTTCATTCAACTTTTGTCTCTCCTGGTGACTAAGGGACTATGGTCACTGACCACTGACAAGACTTATTTCACTAGAACATGCAGTTTAAAGTCATTTCTGAAAAGCTAAACAAATAAATCATGCTAAGAAAAATTTCCTATCGGCAGAAAAATTTGATAAAGCATGGATGAAGCCTGCAACAAGAATTTTTGATTGTTCAGTCGGTTAGCTGAATCGTTTTGAGTATAAAATTCCATGCAATCATGTCTTAGAAAGTTAACTGCAGTGAAACCAAAACCCAATTTCCATGACTAGAGCCCTATTTATTTGCTAATATTAGAACAAAATTATCTAAAAGGCTATCATAATGCAGATATAGAGTTTCTACACTTAATTACCCAACAAATCAAAAACTTAAATTTTCTTATAACAAGAAGTCTGTTATAACCTTAATTTACCCTCACGGGAAAAACTGATGATCCAGGATGAAAACTCACCCCTTTAATTTTCCTCGTGAGCTCTTATTGTAGACGTATACTGTAGCTACCCTTCGTCACAGAAAGTAATTTTGAGTGTTCGGTTACATGTAAATAAAATATTTTGTAAGTCAATTCCAGGGAAAATTTTGCAAACTGTGGCTGTAGTGATCATTCATCTGCATTTATTCATAACAGCCTAGAGAAATTCCATTTCAAACAATCAAACACACGAAAAATACACACACTTCGAAGAGAAACCCAATCAATATAATCGTGATGTTCCTAACAAAGATTGGCTATACGGTTGTCCCTCTGTATTTGCGAGGGTGAGAGGTTACATTCTGAGGTGACTGCAAATAACACAATCCACAAAGTTTTATTTTTAGGCATCCCATTTATTTCTGGTTTTTGCGACGATGATTCTCAGCTATGTTTTCTGAAAATATATATATGATCTATAAGTGATTTCTTCTTCATTTCAGTTAATTTGTTAGAATATGGTAACAAGACTGCCTCTACCAAAAACGAAAAATACACCATCAATGGGTCTACGTCATGGAAACAATTTATTCCCGATTCATACTTGCGAAGCCTTTGCGCTATGTTGCTCATAATGAATTTGTCTTCCATTTCTTAATCTTGATCATTGAGTATTACTTTGGTTTCAAGAGCAGTCGGCTCAATTAAATAGTTTATTAACAATTAGTTAATTCATCAATTTCTTCTATGTCCACATCTTTGAAACCACCTCCACTATTCTGCTTTGCTAACGTGGCAATGTCTTTCATAACCTTTTTGGCTGCCTCCATCTTTACAGTTTCCACAGCTCTAAATGGCATCAATGAAATTCATCCATGACTTTTAGACGTTTCTTGCATTTGCATCTGCTTCTATTGTCGAAACAATCATCATTGAGTAGTGTTTATAGCAAGCCATAAATATATCCGATCAAGCAGCTGAATGCTAGATGTTGAGTTGGAAGGGCTTAGATGCCATGGTGTTCAGTGGGCATTACCCAGTATCCAAAAAAATGTATGAAAGAAAGATATGCTATATCTTTACTGCCAAAACACCTTCTGACTTCCAGAACAAAAACAGTGTTTAAACTAATCCAGGAAAATGATTTTCAGAGTCTTTTCTATTGTTCATAATTAATATTTTGTTCTGATATGAAAATTATCACAGCAACAGTGTTTTCCAGAAAACTGGGAAAGAGATTGTGAATATGATTTCTGTGAACCATTGGGTATGAAATTCAGCTGATACAAAACCGTCTTTTTGGTTGTACATTAAGTGTAGTGAAACTGTATATCATATATATATATTGCCTATATATCACCTGCTAATATATCTCTTGTTTATGTTTTAGACATATATATTAGCTAATAATTCTGATCGTTTTGATTTTTATGCAGATAATGAAGTGAAATGGGAACCCAGATACTCCAGTTACATCAAGCATATTCCCATGAAAGTAAAAACGGAGGAGTTCCTGGCTGATCAAGAATGTGCTTTGATAATGTCCCACCAGGACACTGCATGCAGTCAGTGCAGGGCCGTACCTGTCAATCCATTGTCCGTAATCCTTACAAAAGGAGATTGTATGGTATGTATACTCATCTTCACAATTCCAGTTATTACATATTGATAAGATTTTTTTGTGTGGGGGGGGGGGGATGGTATGGAATTCTGTCATTATAAATAGGTTTCAGTTTATATTCAGTTAAAATGCTAACTCAGAAGCGGAAATAGCTAATTAAAATATAGGATTGCTGCTAATCGCCATTACAGGCTGCAACTTAAAAAAAATAATGAATACAAAATTAATTATCCAAGGGGGTACAGGAAGGTAAGTTTTATTGCACTGAGGGGTATGCTGAAGTATTTTTTTCCTTCACCATATAAAATTCCATTGCCTCAGGAACGTTTGTGCAAATTTTCCAGTCGTTCTGGCCAGTCTCTTGAAATCGGAACTTTAGTTATATAACACCCTGTATATCGTAAATCATGGCTAATTAAATCTGCGTTAATTATGCTTCATCCAACACATTGTATTTGCATAGTTTTATCATCGTTTTTGCAAAATAGCGTCCTAATTAAGCATATTGAGAGAAAGTAACTGGAGAAAACATCTTTATTATAGGGTTAATAATAACATTAAGAATATAAAAGAAAGAGAATTCTTAAACATAAAATATTTCCTTAAGTTAAGCTATAAAATAAATAAATTTCAAAAGTTGGTTTTTGTTAAAATGTAAGAAATATTTATTGAATGTGTGAATTGTGTTAATTACATTAATAAAAATTTTATTTTAATTTATTATTAGAAGTTTGAATGATTTTTCAGAAATTTTACTGTTTTTAATGTAAATGCTATTAAAACCAAAAACCAGTTTAAACCAAAAAAACCAGTTTTTTACTAACCCTACATGGTACGAATATTCTTGGTATGTCATATACTTTTTTTTGGCAAAGACAGTTGACGTAGAGAAGTATACGTCTGTCTCTCTTGCCAAACCAACCCAAATTCTTTTGAAAATATGGTTTTTAATTAGAAAGGAATGTAATGTGTGGGGTTATCTGCCATGGGGTGCTCCTAAGAACACATATTGGTAGATGAGTGGGGGTTTTTTTTAGTTTTCCTTAGGCTATTTATTTTTACTTTTTTTTTTTGGATATTCAGTGGATCCCACTTAAAATGTTTTTCAAAAAATCATCATGAAAAACATTGTAAGTGAGAAAACGCTTTAAACAGCAAATATTAATGAGAATTTGTTAGGGTTAAGGACCACAAAAATAAGTTGTACTAAGCGGGAAAACGTAAGTGGGACAGACTGTAAATGATTATTTTTTAATTTTGAGTGCAGGTTAACATTCAAAAATCTGGCTCCTTCAAATTTCTGTCTTGGATTTCGAAGTGCACTTTTAAAGTTCAGAACTGGACTAAGGTCTCATAACCTGGTTTAATCTTCATGTAAGTCAGTGGTTCTGAACCAGTGGTCCACTGACACCCCCCCCCCCCTCTTCTGGGTTCTCTAAAAGAGGGGAGAATTATGAGTTTAGAGAGGCAAACAATTAACTTATTGTTTTCACACTATGTTATAAATATCACTGCAAAGTGGTCTGTTTGTTGTTTGCTAGCTATTACCTGGTCATGTCAGACTGTCCATTGCATGGTTCAGATTTTTCCCAATCATTTTGACTTCTACCACAATGTTGGATGCCCTTTCTTCAAAGTAGCCCACCACACTTTGAATTTCTTATGAATAGGCCTGCTTTAATCACTACCATAGCGAAAGATTATTACTTTGTACACACTGTCAGTATTTTCATGTATATATGTATATATATTTTTTACTTTCTTTTCAGCATTTTATGCCTGTCAACAATGTGGTTTCCGCTCACTGAAGAATTAACTGTTTTCTGTTAGGTTGAGCCTTTTTTTATATTGACTAAAACCCTTGTTTCTACTCTTGTGACATTCGTTGTTTGTTTTTGCGGAAATCCCTCCCTTCTTCCCCCCCCCCCCTTTCTGTAGACTTCATTTGCTAAGCCTCATGATATTTTATATGTATGAAACCGTGTACATCTTTTGACATGCATTTTTCCCCTTTTTCTGTGTATGTGCGTTCGGTATTGAAAATGTGTTCTGAAAAAATAAATATGTATATTCTACTTATAAAATGTATTTTGATTACCAAATATGAATATAGTATGTGATTCCAATGTCTTGTTTGACAGGAAATTTTATTTCTGTATTACTAGATGGAATTGAATTCTAAATATTGTATAGTCAAACATTGATTTCAAGAAATTTATATTACTGGGAGTTATTGAACTTTTGGGGGAGGATCTAATGGGAAGCCAGATTATTCAGGGATATATGAAATATCATGTTATTAAAGCTTGACTATACGATATTTAAATAATATGTTCTAATTCATGGGGGTGACTTGAAAAATTGCATATTTTTAGAATGTTTATTCATCTGATTGATAAAATGCACTGGTGTGCAAAAATTAAGGATGAGACAGTTTTTCTAATCGAGCATAGTGCAAGAGTGTTCCAAATCGACATAAATAATACCGTAAGATCCCTGAGACATAAGAACGTGGAGGAAAGTGATCGGAATATTAGCTTCAAGCACAACTGGACCAGAAGAACAAAACATCCATGTAACAAGTGACTACTTCATAAGTGACTACTTCACCAAACACCAACTCTGGCCATATCGCTATATTGCAATTTACTGCCGTTAGTGAGATGGGTTGGAAGTGAAGGCGCTGTCTATCGGTGGTCGCCTCGAGTTCGTTAGGAAAAATATCTTATCTATATCCTTCTTCGGGTTCGAACCTGGGACCTTGACAACAACCTTCACGATGGTAGACGAGCATCTTACCACCATGCCACTAGGGCACGTAACAAGTGACTGGCAAGGGAAATCTAGCCTTTAATAAGAGATATGGTCACCCCTGGTTAATTTACATTATTTACCCATGATGAGTACAAGGTTGTCAACAAGCTGTTGAGGTATTGCTGGCCATTCCTGTTTGTAGCTTCAATCACAGCTCTGGATTTGCAGGGGTAGAAACTCTGGCCAAAATTAACATCTTGCGCCATCCTGCTCCAATAGTGTAGTTTCCAGGGCTCCCACTCGTCCTACTTTCTCAGTTTTGTCCTACTTTTCCTACCACAAATCCTATCAACAAAATTTGTGTAATTGATTTTAATTGAGCAGGAAATCATTGATATATTGCCAAATATTACAAATGTTGGAGAATGCAATTAATGATTCTGCCAAAGCAGAAATTGTATCATTTTCAAATTTATTTATGGGGGGGGGGGCGTATGTGGACCATTTGGTTGATTAATTTTTCATTTGTTTAGTTTGAGGGTTCAACAAGTATAGTAGTCATTAAAAACTTCTGTCTGGATGGAAAAATAATTTTGTATTTATATTACTTCATGGTCTTGGACAGTAACATTCATCATTCAAAATTATGGTGCAAATAGGTGAAACAACAGTTTGCATTTCAAAGCAGTTGGATACATAGGCCTATTCTAGGTTTGGTGATGCTGATGCTGCCCAATAGCATTCAGTTGTCTTCTGTATTATTAAGGCATGAAGAGAGGCATAAACAATATTTACAATGCTCAGCAAAGAGCTAGAAATGGAAGTGCTTCATTTGTCAAAAATGATTACACTGGCATTGAACAGTAATATGTGAAAAAAATCCCTTTAAAAAATTATGGACGATGCAGTAAAACTATCTGGTTCACCTTACCTTATTTTCATCGGATCTTGTAATCTACACATTTTGCACTGTGCTTTTGAAAGTGGTCTCGAAAAGGAATTTTATTAAAAAACCGTCTTTCTTAAAAAAACGTACGTCTTCAAAATTTACTGTGCATTGTCGAAGAGAGCAAGCTCTGCACTTTGGAAGACTCCAAAAAAGAATGTAATAATATATGAGGAGAGGCAGCAAATAATTATCTGTGGTTGCTAGTGCATTGTTTTGGCCAAAAATTGGTTTTGTAACCAAGTCATTTATCATTTTGTTTTGGCTTGAGTCAATCTTATAGGAAACTGAAATAGTGCTATGAAAAAAAAGTTATAATTTTTTTTAGGGATTTTTTTTCCATTATGCTATGATTATGTTGTCTAAGGGGGTTACCCTCCCCCATCCTACTTTTTGATCCTGCGTTTTCTTACTTTTTCTCATTTTTTGAGTGGGAGCCCTGAGTTTCGTATTTTTCTGTGCCAAATATCGAATCTTGCTTCAGTATGCCTGGAATTTCGGAAAGGACGGCACAAACTTTTTCTTGCCGCGAAACAATTCTTTCCGAAAAGAGCTCATTTTATTCCACTGTACTTAAACTATTGTCTCCTCATCTGACTTTCCATCATGAAACCCCGATAATATCCGTGATGCAACTGAAGAGGGTTTGCAATGGTCTCAGCTTTAAAGCTCAAAATGTTAGTCAGTTTAGGTGCTCAAAAAAAAAAAGTCGCCACTAGAAGCAGCAGAAATTACTGTGGTCGATAGTCATTGCGCCAAATCCTGATGTTTCGTGAAAAAAATTTTCATTCTGGGGTTAAAAAAAAACATGTCCACCGAATTACGAATGCTAATTTAGAATAACAAGCGTTAAATTGCAAAGTTGCTGAATAACGAAGGTTAAATCGCCAAACATTGTGTTGATCCTTCCGAAATTCTCTCATTTTGCAACAATTTCTTTCCTAGTATAAAAAAAATTGAAAACTTATAGTCCATTTGAAGTGCTGCTGTTCCAGACAGCAAATAGTGCCCTCAATAAGCAAAAATCATCTTAAATAGACTGGTGCGAAAAATTTTATGACAGCCGCTCTTTTAAACAAGGTTGTCAAAAGCCTGAAACACCAAAAACAAAAAACAAGCTGATGAAAAGATGCTTGATAACAAAAGACAGTGCAGTTTTATTTTAAAAAGGGATGAGGGTTAACGAAAATATTCTTAGCTGCTCCAATTTATAAATATCTGCTCCGAATCCTGAATTTTGCTGCTCCGAAATGGACTTTGTCATTTCCCACCCCTGGAATTGTTGCTGGTGACATACTGCCAAGCATCTCCCTAGTGTCCCACATGTGTTCGATTGGATTTAGATCTGGGGAACCTTGCCGGCCAATCGATGTGTTCAATATCTTCTCCCTCCAACAGCTCTGTGGCAACCACTGCATGGTGAGTTATCGTCCATGAAGAATGAGGACCCATAGCAACTCTAAAAAGTCGCACATGAGGAAGGAGAACCTTGGTACTATAGCAGGCGCCAGTGACTGAACGACCTCGGATGATGTACAGGTACCAAGCATTGATACCTTTCCAAACAAGAACTCCACCACCTCTGAACCGGTGTTTTTCAATGATGTTGGAGGAGTTATTACGTGTTCCCCGCTCTCTCCAGATGTGTATGCATCCAGGATCACTAGTCAGACTAAATCTGCTTTTTCATCCTTAAAGAGTACCTCAAACCCAATTTTCCAGCTTCGTCCTTAATTTTTGCACACCAGTGTAAGATAAACCGTGTTCATGTTTGTGGCCCTAGACTATTGGTAATTTTCAGATCATTAAAATTTCATTGCTCCCATCCCCCAACCCTGTTCCAATCAACAAAAAAATTATCTATGTAAAATTTTAGATTAATCGGAGAACTGCTAGACAATTCTCAAATGCCTTGCAGTTAAAACATAGTGAGCAATGTAAAATTCCCTATATGCAATTGAGTAATTCTGTTCAAAAGTGATATACTCTTCTCTATCTTAACCATTTTTTCCTCTTTGAGAAATTTATGAGGACACATCCAGTCAACCCCAGTAATTCTTTAAAAACATTCTGAATCCAATTTCATAAAAAAGAATTGTCCGTGGCAACGATCTGTGAAACAAATCAAAACAAATGTCATCATAAATTTCTCTAAGAAAAAAAAATTGTCGAGATATTATAACGCAGAATTAATTCTTTTGGACAGAATTAATCATTGACTTAAAAGTAGTTTCCGGCCTATTGGGCCATGGTCGAAGGCATTTTCTGCCCAACGTTTCTCCCACATCTGTGGAAAGCGTCTTCTGAGAAACGCACATTCTGTGCGACATGTTGTCTAGTTGCTCTCTATATATATACTTTTGGGGCTTGGGCCACAAAAGAGCCACATTTGCTGGCTTGAGTGAATGTCTTGTGCTCTTATTGGCTGTCGAGGTCATTTCCTGTCTGGCTCTTGTCGGAGGTACATCTTGGCTCTTCGCTGCTGAAGTAACTGGACACAGGTGGGATGCCTTGCCCAAGGGCAAAGGGTGATATTGGATCATCCCGTATGTTACCTAGAAAAGGGTGCTCAACCTTGAGGAGAGTGTGGGGCTGCAGTCCACTTAAGTGATCTGCGAATCACTCAGGTGCTCTGGAACTGTGCTGTGTGTCACTTAAGGGATCTGAGAAAGTGTGGCGCTTGAGTGATGTAGAACTGTGCCGCGGATTAATTGAGTGATGTGGGACTTTGTAACTGCACTGCAGTTCGCTTTAGTGATCTCTAAATGTGCTGCATTTTTATAAAATTAAGTTTGAGATCGTGGGCCACATCAGATGACTCGGAGGACCACCTTTGGTCCGGGGCACTGGTTGAGCATATAATTCCTTTCTTGAGGGGGATGATCAACTCCCTCCCCACTTTTAGGTCAATCTAAACCGGTATTTCTCAACCTCGAGCCATGTGAGCCGTGGCTCCCCTTTGGGCGCAGGAGCTTGGTGGGGCACAGAAAGCTCTGAAAAACTTTTTCAGGTGCGAAGAAAGTGTATCGCGGGCCACTTGAGTTATCTGGAGTATAATAGCACCGCAGGTTACTTAAGTAACAAATACAGGATGGGCAAAAAGTCCGTAGAAACTTTAAAAATTCATAAAAACCGGAAAGAAACCGAAATAAACGGTTTGAAGGGTTAGCATCGTTAGATCACGAATTATTTGACTGGAAAAGAAAAACAGCCGATAGGTGGCGCTGACGTACAAAGCTCAGAGAAAAGATACGCAAATAATGAACAGAATCAAGGAAACAGTTATTTTCCGGATATTATGCTGAGGTGAGCTCGGAAAGAAAAGTCATCACGTCTCCGCCGGGACTCGAACCCAGGCGGAGACGTGATGACTTTTCTTTCCGAGCTCACCTCAGCATAATATCCGGAAAATAACTGTTTCCTTGATATCTCTGGCTGAGAAAAAAGCCATCTATATCTCTCTAAACCGTCCCACCCGGGGGCCATTTCCTGAAGTTAAGAGAGGCTACTAATGCCTCTACTTCAGCGCCTCACGACACAGTGCGTGAAATTAGGAAGGCAGATTCATGTGTCTCCAGTGGTGTAGATGGTAGCATGCTTGCCCGGTATGCAAGAGGGCCTGGGTTCGAGTCCCGGCGGAGACGTGATGACTTTTCTTTCCGAGCTCACCTCAGCATAATATCCGGAAAATAACTGTTTCCTTGATATCTCTGGCTGAGAAAAAAAGCCATCTATATCTCTCTAAATGAACAGAATGCCTCCAAATCGTTTATTACAGCGGTATGTGTTCCACATGACCACCACAGGGGATAACACATTGCAGGCGACACAAATCCAGCAACGACAGGTCCACATACAGTTTACAATGGTGAATTGCTTGTGGATTAGAAGCGCGCGCAAGGTCTTATAAGTCTCATTTGCATATTTCCACCGAAGTCGCTCGTACCAGCGCCACCCATCGGGCGTTTCTTCAGTTATTTTTCCTGTTTTAAAAAAATTCCCGTGACCTATTGATGCTAACCCTTCAAACCGTTTTTTATTTCATTTATTTTTCCGGTTTTGAAGTTTCTACAGACTCTTTGCCCACCCTGCATGACGCGGGTCATTTAAGTGATCTGAAACTGTGTCACAGGTTCCTCGATTGATATGTAAATCAGCTGTGGGTGACAAGTAATTTGGGAATGTACCGCAGGTAACCGAAGTGATGATAGGAATGTGCCGCGGATCAATCAAGGGATCTTCGAATATATATCGCGGGCCACTCAAGTGATGTGGAATTCCACTGTGGATCACTTCCGTGAACCCAATTGTGGAAAATTAGGTTTGAGGTCACGGGCCACATCCGACTCCGAGGGCCATGGGTTGAGCATATATGAATTAAAACCTAAGTTGGCTATCTTCAACATGTTGCACGCCGATGCACCAAATGTGCTCAATGCTCATGCTAGATTTCGTGCTCACAAGCACTTGATGATCATGATTTCAAAATTGCATCCTGGAAAAATTGCATTCATTCATTGCATTAGGTTTTGTGAATTACAGATTTACAAACCCTATAATGTTGTAAAAAGAACTAAGCGACACATTTACCGATCACTTTGTGTCCTGTGGTAGGCCTACAGTTCTACATCACTTAAGTGACTCCGGCATATTTACAGATAACTTAAGTGACCCATGGCACTGTTCCAGATCACACAAGTGGCCCGCAACACATTTCCAAACCAATAAAGTAGCTTAAAGGTTGAGCACCCTTGCCGTAAGGGGTGTTCCCTGTTTGATGATACGCATAGTCAGTCCTCGCGGCTCAAGAAAGGTTGAAGACTCCTGTTCTAAGAGAAATATAGTAAGGAAAAAGTGGGGCTTTTTTCAAAATTTAGCAGACATGCTCATATAACCAAGCCGATCTGAGTGCATGGGGCCCCCAGATAAATACGGGGTCTCCATGAGAGATCTTTATTTCGAACCGAGCGCAACTCCGGTCTATCACCATGGGCAGTTTACTACCGAATGAGTTGTACCGGAAATGTGCAGGTGTACCTAACAGTCTGAGCGCGTATAGCGTTTGCGTTAATCTTAGTGCTGCCATCAATTTTTCAAACTACCAGAGTAATGATTGAATATTTGCCGTTGTAGGGTCTGTTGCTTACTGTGGCGAGTCTTTTCAAGGAGAGATTGTGCCGCCGGGGGGGGGGGGTCGAACCTGGATCCTGTGCGAATTCCGTCACTATGGACCTCACAGCGGATGACAAATAATGAGATCTGAATGAGCTTTTGAAACTACAATTTTTTTTTTAATAATTGGGCTAGTATTTTTCCAGCCCGGAGGGGAGGGTCTCTCTGAAATATCATTTTGTCCGGGTACCTGTGTTGCTGATGAGACACGCCCTGAGGGCCTCATGACCATAGTGGAGCTACATAATGGCATCTGGTGGTATGATGCCATTATGTAGCTCCACTATCGTTCCTTTTTATCCTTTGGATGTCTGTTTTTGGAAAGTTGTATTTGCTTTTCCCATGCTCTTACGTTTCGGGGATGTTACGATATTATTTGTGTCGATTTTGGACCCCTTTTGCACGACGTTACATTAGAAAAACCGCCTTGTCCAGTTTGAATTTTTGCACATTAGTGTACAAATACAACGCCACAACAGGCAAATTGCCCAACGAGGTGGCTGACTTAAGAAAATCATGGATCCCCGAGCCATTTTTTAGAGGCCCTACCTACTACTGCTACACCACACATGCACCCCGCCCACACCACCACCACCCCCCGACACTAAATTCCGGAAAATATTCCAGTTGTCTGAAGAATACGAGGGCGTGCTAAACAGTCCCGTGAGGTGTCGAAGAAGGAAAAAGTATCCTGGAGATCGCATTCACACACCATATGGCTGACTTCGACAGCAACTGCTCCAGTGTTGCAACCAAGCGGAAAAAGGACGAACTATATGTTCGTGGAAGGTGAATCCAAGAAGAAAAAAATTTATATACAGTCAATTCCCCCCCCCCCCCCGTTATAACGAACTCCAGGAGACCGGAGAAATCACTTCGTTACAGCGAAATTTCGTTGTAAGGGAATTCCGGGTATTTGCATTGTTCCTATGTAAACTTATCATATAGGCTATATCAAACCATTGGCCGGCAGACCAAATGTGGCCCTGTGGGTTTTCTGATGTGGCCTGTTCCCTCAAACCTAATTTTGTAAAACTGAACTATAAGCGACACTTTCACATATCGCTTAAGTGACATGTGGCACATTTTCAGTTCACTCAAGTAGGCCCGTGGCACATTCACAGATCACTTAATTGACCCGCGACACTGTTCCAGCACACTTCAGCGATCCATGGCACATTTAAAGATACCTTACGGGACGTGGCACAGTTTTAGAGTACTTGAGCGGCCTCCAGCACGGTTCTCAAATAGCTAAGAAAATTAGTTGAATGGAAGAAGGGTGGCAAAATTTGCATATAGATATGTGTGTGTGTGTGTGTGTGTGTATATATACATATATATATATAAAACCTTGAATAAATCCGCCTCTACCCAGATAGCAAGAACTAGGTCAGTGAGTAAGAAAAAGAGTGACACCTAGAGAGTTAGCAAGCACGTGAGTGAGAAAAATGGTGACTTAGAGGGTGAGCAAGCATGTGAATGATGAAACGAGCGACACCTAGAGAGTTTACAAGCACGTAAGTGAGCAAAAGAGTGAGCAAGCATGTGAATGATTAAACGACTGGCCCACAGAGCGAGGGAGCAGGTCAGTGAGTGATCTAGAGCGTGTGCAAGCATGTTAGCAACCAAAACACTGTGCAAGCCTTTGAGCGACTTTAGCGGCACAGATGCAGATGTAATTGCAATAGTGGGCGGGGTGTGACGAAGGCGAAGAAAGAGTAGTCAAGAAAATTAGACTTAAATGGGAGAAAGGGTAGCAAAATTCGTGTAGCCCCTCCACAGGCGGAAAAACCATAAATGCGCCTCCGACCATAGGTTGTGAAACGCTGCCTTAAGAAGAAATTATTACCTCTGGCAGATAGCTCCGGATTAATCTCCCATCGATTAAAGATGGGAATCCATCAAATTGAGCGATTATCCCCTCCCCATAATGGACGATAATTTGATCATCGCATAACCACTTCATTACAACCAATATCCTCCACATCCGCCTTCGAGGGTCACAGACCGTTTAATAAGTCCAAGCCAATTTACTTCTCTTTTCGGGGGGGGGGGGGGGAAATGCCATTAGAATGGATTAACCCGTTCTGGTACAGGCCGCCTACTACTGTTCTAGCACGAAAAAAAAATCCCTGTGCATACATGATAATAATAAAAGTCAAGATTCCCTATATATTCCAAATAAGATAACCATAATTCCACGCTTAAAAGAAAAGAAAAATGTTATATCCGATTTTATAATCGTGATATTCTCTCGAGATAAAGACGGACGTGTTTATACGGCCTCGTCGGGGGGGGGGGGCACAGGCAGCAGCAGGTGTTTTACCAATTACTCGTTTTGGTCACGTTGCCCACGCTTTAACGTGATGTGCACCATCTGCACACACCCTCCGCAGGCCTTTCGGTGAAGATGGCAGGTGATTTCGCGGGGCCTCGGAAATGCGTGAGGCTCGATTTTTTTTTTGTTTCCATTCATTGGATGATGATATTATTGTTGCTGTTGTGTCTCACGCTTTGTGTTGTTTATTGTTGGTGGTGGTTCCATCATTAAACCGTGTTCAAATGCAGGTGGTGGACACACTGGCAGCCATGTGTTCGAATATGGGTATATGTTTGAGTGGAGGGACACGGAAATCGTTTCTTAATTCTATTCTATGAATAAGTTTCAATTATTTTTTGATATTCAAGCGTGTAAATTGAGTCAGGGCCGTCCATATCAGATGCGGGGGCGCCGGTGCGACAGTAATCGCTGGGCCAGTGGCGAACTTATGATTTTTCCATCCTCTTCTCCCATTCTAGTTTTAACTTTCTTGATCACTCACCTCCTCAAATTTCCAGCCCATCTAAATAAGCCTCTATGTCTAAGTCGCTCACATGCTCTAGGTCACTCTTTTCGTCAATCATATGCTTTAGGTCACTTTTTCGTCAATCATATGCTTTAGGTCACTTTTTCGTCAATCATATGCTTTAGGTCACTTTTTCGTCAATCATATGCTTTAGGTCACTTTTTCGTCAATCATATGCTTTAGGTCACTTTTTCGTCAATCATATGCTTTAGGTCACTATTTTGGTCGTTCACCGATCTGGTCCCTCCTTCTCTAGGTCACTATTTTGGTCGTTCACCGATCTGGTCCCTCCTTCTCTAGGTCACTCTTTGGTTCATTCACATGCTTGCACACTTTTTGATCACTCACATGCTTGTACTAGCTCTAGGTCACTCTTTTTATCACTCCCCATGGTCAAACATTAGGTCAAACTCTAGGGTTACTCTTTTAATCACTCATGTGCTTGCACAAGCTATAGGTCACTTTTTTGGTCACTCACCTTCTTGCACAAGCTATAGGTCGTTCTTTTGGTCACCCTCCATGCTCAAACACTCTCTAGGGTCACTCTTCTGATAATCACTCAGGCAGGGCCGCAACTAGGGAGGGGGAGAAGGCGGGTCTCGTGCCCCGGGCACTGGACCAGAGGGGGCGCAAATTTTATCCTCAAACCTCTCTTTCAACATTAGAAGGGGGCGCCAAAATGTGCACTTGTCCCGGGTGACCAAGCATCTAGTTGCGGCCCTGCACTCAGGAGCATTTGTGCATCATGCTTGACTAAAGCAATCTGTGAATAAAAACTTTGCTACTTTTTTGACATTTTACTTGACTTTGAAACATGATTTCTAAAAATATACTAATTGTGTATTATTACAAAATTTTGATACGATATTTTGCTACATATTTTTGAGGTTTCCGTAAGATTTTGGTACGGAATCCAATACACTTATACTGTATTTGTCTGATTATAGTGTTTTATACACGACATGTTAAATGAAATTTCAAAAAATTCACATGCACACAGGGCCGTCATTTCAACTTTTTCCTAGGGGTGGGGGAGCAAACCACACGTACTCAATGTCTGTATATATATACCATTTTTAGTGTATTTTCAAAAGCTGGAAGGGGGGGGGCAACCCCCCCCCCCCCAAATGACGGGCCTGCATGCACATCAACAGATTTGGGTGTAAATTATGGGCATACCATCATGGGCCCCACACCCTAGAGCAGGGCTCCTAGACTGGAATCTTTTGCGCCCCCCCCCCTCTCCGGTCAGACTTTTCACGGGCCCTTCTATAGTTAATTTATTTGAAAAAGCCAAAAAATTATGAAAATTGTCCTGGCCCTGTCAGCTTCTCACCCTTGTGGGGGGGGGGGGGGGGGGGCTATGCATACCATATAATCTGTCAAATTTTAATTCATTACCTGCATCATCACTAGCTAAATGTACTGTGAAAATAACAAAAACATATTGTCAAAACATTCATAGAATTTTAATTTTTTTCTATCGCGTTGCGAATATCCCGTTTTTTAAACTTAAAATTTGATATAAAAATGACTTTTTCATAGAAATAGTCATAGTCCAAAATTTATTATTGTTTTCACCATTTCGAGATACTTTCTATCAAAAAATGTTATTAAAGTTCACTCCAGTAACTTCTTATAGAAAAACGCTATGAAAAGTAGTCGGATATTAGCATTGATCACATGACAAATATTGCCGTTGTTGACATGAAATAACATACACACTGAATATTCATTTCAAACAGCAGAAATGCATTAAATGTACATCTTGTTTTAAATATTCTGTGATTATTATTAGTTACGACTTATTCTTTTTCTCGGTGGTTTAAATTGTGGTTTCTGGTCACCCGGCAATATCTTCCCCATTATTATACCGGAAAATTGAAGCTGTGCTGTAATTTTGCAATACAAGAACAGATCATGAAACATCAAAATTAGGCAAAGATTGGTGTGAAATTGTAGATTTGTATAGAGAAAACATACACACACACAAAATGATTTTTATATGCATATGTAAAGAAATGACGAGTGTTTTAGTTCTAAAGCGCCATCTGTGAGTGAAATTTGAACTTTCTTTTATTTATCAAAAATAACTCTTGGCCACATGATGAGTTATCTCAGTGCAAACAGTACCTTTTTACGCCAGTTGGTTGTGATTTGTTATTAATTTAATATTCATTCTTTGGAGATGCAGTTTCTGCGTGACGCCATTTTGTACTCGACATAGGGTGATGGAACTTGAAAAAAATCCTTGAACAAAAGTTGAGAAAAAAAAATAAAAAAAGAACAGAATTCCGTAGTTTTTCACGATTTGTCGTAGTTCCGTATTTTATGGTGGAAATCCGCAGGAACTACAGAAATTCCGTAGTAATTAGCAAATGTGCACTAGTTCGTTTTCTGCGGCTTGCGGGCGTTGATCTCAATTGTAACTGAAACGTTAGCGGCTGCCTTCTTGGGCTTCTTGCAAAAGTCATAGTTTCTTTGTTGTATTCGCCTTCTCCGCAGGGTCGTCTTAAGCCGCATCATGCGCTCCTGAACAAACAGGAGGGGAAAAGGATTTTCTGAGACCAGAAATCCCTGCCTACCAATTTGCATGCTGCTACTACTACTACTAAATCGAACATGCATCTCGTACATATTTCTCTGTGGAATTTGTAACGAATCGGTACATGTCGGAACGTGTTGCGTGAGTGTAATTATATGCTTGGCCCTAAAAGATGTATGCTGTCCGACTTTAGCTTGTTTCGTGTGCTTGCTAGTGCTGCCATCCAAGTTCCATATTTTGAAGTAAAGATAGCAAATGCTGGAATTTTCATGTTATGTCAGTATCGTGTTGCGGGACTGCACGCTCTCTGCGGAGAGAATTTTATAAAAGCTTGCGTAATGCACTTGATCACAAAGCACTACTGCAAAAGTTCACACTAAAAATATTCGGATTCCTTGAAACGAATTAATCAATTTTATATTGATTCCTATGGGAGGAAAAAACTATTTTGGTTTCTGAACAATTCGCTTTACGAACGGACTTCCGGAACGAATTACATGTAGTAAGTTCGTAAATCGAGTATTGACTGTTCATAGAAGCATATACGTAATACTATGAGACTAAGAATACTCAGCCCCCTACCCTCCTTTTTAATTTAGGAGTACGTTATGTAATGCATCTCACCCTTCATGACATACGCCCTTCAATCAGGTATATACGGGACGTCTGACAACCATGTCTCCCATCCCGATGTTTTACTCGTTTTTTCGCCTCTGTGCAGAAGTAGTGTGATAATATTTTCATTATACTTTCTTAGTTTTACCTTGTAATGCCAGGGCCGTCATTTCAACTTTTTCCAGGGCGAGGGGGGGGGGGGCAAAGAGCATGTACTAAAGGTACGCATATATATATATATATATATATATATATATATATATATATATATATGTATATACACTCATTGCCATAAAAATTTGCGCACCCAGATGAAGTCGTCAAAATTAAACGAAATTTTACGCATGTAAGTACTACGTTGATATAAGTAAGTGATTAGAAAATCCAAGAAAAAGGATCATTTATTGCAGAAAAAAGTACAGATGAACAGAAGTTTTAGTACTCTGTTGGACCCCCCCCCCCCCCTCTCTAGCGCGAATGCACGATGCGATACGAGCGGGCATTGAGACATACAAGTTCCGTATGATGTCCTGAGACATCTCGTTCTACAGTTGCTGTAAATGCGCCTCTAGTTCGACCAACCTCGTAGGGTGTCC
This sequence comes from Pholcus phalangioides, assembly GCF_987345545.1. Taxonomy (NCBI): domain Eukaryota; kingdom Metazoa; phylum Arthropoda; class Arachnida; order Araneae; family Pholcidae; genus Pholcus; species Pholcus phalangioides. Next base: position 37,455,862 of record NW_028301596.1, on the reverse strand, counting down.
AACTTGTCGTCCCAAATGATCCCAGATATGCTCGATTGGTGATAAATCTGGGGATAGAGCAGGCCAGGGAAGGGTGGTAATGTGGCGGAGGCAGTCTTGTGACATCCTTGCTGTGTGTGACCTAGCATTGTCTTGTTGAAAAATGGCTCCTGGGAGCCCTGCCATGAGTGGCAACACATGTGGCTGAAGGATGTTATGGACGTACCGCTGGGCTGTCATTGTGCCATGGATCAATATTAGGGGTGACCGTGTATTGTAAGCAATGGCACCCCATACCATGACACCAGCTGTGGGAGCGGTGTGTCGCTGTAAAGCGAAGGCAGGATTGAAGCGTTCACCACGGGGCCTCCACATACGAACACGATTGTCATCACTGCTGAAGTTGAATCTCGATTCGCCGCTGAAGACGACCTGGTTCCATTCCGTTGCAGTCCAATCCCGTCGTGCTCGACACCACTCCAAACGGAGGCGTTGATGGGTGGGTGTCATTGGCAGCACACGTAATGGGCGCCGAGATACCAGATGTCCTTCAGCCAGGCGCCTTGCGATGGTTCGGGAAGACACAGGGGCCCGTAGTGAAGCTGCTGCCTGTGTCTGGATAGCGGCCAATGAGGCAGATGGCTCTACGCGTGCGTTTCGGATGATGTGACGGTCTTCTCGACGACTGGTGTGTCGAGGGCGTCCTGAACCTGGTCGCCGTGTAAATGACGTCTCTTCTGTCCACTGGTCCCAACACCTCCTCACAGTAAAATCAGAACGGCCTAGTTGACGAGCTACTCGCCGAGCTGACCACCCAGCTTCCATCATCCCGATGATTCTTCCCCTATCGAACTCTGGCAACTGCTCATATGGTCTTCCGACGGCGGCGTAACGGCATGTCTACCTCAGCATTTCCTTTGCAAACGATTAAATACACTCCAGCAAGCTCTGCTTACCTGTTTTATACTCCAAGGAGAACGAAGTTCAACGCCCTCTAGTGGCATTACGCAATGCGCAATCACGCTGCATTTCTAATCATTTGCATATCTGCCCGACATGTACCTTCAGGCCAACTTTCGTTTCGATCCCACAATTATTTCTTCGTGCGCAAATTTTTATGGCAATGAGTGTATATATACTATTTGTAGCGTAATTTTAAAAGCAAGGGCCTTTAAATGACGGGCATGTGTAATGCCCATCAAATGAGAGTTTTGCAAATGTCCCGATTTTGTCCCGATTATTATTAATGTACGTCCTGGTATTTAACAACGATTTCCGGGATTTATCCCGATTTTGCAGGCATCTCATCTGATCACCTAGAGACATACTTCCAATTAGAAAAAGTATCCAAATGTCACGTTGAACTCAGATGCGTCATTCATGATGCAAGGGGCTGTATAGTTATTAAAAAAAACTTTTCATGCGGACACCCTGAACCCAAAAACTGAATTAGAATGTCTTTACCCTGTCTCTACTGACAAAACAAAAAAAACAAAAAAAAAAAATTCTCCGTTTCTAAGTGCAATATTTACAACAATTTTTTGGTGTTGATTAACTACATAATTAATTTGAACTTACTGCCAACGATACACATACAGCGTAAAAAGCGCAAATACAGTGCGTTCAATTTAAAATTGTATCCACCGGAAAAGCTTTATAGCAGTAAAATTTTAAACAGAACACACTGTATTTTTCATGTGTTACAAAAGTAATTTTAAATTAATCTATGTTTCAATCCCAAACAATGAAAATTCAACTTTGAATCTTGGAAAAGAAAATTGATTGAAAAGGAATGAAATTCTTAATTTTTGATTCCGAAATTTTTCATTCAAATTAATGAACCTTATACACATTCAACAATTATTACACATTTTCCACACTTCAAATCAAAGATTTTCTGGACATGATTACGGCTGGATCACGTCACGAACCATCTTATTCATAAATATGGAAAAAGAAACTAATTTATAATATTTTTTATTAATTTCGTCACCTTTAACCCTTCTCTTACAAAATATCCATAAAACGAGACACAAAAAAACACGAAAGAGGCGGAGCTTAAAAAAAAATGGGATGAGTCACGAGTTACGCATCTACCAATCGAAACAAGGAATTGCCGGTAAATAAATACAACCTGACTATCATTGAAAGGTTCATTTGTCGCTTGGGATTAAGGATTAGTATGTTCATGCTTCTTCTGTCTTCCTGTGATCGCAGGTATATATAAAAAGACCGTTTTTTTTAGACTTTCAATTGACTTGTGTGCTTTATGTTGCAAAGACTTTATTCAAACTCTTTAATTGATAAATTTCAAATTATTAATATTTTTAGTCCAAAAAAATCTGCATAAAACATTAAGGGGTAGATTTTGTTTTAATTTTGAATAATTTCTGGTAAATTTATTTATTTTTAAATAACTTTATCATTTAATTTTCATTTAAAATCATTTAATTCAAGTAGTAATTATTTGATGCGTGATTGATTGATTGTTATTGATGTGAAACTTAGTTGCCAAGTTTTCATCTTGTTATATTTCATTTTTTCTATCTTTTTGATAAAATTCAATAATATTTATTTTCTTCAATCAGCATGAACGTTTGACGTTGACCCATCTGATCCGTATTTTACTTGACATTTCTATATTTTCTAGCATATTTTGTTGTCCCAATTTCTTTTTATTTTATAAAAATTTCAAGATATTTCCTCTCTTTTTTTTTTCCAGCTAAGGTTTTTTGAATTTTAATTCTTTACTAAAATAATAAGTAAATATGATTTTCATGTGGTATCGATTATAATATAATTATAACTATAAATAATCTTTTAAAAATTCCAATAACTATTCTATAACATATTCAACGTTTTTTTCGTCATATACATTTGATTTCTCTGCGATTTATTTCACTGGAGTTGTCCCTCACCATATTATGATATCAAGTAACAATATTAATATTGTCAATTAATTCAAAATTCTTTAATATAGATACATGTTCTTTTGGTGCCCAAAATAGTTTTTTTAATAATCAATTATATTACGTTCAACTATCAGGTAATTTTTTTTATGTTCAACTGTTAAATATTTTCAACAATCTCAATTATTATGTTCAACCGTTAAATAATTTCGAAAAAAGTTCAACGTTTCAATAATTTTATTATTATCAGTTTTTCAATAATTTTATTATTATCAGTTTTTCAATAATTTTTGGTAATCAATATTCATTAATCGTTTGTAATTAATTTTCCAGTAGTTTTTTATAATTAATTTTCCAATATTTTCTATAATTAATTTTTAAATGATTTTTTATAATAAATTTTTGATAATTTTTTTATGTTTAATTTTTAATAATTTTTTTGTTCAATTTTTAATAATTTTTTGTTCAATTTTTAATAATTTTTTTGTTCAATTTTTAATAATTTTTTTGTTCAATTTTTAATAATTTTTTTGTTCAATTTTTAATAATTTTTTTGTTCAATTTTTAATAATTTTTTTATAATAAATTTCTTTTTCCAAAAGTTGAGAATAATTAGGGTGACCATATGGGTCATATCGTGGTTGATTCTTTCTTTAGAGGTTAGAATAGAAGAAAGGTTAGAAATTTTTTTTTTTGATTTTTAAGAATTTATAGATGGCCTGAGTATATAAAAAAAATCGACATTTTTTCTACTAGAGATATACTGTATATTAATCTAAAAAGAAATAATTTTAGAATTTTCAGTATATATTCATTTTTTGAATTCTGAATTTTCATCGATTTCTGGAATTATTTCTTGCATTTTTTCCGAATTTTCGTGATTTTCATTTTTTGAATTTTTAATTCCCGACCTACAAAATATTCTCCCAATATGAAACTTAGGGCTGAAAGGGACTCGAAATTATCAAGATGCCTCTGCCAACAACTCCTAAAGAACAGGGGATCTGTTTTCTTTAGGGGTTGGTGTTCCGCAAGGCCGGAACTAAAGAGGGGCAGGAGGGTCAACTGTCCGGTCGGCACAATTTAGGGGGGACAGCAGTTTTAGGTGGGAACAAAAACCATTATAAAATTATCGAATTCTAAAGTTAAGGAGGAGGTGGCAAAATCATGTTTACCACGGCCCAAGGCTTTGGGTAAGAGCAAAAATTTCGACGTTGTTTACATTGATTTCCAGAAGGCATTCGATCGGGTCCAACATGGCAAACTCTTGAAGCGTTTAAACGAGATTGGAATTGGGGGCAACTTGCTGAATTGGATAGAATCGTGGTTAAGAGATAGGACGCAACGAGTTATGGTGAACGGGGAATTCTCTGGTTGGACAGACGTCACAAGTGGAGTTCCTCAGGGAAGTGTCCTAGGCCCCATACCTTTTTCACTTTTTATAGATAAACTCGATCAGGGTATCGATGGGATTACTAGCAAATTCGCAGATGATGTGAAGCTAATGGGGGTAATCGGGAATGAAAGCGATAGGGAGTTGCTCCAGACCCACTTAAACAGGATTGCAGCATGGGCAAATGAATGGAGCATGACGTTTAGCGTTCATAAGTGCATGGTCGCTCATTTTGGTTCGAACAACCCACGGTTCTCTTACGAGTTGAATGGTGTCACTATCCCGGATGCAACTAGGGTCACCGATTTGGGAATTCTCATTCACAAGCGACATAGGTTTTCTGAACATTGTTCAGCGGTGGTCAAATAAGCGAATAGAATGCTTGGTCTCATTTTCAAAAATGTCTCTTCGCGTTCTCCTAAAGTCATTCTTCCGCTTTTTCGAGGCTTAGTTCGTCCTGGACTGGAGTATGCTGTAAGGTTTTGGAGACCATACCTACAGAGGGACATAGACTTGGTTTAAGGGGTGCAGAGAAGAGCTACGCGTGTCCTTATCGGCACACGGGGCTTGAGTTATGAAGAGAGACTTCATTTTTTGAATATGTTTACATTGGATGAACGCAGGTGTCGAGGAGATATGATCGAAGTGTTCAAAATTTTCAATCGGATAGATAGGATGGACCATGAACTTTTAGTACACCGCCAATCGACTGCTTTTACAAATAGACACCAGTATCGATTGGTGAGGGACAATCGCAGGTAGTAAATTGTAACACAATTGACACATTTAAAAAGAAATACGATAAACATGTTGGGGTAAATCGAGAAGCTATCCATTCTTAGAATAAGACAACCATAAATATTCTTTATGGGCATTGTATAATATTTTATCATGTGTATATATTGTTTATAATTTGTGTTAATTGCATTTTTAATTAGGTTGCTGTATTTTTTAAATATATGACATCCATATTTTTATGGGCATCTTTTTATCCGCCACCTCGTTGGGCATTTTGCCTGTTGTGGCGTTGTATTTGAGTCCTAGTTGCAGCCCTGCGCCTTTGGCCCGGCTATTGTTTTCACACCGCACCTCGCGCCTGGAAAGGGCGATCTATAACGAGATTCAATATGACCAATGAAATTTCCGGTTCCTTCTCATAGGATGTTATCTTATTAGGTTGGATTTTAGTGCCTCGACGAACCAATTTTCAGTCCCTTTAAATTCGTTATAACGAGGATTGATAGAAGTTGGTAATGCTAATGGAGACACTTATTTCTTGGTGAGAATCAACAAAATTATTCAAGATTTTGCTAACACATGAGAATAAATCGCTAAATTTATTCCCATGTTTGAAAGTGGAGAGTATTGACGATGCCCTTATTTCCCCTACCCCCCCCCCCATACATAGGATCTCTATTTTCCGGGTTTTTTTTGCCCCTTTCGACGAGAAATGGTGTGCCTTATTATTGCTCCCATTTCGTGTATCCATTTCCGTAAACAAGGAAATGTTCCGTATTTCACAACCTCTAAATGTCACCGAAAATTATAATAAAATTTGGGGGGGGGGCGTCACACTTTTATTTATTTTTCAATTTCTATGGCAAATCATCACATACCCCTCATTGTACCATGCCGTGCTGTACACGATGTAAACTATCTTAATTTATAGTATGTGATCGAATCCATGGCCTTCAGCATGGAAAGCTACAAGTGCACTACCATAACTGCTCGTGTTGCGAGGTGGCGGGGCCTTTTCGCTTTGGGCTCCTTGGGAGGGGATTGTCGCTTTCTGACGCGTCTCCAGTACGTTAGAAGTTCCTAAGGAATATTAACATGGAGATATGTCAGGCTTTACTGCTATAAGTTTATTACCCTGACCTATGAGTTCATGATGTCACTGGAACCAGAGGCGAACGCAAGGAGGGGCCTTGGGGCTCCCATGCCCCTCCTCCCCAAGACAATCAAAAGTAAAAAATATTTTAATTCGTTTATATGAAATGGTTAAAACATCGGAAGAAAATACATTTACAGTATATGTTATCTTAATCAATTTTTCTGTTGCTTTTTGAACCAATTCGAAATGCTTTTTGAAAGTTGGTAACCGAGAATTCTGTGGAAGAAATTCATTGTGCCCCCTCCAAAGGTCAATCCTGCGTACGCCCCAGACTGGAACAATAAAGAAGAGCCAGCTATCCACCGTCTTTGTTAATAAGAGATTTGCTCTGAGGAAGAGGTTAGGAGACTAACGATACTTCCAACAAATTGAACCGTCAGTCTTTTGAATCTCTCCCCAAGAGCTGCTCCGAGAAATTCTACTCGACAGCGATACATGCCACAAGTTCATTAACAAGGTAAGTTCATCATTGTCTTAGTTAACAGTAGCTAATTAGAGGGTGGTTACCAGACGCCCCCCTTTTTTTATGTGATTTCAAGCGTCCGTTTTACAAAATTTACCCTTCTGTCCTCCTTTTTAGGTTTTCTGAAATTATTATTTTTTCACACTCTTAAACATATATCTCTTTATTGACTTGTGAGTGTTTATATTTTTTTCCTACACATTTTTACACAATTTGACCAATAGCCGTTTGAATTCCTAGAATACAAGAACCCAAATTGCAAGCAAGGCAGTAGATACTATTCTAACCATGACTCAGCTTACTCTAGGATAATATGGAAAAAACGTCGAAAAAAAGCTCTGGAAGAAGCAACAGCCAATTTTAAGAATGCCATTGTTTGCTCACCAACATATAATTCCGTGGGGGTGGGGGGGGGGAGTCCTCTTTCATTCAGAAAGAAAAGAAACCGTATGCAAACAACACACACTCATTGGGGTGATTCCTAGTGGCGTCTTCTGTTGTGAAAATTGGAAAAAGTGACGTGTTAAAGGGGTTGCGCGCGCAGGCGTCCCCTTTTCTGTCTTCGAATCTGGTATAAACCCTAAATTAACATGTTCAGTTTATATTTCAGTAGATTCGAAACCAAAATAGAATAGGATTGCCGGTAGATAGAAGCATAGTTATTAACAGTGTTGCCATCTCGAGACCATCCTTGGAAGTCAATGGCTTTGTCTTTCTCACAATAAACTAAAACAGTCGGACCCGCTTAAAACGAAATCAGAAGAAGTTATTCGTTGAACCCGAACATATCGTTCGCTACATCCGTTCCGGCTTGAAAGATGATGTGTTTAAGCAAGATAAAATATTTTACATACACGGTTGCTCATTTTTTAGTAATCTGAGCATTCTTAAAATGAGTTAGGTTAAAATGGTACATTTTAATAAAGGTTAAAAATTTGATAAAATCTCACGTAATCGAATACTATATTCAGAATACATAAAAAAAAATATCTTTGAGCCATTTAAGGGCCCATTCAAGTATTACGTAAGCAGATTTCCAGCCATTTTTCAGCCCCTGTCAGCAAAATTTCGTCAGCAGCTTAAAATATTTCATATCTTCGAAAAGGGGTGGTTGATGACGTAAGCAACCTTCAAACCCCCCTCCCCCCTTGTCATCAAAAGTATAGCAAATCCGAAACTCCCCCCCCCCCCTCCGATGCTGACGTAATACTTGAATGACCCCTAAAGAAATATAAAATAACCAACTTTTTGAGTGCAATTCCGAATTTTTTTTATACCTTACTTTTTTTCCATTATGGCTCTCAGCCGGTATAGCTACTGTTTATGAAGCAATTTGAATAGTGTTTTTCACATGGAAATTCTTAAAATTAATTCACGCACAATAGAACCACCACAATCAACGTCCAAATCTAGCTCCGTTGCAAATGTGTACTGAAGATGTTTTGGAGGTTAGATTCTTGATAATAACTAACCTCAACCTCCTCTTTTCCTAATAAGATTTTCTATTAGCAAAAAGATTTAACAGAGAAAAGAAAAAAAATGAAGCGAAACAAAATGAGGATTTTACAGTACCCAAAACAGTAGAATGTCTTCCAAGAAGAGGAAGGAGGCATTATATATGTGTGTGTGTGTATATATATACGGGGTGATTATAAAAAAACTATCCCGACATATGGGCCCCTAACTATCATACCATTCACAGAAACTGAATGAAATTTTGGCATAAGGTATTTTGAGGTATGCGCTCAAGAATGATATGGAAAACAACAGTGTCACTCAATGATCACATTCCAATTCAAAAAACTTGGTGTTGCCATTTGATATTTTCTCACTGTAACCGTAACTGTTAGAGTGACACTGTTGTTTTCCATATCATTCTTGAGCGCATACCTCAAAATACCTTATGCCAAAATTTCATTCAGTTTCTGTGAATGGTATGATAGTTAGGGGCCCATATGTCGGGATAGTTTTTTTATAATTACCCTGTATATCAGCAGCAGAAAAAGATAAATTTATGGATAGCAAGATTTTTAGATGAGATTACAAAGAAGTTCGTCTCAATTCATGTTTGAAAATCGGTCGAAAATTCTTTATAGCCATACTTTGCTGAGATTTGTGTTCGTTATGAGAAATCAAAATAGCATGGATAAGCAATGCGAAATCCATGGGACACGGAAAATCTTCCGTTATATGTGAAAATTCATAATATCAGAGCTCGTTATAAGCGAGTCCGACTGCAATTTGAAATATAGGTATTATCTTACACTTTGCGTCCTTATTTTCAGTATCATTTTAAGGGCCCCCGTCATACATTCTTTCATCCTTTCGTTCCCATTTCCAACTTTTGGAATTATTTTTGGTTTTTTTTTTTCTAACCACGGGGATAAAAATTGCACCACGAGCAGATATTTATCCAAACCTATGCGTGTGTCTATATTAGTTTCCCCCCCAATACATATCTATACTGCATATTGTTCACTAATCTTCTTTGGAATTCGCAAAACATAGGAACGACGTGGCTTACAACAAGCTGACGTCATGCAATTACAGCCATGACTCTTCTGTTTTTTTTTTCATAAGATCGATCACTGAAAAAGGAGAGGAGCATGACTGTGTGCTTCAACCAAGCATCTATTTATCAATTTCTCAACCCCAGCGGCTTTATTGTATTAAGAATAAACGAGCATTCATCTACTCGAAAAGTGTATTACAAATAATATTTGGTTGAAAAATACGAATTTTTGCGAGGCATCTTGGCGAATTCGACACACATGATGTTCTCGATGTAACCCCCAGCATCCAAAAACTGGGCCCCCTAGACTAAAATTTTTTCGTGCGGTAGGCCAGAATTTCTCACTAGCTCCCTTGCACCCAAAGTAAATTCATACTGTTAAAAAATAATAAACGCAAACATGTCTGGTCCCAGGGCCGAAGCCATGTCAGCCTCCTCTCTATGTGCGGGTCATAATATAACTCTGGTTATGTATTTCATAGTCGGAGATACACTTGGAAGTATGGGGGGGGGCACGATGATGATATCAATTCTCACATACATATATATATATATAGGCCTACATTAGATCAGTCGACTCCACCTTTGCGCTGCCCCTCCCCCGTATACATTTACTGTTCATTAACTAAAATTTGAAAATGTCCATGATCCCTGACAAGAAAAATATCATCACCTCAAGAGTCATCTCTGATTTTCAGTTTAGATGGCAGCACCAACAGTTTCGGAAATTCCTGGTCGTCTGCTTTTTTACAAGGTTCTTCGTTTTGGACGTCTCCAAAAGCTCCGAATGCTCAAAAGGAACTGAACTGAATGAAGAATTCTGCTGCTTTGGAATTGACACCTCATGCGTTTCTAATTTTGAGATTAAATGTCAACACCAACAGTATCAATCAAAAGTCGGAAATTCCCTGTTGCCTGCTTTTCTCAAAGGTTCATCGTTTTAGATATCTCCTAGCAGGCCAAGAAAATAATTGAACGTGTCGTGAATACGCCTCACGACAGCGCTTCACGTCGGGCGTGATTGGCCGACTGCTTCCAACACCCCCTATCGATAAGAATCCCACCCCCTATAGATCTTATTTATAGGGGGGTGTTGCTGCTTCTGGAGGAGTCAAATGAGTCGTGCGCCGCGTTTTTGCCGATATTCCCTTCACTCTTGTGTGTCTTCTTTCCCTTCAAACCTGAGCATGCAGACGACAGAGTAGCTGATGCCAAAACCATATACTTTATATAGCCGCCCTCTTCTGACGCGCCCCGCTAGGAAAACACAAACGCGTAGCGTGATTATGTAACTCTTTTTTGTCGGGGCGAAATAGTCTAATTCGGTTCACGCTGCGCAACAAACCTATTCCTAGGAGCAGGTTTCTACAGCGCGCGCAGCGTAAAAATGCTGATTGGTAAAAAAAAAAAAACAACCCTAAATTTCAGGTTTTTAACCAATGAGCGTTTTCACGCTGCACACAGCGCAAAAGTTTTACTCCTAGGAAAACCCCGGCTTTAGGAACTGAACTGAATGAAAAGTTCTGCTCTTTTTTTGAACGAATTTTTTCACCACCGCTTGAGTAGTATCAAGATTCGAGGTTAACGACGGATTTTCCTAGAAATAGGTTTCTTGCGCCGCGTGAACCAAATTAGATCATTTTGCGCCGGCAGAAACGTGTTACATAATGACGCTACGCGTTTGTGTTTTCCTAGCGGAGCGCATCCACTGAGTTATAAGTAAACCTAAGTATACCTGAGCTATAAGTAAGCTTTCCTTATAGCTCAGTGGGCGCATCAGATCAGGACGGCTATATTAAAATATATGGCCTTGGCAGCAGTGCCGTCTTGACGCATGGGCTCACCCGGGCATGGCCCGGGGGCCTCAAGAGAAGAGGGGCCTCACAAAAATGAGATCATGTTGAAATTTTCTAGGGTTTGTGGCCCGGGGGCCCATGATACTCTTAAGACGGCCCTGCTTGGCAGCACCTACTCGGTCGTCTGCATGTTTCGGTTTGAAGGGAAGGGAAAGAAAGCACACAAGTGTGAAGAGAACATCAGTAAAAAAAGGAAGAAAAATAAACTGGTTGTTCAGCTCTTGAAAATAAATTTGATCATCCCCCCTTAAGTGACTTTTAGTTTTGGGAGGGACCCCCCCGTTAAAAAAGCACTGAGCATAAATTTTTTAAAATAATATTTTTTGATATTTTTCTAAATAATATATTCTCGCATAGATGTCGCCACTTTTGAACCATAGTGAAGATTATTTACTTTTTCGGTTTGTTAACGTCGTTAGAAGATGGCGCTGTGAAAATGCAAAATTAAAATTAGTTTCCTCGTTATTCAGACTGATCTCGAAAGGTTTTAAAAAAAATCATGAGTGTGTGTGCGTGTGAAGAGCAATACATTTTCCAGTAAAATCACAATTGAACCAACACAACAATACCCATCACTGATTATTTGTTTACATCCAAGCATATGGACTTGATGAGCCACTGGTTCCGTGGTGTAGCGGTTATCACGTTTGCTTTACACGCAAAAGGTCCCCGGTTCGATCCCGGGCGGAACCACAAGAACGTTTTTTTTTTTTTTAATTTACTTAAAAAAGTCAACTATTTTCTTGAACCAGTGAAATTTTGTTTTGCTGTGTCTCCATCCCTCGGACAGGGCACTTATTCCCCCCCCCCCACATTAAAATTCATTATGTGGGCAGGGGGCCCTGAAAGAAACCTGCATAGAGGGTTCATTGACTCTCTAGAATTCAAGAACGCCACACACACCCATATCTTCCGGCGTACTGAAGACATTAACTAATTACTTTACACAGGACCGCAACTAAATCCTCAGCCAGGGCAAGTACACATTTTGATTTCCCCTTGTAATGTTGAAGGAGAGGCTAAAGCGCCCTCTCTGGTCCAGCACCTGGGGCACCAGACCCACCAGCCCCCCCCCCATGGGTGGAGATAGGGGGGGGGGCATGCCTCCCCACCTAGCATCTCTCTCTTAAAGGTGAATCCTACTGATCTAATGTCTATGTGAATTGACATCATCGTGCCCCCACCAAGACTTTCATGTCCTATCTCCGCCTATGCCCCCACCAGGGTGGGGCTAGGACTCTTGCCTAGGACAATCCTTAATTTGTTTGCTTTTTCGCACCATAAATTCACTGTATTGGTATCTAAGGGCCATGTTGCTGGATGTGTGTGTGTGGGGGGGGGGGGGCATGTATATTATTTTATATATTATCTGTATAAATCAAATACCACCCAAGTGCCGTTCTCAACAAAGCCCCCACCTCGGTGCCTCCAAGGGCAGAGGGACCTCATAATAATGGGATCTGGTGTTAGAATTTTTTTCATTGCAAGAATTTAAGTTGATATTTCAAAGCGGGTGGGGGGGGGGGGCTACAAGGCTCTGGATTAGGGATGGCTTAAGCAAGGGTGCAAGGACTGCGGTGCACTTGGCAGCAACGCAGACTTTAATAAGACTCCAAAAATTTAAAAAATTTCACACTAAGAATTAACGTGACATCACGCTTTTGAGCCATACCTCGACAACAGAGATGTTGAAAAAACTTTAGGAAATAAACAGGGTATAAAACAATTATAACAAGAATGTAATCTATCAGGGGCGGCTCGAGTCAGAGCCAGTACAGGACTTATTTTGTACTTCCTGCCTATCCCACGACCTTTGACACACAGATGGTGGATCCTATGTGAAAGCCCCTAGACTGGAATCTATCATGGGCCTGATCATCCACAGTTAACCTATACTGGAGCTCTGTGAGTCTCCCGCCATTGTTGCCTTTAGGGACGGCACATAAGGATTTGCACCCAGCAGCAGGTAAGCTCGAGTCGCCCCCTGCTCTGGATAACATTCCTTTTCCACGAGTCACCAACATGGGGGTAAGATACTGCCGTCCAAAGCAGAGTCTTTATAAGAAATGTGATCATCATCATGTGTCGCACCCCCCCTCCCCAAACTATCAAGTCCATCTCCATCTATGGGCGCTAACACGAACTGGATGTTATGTACCATCAGATATTATGTGCAGTAATGTGCAAATAATAACAAGCAAATTCTCAAAAAATTTCTATGGGAAAGCTGGGGTACCACAGAAGGTATGACAGTACTCTAGCCCGGGGATCCTGTGTGTTCTTATGTTTTCACACTTTTTTGACTAAATATCTATATGGTCAGGGGGCTCGCTAAAAATTCTAGCTCAGAGGCCACTGTAACATGGGTCCCTCTGTGTCATCTCTCAACTTGAAATATAGCTGGAACAAACTCCCAGAAACTACTACTTCTTAACCGTACTTGCATCTTATATACATTCTTCTACAGAATTTCTAATGAATCTGCACATGGCGGAAAGTGTGTGTACATGTTGTGAACCTGATGTGAAATTTGTTTTTATGCTTGTTTTGTGTTGCCATCTGCCGTCAATTTTTCCAACCATGGGCAAAGTGTAACGATTGATTAATTGCACCATTGTAGGCCTGTTGCTCTCTGTGGCGAGAATGGGAAAATCAGCTAGCATTTGCGCCTTGAAGTTGGAAGAACTCTAGAAAACCAACTTCAGCCAACCACCACTGTGACGATGGTGGGGTTTTAACCCGGCCCTCACGATGCAAGTCCGTCACTATGACCACCATAGCCACTGTGTAAAATACACAATGAGGAATATATTGGTGCCCCAGTCCACAAGCAGCACAGTTCAACATCCAGAGCCAATTTCTCTGCATAATTAACATACCGGTGAAAAGCGGGATTGTGAAGCATTGTCCCACAGTTGCTCCTACATGATTACAGCTCTTTATTAAACATAGAATTGTCCACATAATCAAATATTCAAAATTTTGTATCATAAAAATGGGAATTCATATTTATTTTTTGCGACTAAAGCAGTGTTTCCCAAAGTGAGCGATGGAATGGTTCGAGGGGGTGGGGGGTTGGGGACTGATGAGAGAAAACAATTTCTGAAGAAGGGGGGAATGAGAAAAACGTTTGAAAGACTATGGACTAGAACATAGTTTTCCAACCTTTTTGTCCCATCGCCCCCTTCTTCAGAAATTTTTTTCTCACATTGCCCCCTCAACGCAATTTAACCCATAGGATCCTATGCTATACCCGTAGCTTCTATCCCCCCCCCCCCCCGGGAACATTCCATCTCCTACCAGGGAGCATTAACGCCCATGCGAGAATCAGTGGACTAGAGAATCCATTAATGATTGCTATCACACGTTAGTATTAATGTTTCTTCAGCTTTTTATTTTTCAGGTACAATGTTCGACTGACTTCAGCAATCGGTATGTCATATATTGGCTGTATACTGCCCGGCACAGAGTTCCTTTTAGGTCGAGAATACTCGTCCTTGATGGTGTTGACAGATGAAACCGGCATAGTCAACAGCAACATCACGCCCGGGTACAGGAACACTGCGGCCACCAGCGCACTGCAGCAAACAAAAACAGGTACAGAAATCGCCCAATACTTCTGTGGCCAGTAGCTGAGTCCCAGGGAATTCAACCACGGCAGCGGCACGTACGCCCACACAAGGTACAGGAACAGTAGAGTGTAACTAGACAAGTACAGCACGAACCCGTAAACACTCCTGGATGATGTTGGCGCAGGCGAGTGCTCTGGCATCGCTCGAATGTCATACAACTTTGAAATTGAATGAGGTGAAGAAGATGTCTGATTTCAATGTCTGAAATGTATAAAAAAAAATAAATGTGAATAAACTTTTTTTTATTACACGTGTCAATGATTTAGTTTCGTAGTTTCCAATGTTAAGGCGGATTTACACCGGCTGACCATGTTGATCTAAGGAGGGGGGAGAGTGATTGATCGCAATAGTCCCAGTGGTATAATACGATTAAAACAAAAATCGAGACAAATTCGAGGTATAGTGAAAGTAAAATCAAAGTCGAAAGTGCAAAAATATGTTTAAATCTTAACTGTCATGGTGGGATCCGTACGTACTCCCATGCATTGATCACCTCGCCATCTGTTGAAAAAGAAATGCATCTTGTCCATCCTATTATCAGTGCTTTCAAGTTGGTTTTTTACACGTTTTTGATGTGCATGGCATTCTTCTGCTTTTTTTATTGGTCAAAGTTTGAGTGGGGTATGAAATGACGCCATTCCTTGCACAAGGCTTTTTTTTTGTTTGACTGCCTACCGCTGTGCACATAGTGCAGCGACCAAGAGGTACGGGACAGGGTTTAAGCTAGATAAAAAAATTCCTTTCGCAAAAAAGCAAAAATGCGGAAAAAAGCTTTAACAAAATGCTACAATTTTAATGTAATGACTCATGGTTAGATGCCTACTCGTCCCGTACCTCCTCCATGCATTTTTGCGAAAGTGGCTACCACTTCTTTCGCATTCTAAGATTTTCTTTCATATTTTGCGAAAAATACGACTGTAGCTTAAACCCTTGTACGGGAGTGCATAATAATGATGAAATAATTGTGTTTTTTTTTCTACATCACACATACTCAAGTAAGGCAAATGAAAGAAAAGCAGTCGTCACTCAACAAGGTGTGCGACTTGAACCCAGAATTTCATTTCTGGCAAGGTGTCAGGTTGCAGGAGAGGCACGAACCTCATTCTTTGTCATCAGGGGATTTGAGAGATCAACAACCTAATGAACTTGGCTTAGGTCAAGAGCCGGGAGGAGGGGGAACAATAGGCATAAGGGTTGGGGATGCTAGAGCAAGGTGCTCTTGAGGACCTTTGAGAAAGACATCAGCCTGACGCCTTCGACACTCCCCAACGTGGCCCAACATCTCTTTATCCACTCCTGTGCATTTTTTTCTTAATGTCATCCACTCACTAATAAGGAAATCAGAATGACCTCCCTACAGAGCGCAAAATGTTTCACAACAGTATAAGTCGGGCATGATTGGTGGACTGCTGAAGGAGTCGAATGCATCATACGCTGCGAGTTTTGCCAATCTCTTCATTTTTGTTGTGTTTTGTTTCCCTTCAAACCGGAGCATGCAGACGAGAAAATAGCTGACACCAGAGATATATTCTATATAGTCGCCGAGTTGATGCGCCACACTAGGAGAATGCATAGCATGATTATGTAACATGTTTCTGCCGATGTGAAATGGTCCAATTCATTTCATGCTGGCAAAAAAAAAACCCACTCCTAAGAAAACTGATTTACTGTATAGGTTTGTCCCTATTTCATGGAGCAGACCCATATTATTTTGCTTTTAGCAGTGGCAATTACACCCCCCCCCCCTCCACCTGATCTGTGCCTGAGCGAAGGCAGACATCTTCAACTGAAAATTGGAGGAATACATCCTCAGTTACTAATCAAGCGGAAGTAGTTATATTTTCACCTACGAATGCAATGGGGGAAGAAAGGCATCTTTCAGCTGCTAATGGAATAAAGAGAGACCTACAGCTGCGAATTAAAAGGACGCAAATATTTTCAGCCGCCAATGGAATGGAGAAAGGTGTCTTCAGCAGACATCCTCAGCTACGAACGCAATAGAGAAAGGCATCGTTCAGCTGCTAACGGAGTGAAGAAGGAGATCTCCAGCAATGAATGAAGTGCAGGCACACATTTTCAGCTGTGAATGGAATGGAGAAAAACATCTTTAGCTGTGAATGAAGCAGAGGCAGGCAAGTTCAGATGCAGACATCTTCAGCTATGGAAATAGTGGAAGCAGACACGGATCCAGGGTAATGTGTGGGAAAAGGCAACTTCTCGTGTAAGCATGTTGGTTTGTCCCGTATTCAACAGGACAAACAAATTTCAGCATCTGGGTAGGGGCAGTGCTGTCTTTACACATGGGCCCACTCGGACCTCAGGAGAAGAGAGGCCTCACACAAAAATGAGATCCCGTTGAAATTTTCTAGAATTTGTAAGGTAGGGCTTCAGAAAAACCACTTGGCCCGGGGGCCCATGATGTTCGTAAGACGGCCCTGGGTAGGAGTGACCACCCTCTGGATCCACACCTGCTAGTAACCAAAACAATGATATGAACAAATCTCACAGACACAAAAAGCTCTAATTTAAAGTGTATAAAAAAGAAACTCCTACCCCCCCCCCTCCCATTCTATGGGGATCCCTCCCTCGACTAGCCCTGTAACAAAGAAAGGTCCTCTACGTGGTGGTGTGTGGGAATGCGGGGCAGTTTTGTGCATTTCCGGGGAGCACTTTTCCTTGGGGGGCCCCTCTTGAAAAGCTTATTATTAGACAACTTTTGTGACGGGGACCCATTCCGCTTGGGGCCCAGGGGCAGTGCCATGGTTGATAAATGTATTAAACATTCAGTATAATTTTCACATAAATTGATTTTAATTTTACAACAAAAAACACCAACTCACCATTTTTGAATACAATTTTTTTCTCATCTATTCAAAATGAACGTGCTGCTATCTATTAGTTAAAATGCGTACTATACGATAGGAGCACCAAAAAAAAAAGTAGTTCAGATTGAACCTCTCTACTGCTACCTATCGAAGAAAATTCAAACTGAAATCAGCAGAAAACCGTAACGCAGTTCTTTTTTATATTTTACAGATGGCAGCAAAAGACACAGAACATCAAAAGTATCTGAAAATCGTTTTGCAATCTCCCTGATGATTGGCTGCTGCTGTTTCTGACGTCAGAGAAGTAGGCGTGGATAAAAGATTTACCATAAAAATCCTATAGATAGGATAAATATCGTTCATTCAAGGGATTTCGTCAAAGTTTTACTGATGCCAAATTAATAAAAATAAAGTCATATGATTCTTCTTTTAACTTATAGAAACATTTCTACTCTTCAAATCACAAAATACGCAAAACACGAAATAAAGATATTTGATACAGTAAAACATAATACTATCTACTTTTTCATAATTTCGAAATCAAATATGTTGCTGATTATGATAATTTTTTTTGAACACTCAAAAAAACTTCCAATCGCTTTAGCGGAATGTGATAAACATTTTACGATAATGATCGTAAACCTTAGGATTATATTAGAAATATTCATCACTATTAAGATTATATTCAAGAAAATTGCGATTGAAATCGCTCCTTCGCGTTTTATATTGTGTATGTGTTTTATTTTCCTAGTGGTGATCATCACACAACAGCAGCTGCTGGGGGATTAGATATGCGAATGATCATTTTATAGTACAACGTTTTTAATGCTTAGTCACAATTACTCTTCCCCGTGAACTAAACAAGCATGTTATGCGATTTGAAGCTCTAAGTTTTTAAA